>NW_022985171.1:1129765-1551808 GCF_010093535.1 Lindgomyces ingoldianus
ATGCTGCAAAATGCTGCAATTTGCTGCAACATGCTGCAAAATGCTGCAATTTACAGCAACATACTGTTCGAGCTTATTGCTCGTACTATGTAGCAGCTTTCGTCAAGCGTTCCTCCTGTCTTGACAGTAGGTGCGCAAATCTGACAATAGTCTTAGTAAAAGTAAGTAACTTAGGTGTGTAAGCAACTTGCCTGTGATGTACGTTATATAAAATTGTTAGAATTCGCGCCTAAAGACATGCTAGTTAATAATAGATATAAAGCTAGGAAGTTGAGAGGACTCTTCTTAGTAAATAGTTTCCTCTCTTTTGTAGTTAAATTGATGAAGAACTACCTCTTGTTATGAGCTCTTACACTAAACTAACAGAACCTACTAGCCACTCGTGGATTTACTCTTGCATGAATGATATAGTGGCGCAGATCAACATTAGGGTGTTTTCTATTTCAACCTGGCAGGCCTACGTGACCGGGAATGGGCCCTCTGGGGCAGATGAGGACCCTAATCTCAACATCCCTTGTCGCATACAGGGCCCAAAACTGGGTTCCAACGAGCGGCTCAGTCTCGGCCCAGGATGTGCTCACCCCAGCACAGTCACAGCTCAGGCTGGAGTGTGAGCAGCTTGGCTCCCTGAACGGGAAAGGAAACTGCTTAGGTGCACATTAGGTTATTAAACTACCTGCTATACAAGGATGATTCATATCTCGAAGTTTTCCCCGTTACTAGGAATGAATAGAGGATTCAGATCATTATCCCCTCACCTATCCAAGACATTCAGCATCTCTGCTACAGTACCGAATTTCTCCCTCTCTTTCCCAATCATCCGGCCTCGCTCCTTTTCAGCAGCATCGATCTTCTTCCAGTCATTCCAATCCAAGGGACGAACTCCACTCCCAATAAGAGAGCCTTTTACTCCGTCCCACCCCAGGCCCGTACTCGTATTTTGACCTTTCTCAACGTTCAAAAAAGGAACTCGCTGTTCCCAGTCCCGAGCTATAATATCGGCCGATATAAAAGCATCGTCCATTGTACTAGCAATGACGCCAGTCGGACCTCGCTTGACCCAGCCAGCACAATAAAGGCCAGGAATGTGCCTAGCCGCAAGGTTTCCGGGTCCACCGGACGGGGTCATCACGCGGCCATAGGGGTCATTGAGAATTATGCCTAGCTTTGCATCGAAGGGCGCTCCAATGTCTGACAGCCCTGGAAGGGCAGCAGATTTATAACCAACGGATCTAAATGCTAAGGATGCCGGAATGGTAGTTATTTCACCTGTGGGAACTACAGAGGCAGTTTTGGAGAAAGGGTCGGTGTTCAGGGCGAAGGCCTGGTTAGTGAAATCTACGGAAGAAATACGTTTGGAGTCTGTAGAGGTGTTCATGGATTTTGGAGCGAGGAGAAACGAGAGACCCCACGACTTGGGTGAAGACGAGAGGGGACTTGCAGATCCTTTATTTAGCACTTGGGCTATCCGCTTTTGAACACGAGGGAGCTTATTGGTGTCGTGTGGGAATAGAGACGTGTCGATGGACTCGAATGCCACGGACGGAATGTTCATCAGTTCCCGGACTTCCTTGACAGTGAATGCTGCCTGCACACAATTAGTGTTTGAAGAGGGACAAGTAGAGTTTGAGTATATGAAGCCCACCTACCTGTAGCGGCCCACGTCTCCCAACGAGCTTCACAGATCGAGCTTTACTCCGAGATAAGAACTCCAATGCTTGCTCTGTAATATCTGTTTTTCGCAATTCATCTACTGGTGTCAAGAGAATCCGGGCAACGTCTAGTGCGACATTTCCTTGACCTATAATGACTGCTTGGTCCCCAGCTTCGAGTTCTGGTGTGAGATCCTGGAACTGTGGAAGACCATTATACCAACCCACGAATGCTCTCGCTGATAAAACCCCCGGCAAATCTTCTCCAGGGATGCCCAATTTCCTATCCTCAGAAGCTCCATATGAGAAGAGTATTGCATCATAATGGGGTTTCATCTTCACCAGCTCAACGTCATAGCCTACACGAACGTTTCCAATGTAGTTGAAGCGTGCAGACTCAGCCACCTCCTCGAATTTGCCCTGGCAATTTTTTACTTCAGGGTGATCAGGTGCAACTCCGAAACGCACTAGCCCGTATGGCACTGGGAATTGTTCGTACATGTCCACCACTGCATCTGGAATTTTTTTCATCAATCGGTACGCGGTATAGAATCCTGCTGGACCGGAGCCTATTACAGCGATTCGGAGGGGTTTCTTCGAGGGGCTCGTACTATATCTGTTATTCCGAGAGCATCGTGCTTGGGCGATGGTGAGGTTCGAACCTCTTAGAGAGGGACGGAAGGAGGCGGATTTGATAAACAGGGAGCGAAAACCATCTTGGGCCTTTATAAGAGCCTTGCCACGAGTGTGCCAAAGACTTCGACTGAGTAGGCGTTGAATGCAGCTTGGGCAAATAAAAGAGTGCCACAGAGGGCGTTGGAAGAAGTTCATCTTGCACAGCTCAGGGCTGCAGTTTTGAATTATCAGTAACGTGTTTTATCACTCATCCGCCAAAATTAGTCATCCGCCAGCCCCACCAAAATCAACGCGTCTCTATCAACTAACATGCCTCTACCACCACCACAACAGCTCTAATTAGGTTAAAAAGAGGGTAGACTAGCATTAGCTGCCTTTGTTCTTTAAACTTATAAAAATTTATCTATTTATTGCGTCTTAGCGCTATACAACATGCCTTAATTAACGCTTTGTAGTTGCCTTATAGGCGCCCTCCTATAAGCTACAGCTAACGCAAGAAAATAAAAGCTATTACTTGTTAAAAAGTAGTCCCTTATACGCTAGATCCTAGACCTTAACTTACGCAGTTTTCTACTACATATTATTAATGTGCAATAAATAGCAGACACTCTGCTTGCTGCTTGTAGCCAGCAGCCTCTACCCCCGCGTGTAGGCAAATGCTAGGTGGCGCGCTTTATTAACAGCTAGCTAGAGCTTAAGACAAAGTAGGACAGAAAGCTGCACTTCTAGCGCGCTCTTTATTAGGATCTAGTTAAGTTTAGAGCCTAGTTTAAGCTTATAAAGGACATACATTAAAAGTATAAGATACTAGATAAAAATACCTATAACTTTAATAAGATAAAATTTATAATAAGAATTACTAGCAGTATGTCTAAGGTTATTATAAGCTCTAATAAAGTTAGTTAAGCAACTACTATCTAGCTAGGCAATTATAACTAGGTTATAATAATTAAGTGCATTAACACGTCTAGCTAGGTGCTCCCCCTGCTTATTATCCTACTAGGCAAGCTGCACTAGGCTAGCTGGTATCGCGATATCCCTGGCGACTAGACGCTTGCGGTGAGCGACAACAGCTAGACTACTAACTAGCTTAGTCTGTCCTAGCTTAAGCACTTTAACAATTAGACTGCGTCGCGTACAACTAGGGCCTACTGCCTGCTTATAGTAGACAGCTACAGTAGCTATGCGACGCCTAAGTTTAACTAATACTGTATAGAGAACAAGATTATTAGTCTCTGCATGCTAGCTTATAGCTCCCACCTCCTACAGCCTCTAGATGTTAGCTGCTTCTCCCTGCTTAAGACAGTGTACAGACGCAAGGTTTCTAAGCTAGCGCGCAATTATATCTACTATATTAATAAGCAAGACTTTTTAAGCATCTATACATGTATTAGACCTATACTGTTTATAGAGCAGACAATTAAGAGCAGCTTTTAAGCTGCAGGTTTAGTCCTATACTGTTCTAATTACGTCTTGTTGTTGCTTACTGTTGTCTGTACGCTGTCTCCACCAGCGCAAGAAGCTCACAGTAAGACTGTTACAATCCTTGCTTCAGGAAGCACTTGGGTCTGGGGATATTCCTAGGGGGGAAGTAGGACGGGTGGTAGGGGCCAACCGGTAGGGTGTACAGTCCTACGTACAGGCTATTAGGCTAACAGAGGAGGATAGAGAGACTAGATTATAGTTTGCCCTTAATGCAGCAGTAGAGAGGCTAGGTTAAACAGTCCTTTTAGACAAAGTTAGAGGTATATATAGTGCAAGATATATAAATAGTATTATAGCTCTTTAGAAAGCTAAATACTACTTAGTCTATGTAAAAAAATAAACTAAACATTAAACACACCTTCTAAAGGTTGTTTAATGTTAGAACTATATACATGTGCTAGGGCGCTAAGAAGAGTTAGCAGGAGCTTAGGAGAGCCTGCTAAGAGGGGCTCTCTTAAGCTCTTTCTAGCTCCCTAGGCTTATCTTCCTATTAGACAACGCATTCCTCTATAGCTTTAGGCAGCTGTGCTAACTCTGTGCCCTCCAACTAGTCTCTAAGCAAGCCCTGCCCTAACCTGGCTAGATTGTAGAGCACTGCTAGTAGAGTTACGCTAGTCTAACTGTAGACTGTAACACGCTGCCCCTCCTTTCTAGCAGCGTTCTTGCTGCTCTGCTTACACAACTGTGTTAGTAAAAGTTTATTTATAAGGTGTGCATTCTTCTACTAAAAGGCGTCTTTAACATCTATTTTTTTTATACTAAATAGCTTGCTAGTCCTGTTTATCTTATTATTCTTATGTTACTTTTTGTTTTAATTTTTTTTAGCAGATAAAAATAAGGCCTTATAGCGCTTACTAGTTTTTAAAGTTATTTTATGTGTTAACTTTATTCTTAGATAAATGTGTTAAGTGTGTAAAAAAGTATAGTAAGTGTAACACCTTTATCTTTAACACTGTGTAGGATTATTTAGAGAAAGAGAGAGAAGCACTTTTTTAAAAAGCTAAGGCCTTACAGGCCTAGAATTGCGCACTGCAGAATAAGCAGTAGGCTTAGGTCTAAAAAGAACTTTATTTATAAAAGAAAATGTTAGAGGTAATAAATAAAAAGCGTTTTAAATAAGATTATATCTAAAAGTTGTTAGACCTATTAAAGGCTTATTACATAAAGTACTTAAAAGGGGACCTCTTCTTCTTAGATAAGATAAAAGCTCTTAAGGCTAAAGTAAAAAGCTATTCCTTTTCTTAACTATTATTAGCTAGGACTTGTCTCTAAAGGCTGCTGCTATTTAGTAATAACATAGCTATTTCTTTTAATATAGGTGCTTTATTACCTAGCTAGTTTTTTTTAGACAAGCCTAAAGGTACTCTTATACTAATAGCTACATGTTCTATAAATTCTTAGCTAGTTTTTATGTATTTTTACTAGTAAGCTATTTTTTTTATTTTACTAAAAATTCTTTTTAGTTTTTTTAATTACTTATAATATGTTTAACTTTATATTTTATTTCTTTATCTTTTTATTTTTATATAGATAAGAGGATTTTTTTTAGTGCCTTTTCTAATCTAGAGATGTAGAACTATAGATGTATTTTTATGTGTAGAGAAAGCTTAAGCTTATAATTATCTTATTAAGTTTAAAAGACTTTATATAGTTTTATCTTTTTTTCTACTAGCTTTCTAGAGGGTTTAGGTACCTTAAAGTTTTTTATGTTAAAGTACATATAGTTTTTTAGGTAGATTTCTAGTCCTAGTTATTATAATTTATTTATATACTTCTTTATTATTTCTTTGCTAGACCTTACTTCTATAGCTAACTTTTTATAGATTTAATGTAGGTCTGTTAGTCTATTTACTAATTTCTGTAAGTCTACAGGTTAGTTTTCTTACAGCCTAAAGTAAAAGTTATATCTAAAATTAGCTTTATATAGTGTTTCTTTTATTATAGCTAATTCTACACTGTTAATAGCTAGCTGCGCTATTAGAAGCTATGTTAGCTAATTATTTTAAGTATAAAAAGTATACTTTTTTAAATATTTTTCTACTTCTATGTTTATTTATTTAGTCTGCCTGTTTGTTTATAAGTAATAGGCTGTTAATAGTTTATATGTTATACTAAAGTGCTATATTACTGCTTTCTAGAAGCTGCTAGTAAACAGTTTATCTTAGTTAAAAATAATAATTTTTAGGCATTTATATACTAATTGTCCGTACGCAGCAGCAGCGTCGCGTCCTGGATACGAGCGATCGCGCACGAGCAGGATCACGTATCTATGTCACATGATGCTCGTGCGCGAACCTCCGTGCGCGAACATCTAGATATCCCCCTTTTCCTCTGTACAGAGGAAAAATAAAAAGAAGCAATTAACACTAGTTACCTAACACCCCTGTGCGATGTTTACACTGTGCAAACCTCTCTGTCTTGTACGCATTTGCTAACACTAAGTGCTAGCTAGCAGAGAGTCTATTTAACACTAATTAGTAGTTTAAATACTGTAAAAGAGAAAGCTCTTTTTATACCTTTCTATTTAAAAGTTTATGTACAAAAAAAAACTTTTTCCTTACTACTTTAACTATAAATTAGTAAGAGTAAAGACAGAGTTTAATTTACATGTAAGTAGCTGTAAATCTCTGTTTAGTTACCTAAGTAAGAGCAAGAAACCTGTCTGTACAATACTATTTAGAGGTATTGTACAAATAGTAGTGCTTATTTAACACTAGAAGGTCTGTTTTATCTTTTTACATAAGGCTATTTAGAGGCAGCGTACAACAAGAAGTAAGACAGCGCGCAACAACGCATAATTAACTACTATAAAGCAACAAGCAACGCTAGCTTTATCTATAACTAGCTAACATAACATATTAACATATAACTAATACATACCTTTTATAGGCATCTTAGCAAAGACTCTAGCAGAGCAGATAAATATTAAAAATTAAGTAAATAAAATTAAACTATTAAATAACACACCTAAAAAAAAGCTTAATTTGTACACAGCTAACTTAATTATAAAACTCTGCGCGTTAAGCATAATAAATGTACATACACTTAAGAACTTTTAGAATAACTTTATAAAGTAAAAGCTTATACACTTTAAAAATCTTAGCTAACTATTCTTATAAAAACTAATTACTACTCTATAGAATAAAAGTATTAGCTTTAAAAAGGACATAACAGAAGCTACTACACTATATAGACTTATAAAAAAAGAATATATATTTACTATCTTACTAAAGCATTATATAAAACTATTACTACTATTACTAGTCTTAACATAATAAAGGATGTCTCTATATAAATTACCTACAGACCTAATACTTTCTTTATAATTAGTATAACTACTTTATAATAGCTTACTGTATAAGAGCACAACTAGGCAGCTACATATTCCTGTAGCCACAGCTCTGCATAAGATTCCCTAAAGCTTGTACCTACTATATATAATTTAATTACTGTACAATCTATACTAACTTCTACTTACATAAGATATTACAGTAGAGAACTTTACACCTAAGAAGGTTATATAATTTTAGAAGGCATAAAGGAAGGAGAACAACTACACAGGGCAACTATATAATATTCTAGCTAATAAGGCTATAGTATTTATTAAGCTCTGCTAACACTTTACTATCTCTAAGGCATTATATGCAAGCATCTTTCCTAATATTCTTAAAAGGCGCGCACACATGTTCTACCTTTATAATATTAGTCTAGGATAATTATAGAAGTTACTATATAAGCAGCTTAGTAATTACTTTAATACTAACATAAACTATAACTAGTATTAGACAGATTAGATAATAATAAGCTTTATATAAAGTAAGTAAAAAAACTTTATAAAAACTCTATATAAAGCTTTTAAAGCTATAATTAATAAACTTACTTTTACATAAAAAGCTTTTAGTTTATAATTCTAAGGCAAGATACTACTTTACACTACTATTATATAAGCATGCTAAGGGCAACTTAAACTTAAATAAGTAATGTTCTTAATTAAGCCTACATATAAAGCACTGTATAGTAACCTTTATTTAGCACTTTAGGTTATAATTAATTAACAGAACAATGCATTTATAAACAAATTCTAGAACATATACTACACTAATAGGCAATATAGCTTACTACATACATATAGCTATTAATAATATAGAAGAAGCCTAAGAGGATATAAAGGATTATTTAAACTATAGTTCTTTACATAATTAAAGCAATGCTTTATCTATTATAAAAAAGAATGTTAGTTAATAAATTATCTTTATATAAATTAATTCTATGCAAAACGCTAATATATCTCTTTATATAAAAAATTCTATAACAAGACACTAATATGTAAAAAAGTAAATATGTATATTTAAAAGTTTAAAGGTAAACTAAAGTAGGAAGAAAAAAAGTTGCATAATAATAATAACCTAGATAAAAAGAAAGGTAAGAAGATTATTAACTACTTTACTAATGCTGCATTTCTTTACTGCGCAACTGCAAAGGACATCTACAGCCTAGAACCTAAAGGATACGCAGAACAGTTTATCCTTAAAAATTAATACTATACAGTATACTAAGGTAAACTATAGGATACTAGCGCAGTAAAGATCTCTACTATAGAAAAGTTATAACTTAAAGTATACCTATAAGAATTTTCTTATACAAAAGTAGACTAGACACTAAAAAAGAAAAGTATTAGCTTTAAAAAATAAAAATTAATAAAATTAATTAGTACTATATAAATTACTAACTTAGTTAGTAATGTAATGTATTACATCTTAGACACCCTAACACTGTTCCTACTATCTCTAGCAGACATAGACTAAATAGGTGCATACTTTAACAACATTCTAAATGTTATTATATGTAAAAACAAAACTACTATACCTATTATATAAAAATAGAGACACTTTTTTTTTAATATTAGTAAAAAAAAATTTATATCTTTTTTTACTAAATTAGAACTCTACTGCCTCTACTGCTAATTTAAACACCTCTATATAAAGAAACTCTAGAAGATGCTAACTAGCGCTAGCTATAACATTAATGCTGCAGTGCTAGAAGAGATTAAGAAATTCTACTACTTTTGCTAATTATATAACTAGGCCTTATAAAGATTTAAGTTTATAATTAAAAATAACACCTACTTTAACTATAAAGTTATTATTAATGTTGTATAAATTAATAATAAAGATGTTTTATATATTATTAATGTAGACACATTATTTTAGGCTGCTACATTTCTAAAATTTATATCTACACAAGATACCTAGAATGCACTATGTAAATGCTAGATTAACACTTATTAAGGACCTCTAGACTATATTATGTATAACTTTAGTATAAACTTTACTTTAGAGAATTTTTAAGCTTATGTAAAAATTATAGAAGCTATATACAGGCAGATGCCTATAAAAGCACATTAGGCAGTTAGAAAGGTTAAGCGCGCGCACGCACCTCTCTAACAAGCGTTTAACATTCTAAAGACTAAGCTAGGTAACTGTACAGATAATAAGGCTATCCTATAGATAGCAGTTAAGGCTCTAAACAACACAGCTAGCCTACACAGTCTAGTACCCACACTGCTAGTCTTTAAGGCATACCTAAGAATTAACCTAGACTCTCTACTATTACTAGACATTATTACATAAGCAAGCGCTGTATAAAAGGTAATAAAAATACTTTAAAAAAACTATGTAAGAGTAAACATTAATTATATAATTAACACTTATAATAGCCCTACAACATATAAAGTTCTTAACCTCCCCCTTAGCTTAAAGATTATAGCATAGAAAGAAAAGAAAGGCTAGACTAGCCTATATAAGATTAAAAGCATTAAAGAAAGAGACATTATTATTAAAAAAAAAATAGCCTACTAAAGCTCTAATATACACAGGTTAAACTATACTATAAAGAAAAAAAAAAAGACAACTTACTTATAATAAATAACCTAGATAAACTAATCCCTATATAAAGGGATCTTTTAAAGAAAAGGAAAAGAAAATAGCCTTATAAAAATATTATAAAAGTAGAACTAAAGCCTACTATAGACTAAGCCCCTTAGGATAGCAATACTGCACTAGTGTAAAGGGAAGATATAGATACTAGGAAAAGTAAAAGGCAAAGGAAACCTACATAAAGTCTAGACTAGGTATTCCTAACCTAAAAAAAAAAAAAAAATTAGGCCTTATCTATTAAGCTTTATATAGATAGTGTAATTACTACACCTAAAAAACTATTTAAGAAATTAGACTATATAAAAATAAACACTTTAATTACTAATAGCACTTTTAAAGTTATAGTGTATAACTTAATAAAGTATAAAAGTTAGATTTTTAACCTCTGCTTTATATAAAAAGTAAAAGGCAAAACAACTTAACTATATAAAAAATTCTGCCTAGTGTTTGCTAGCTACTTAGATAAAGAAAAAAGAAAAATCCTTACTTAGTTACTAACTATCTAGAGAATAAGCTAGAAACTACTTTTAGCTATAAAAGTAAGCTTAAAAGCTACATATAAAATGTATTTTAAACTATGTAATATTATATAAGTATACATCTAATTAATAGATAAGCTTATGCGCACACTGTACATAAAGCTACTAAAAAAGATGCGCTAGAGCTTTCTACTAAATATAATACTCTAGGTTGTACAACTCTTGTATAGAGCTGCTAAATTAGGACTGTATTAGTTTAAGATATACTATAACTACTATAAAAAAAAGCTATATATGCACATTTCTTTATACAACCTCTACCTTTTAATTACTAATAAAGAAGAGCACACCTTTAGTATTACTAGCCTATAAATAAATAACACTTTAAGCATTATAATAAAAAATTTTATGCAAAGAGAAAAAAAGAAACTATAAAAAGCAAAGTTTTACATAAAAAGTAAAACTATTCTAGTAAAAAAGCAGCCTATTAAGTTTAATAGCAAAAGAATTAAACTTACACACAACATAGTAATTCTTACTTAAAAGAGATAAGTAAGCTACTTTTATATAATTAACTTAGAGAATAAAAATGCTGCACAATAATATGTTAAGTAATGTGTAAGAAAGGTATATATTACATTTATATGTTAACTAAAGGCAGCATTTAACTTATCTATTACTGCATAAACTATAGACCCTTTACATAATAACATTAACACACTTAACGCACAAATCTAATAGTAGATAGATAATAGTAAGCGCAGTTTTACCTTCTTACTATTATAGCTTAATTATGTAAAGCTATTTATCTTTATAAATAAATTATTTACTAATAATAAAAACTTTAGCTTATAGCTAAGATTCTTAATTATATTAAGTAATAAAGACTATATAAAGTAAAGTAACTACTTTAAAATACTAGGTAATATTATACACTAGAATTCTACTAAGTGTAAAAGAGTAACTAGAAGTGTTCTTACTAGTAAACTATATAAAATAGTTAGAGGGTTTAATAATGCAATTACTTTTAGTACAACTCTATAGTAAATTATATAAATACTTAAACTACTACTAATTTTAGTAGTAATTTGCATAGATTTAAAGTTTTTATATAATTACCTTATTAAGCTAGGCACTACTAGTAAAAAGTAACTTATAATTAACATTATGTTACTCTATAAATTATATAAGAAAAGGAAAATTACTAAAATTAAGTAAATTAATAGTAAAAATAACTTAGTAAATGCATGTATAAAGAAAACACTAAACTAAGCTTTTTAATTATTAGTCTTAACTAACTGCCTCTCTGTCTAGATAGAAGCATCTGTAGACTAGCTAGATCCTGTGCGCAAAGATGCCTTAGACTAACTAGACTAACAACGCCTTTATATAAGGCCTATTTCTCTTTGTTTTATTTTTTTTTTATATTATACACACTTATCTTTCTTATTATAAAGATCTGTCACTGCTAGCACTATATAAAAAAAAAAAAGAGCTAAAGGATTATACAGCAAAGCTTAAAAAGCAAAGGATAAAAAAAAAAAAAGCTATTTATATAGTGCAACTAGCCTATCCTAACGCACAGCATTACTAAGGCAAGTCCTAATAAATAAGGGTAAAGTAAAGGCAGAATGTAATTAGATAGACCTACACAGACAGAAGGGAGGTAACGTGTACAGAAGGTAACTCTTTAGACAAAAAGAAAAGTTGCTAGTGTCTGTACACAGCAGCAGCGTCGCGTCCTAGATACAAGCGATCGCGCACAAGCAGGATCACGTATCTATGTCACATAATGCTTGTGCGCGAACCTCTGTGCGCAAACATCTAGATATCCCCCTTTTCCTCTATACAGAGGAAAAACAAAAAGAAGCAATTAACACTAGTTACCTAACACCCCTGTGCAATGTTTACACCGTGCAAACCTCTCTGTCTCGTACGCATTTGCTGACACTAAGTGCTAGCTAGCAGAGAGTCTATTCAACACTAATATTATATTTTATTTTAGTTTGTAAATAAATTCTTTAGCTATTATTATTTTTTTAAGGGCTAAGTGTAAAGGTACTTAGTAGTCTTATCTTAGGCTACTACTATTATGTTACATATTCTTTCTGTCCTTAGTTTCTTAGATAGGGGTAATTCTATAATAAAGTCTATTATAATTATTATTTATAGTAGTTTAAGCGCTTTAATTAATTATAAGTATTTATAGGCTTTATGCCTTTACAAGTTGTTTTTATTACAGATGTTACATTCTTTAAGTACTTTAGTGCACAACTGCTTAATTTTTAGTACTTGTTATAGTATTACAGCCCTTAGCTTTTTTTAGAGGGTGTCTATTCTAGGGTGTCTAAACATTAGAGATTTATAGTATTTATAAATTAAGTTCTTTTATTCTTACTTACTAGCTGTAAGTATGCAGAGTTTTTTTATAAGTTTAGGTCTATTATAGATTTATTCTTTATTAGTTTTTTTAAAAAGTATAAATTTTTTAGTTTCTTTTTTTTCTTTATTAAAGTAGTCTAGTCTTTAGCTAAGGGCGTTAGCCTACTAGTTTTATGCTCTAGGCATGTGCTTAATAATATAGTTAAACTATGCAAGTTCTATTACTTATTTTACATGCATTAGTAATAGTTTCTTTACTATTAAGAACATAACTAAGTTTATATAGTTAGTTATAATGTTAAATAGTTTTACTATTTTATGTAGTTTTATAAACTAAACTTTTACTATGTTAAGTACAGCTTTTAGTTTTTTATTAGGTATACTGTAGCTAGCTTTAGGTCCTAAGAACTTAGCAGAGTAGTACACAACTAGGTGCTACTTCCTATCTTCCTGTTTTTAATACAACGCAGCTCTGCTAGCTTCTAGGGATGCGTCTATGTAGATCTTAGTGTCTAGTTGTAGGTTGTACATTTTTAGTACTAGTTTATCTATTATAGCTTGTTTTAAGGCTATAAATGCTTTATTTATTTATAGAGTTTAGATAAACTTTACTATTATTTACTTCTTAGTTATAGTGTTTGTTAATAGTATAGTAATTTTTAAATAGTCTCTAATTATTTATCTTACATAGCCTAATAGCTTTAAAAATCCCTTTACTTTCTTAACTATTATAAGTTTTAGCTACTTAAGTACTTTTTATACTTTAGCTAAATTAATTTTTTTTTTTATTAATTATAAATCTTAAGTATTTTATTTTAGTAACATAGAATTTATATTTAGAGAGCTGTAGGTAGAGTTTATACTTTCTAAGCTGTTCTAGAACTTTTTATACCTTTTATATATAGTCTTCTAGGGTATTTTTTAAATAGATAAGGACGTTATCTAAATACACTAAAGTAAAGACATTAAGATATAGGTTAAAGGCTATATTAATAATTTATTAGAATATTACTAAGGCATTTATTAGGCTAAACAGCATTACTAATAGTTTATAAAGTCTTTACAGAGTTTTAAATACTATAAGCTATTTATCTCTTTTTTTTATTCTTATTTTATTAAATCTGTCTTATATGTTAAACTTTATAAAGTACTAAGTTTCTTTTAATTAATTTATAATGTTTTATATAATTAGTAGAGAAAACTAGTCTTAAACTATATTATTATTTAGGGTTTTATAGTTTTAATAGACTTAGATTTTTTTTTTATAAAAACTACTACTAAAGCTACTAGGCTGTAGCTTTCTTAAATGTGGCCTTATACTAGCATCTTGTTAATGTATTCTTATAAGGCTTTTTTTTATGCTTTAGTTAAGAGGCAAAGCTTATGCGTTTTTAGGTTGTAATTTTTTATTAAGTTAATAGTGTAATTCTAGGGCTAGTGTAGTAGTAGTTCTCTAGGGTTTTCTAGAGTTTTAAACATATTCTTATAGTCTTTATATTTAGGCAGGATGTAACCTTTTTCTTAGATTTAAATAACACTAATTTATTTTATATTCTTATTTTTTTTAATTTTTTTATAAGAGACTTTTTTAAGTTTTTTTTTTATTATTTTTATTACTTAAGCTTTTAGCTTCTAGTAGGGGAATTTTTAGAGTTTTCTCTTTTTAGAGTAGTAACTGCTACCCTGTTTTACTTATTTGTAGATTAGGCATCTATTATTATAGCATGCTAACTAGGTTATGCGTGCATAGTTGTTAGGAGTTTTTATAGTTATAGTTTTCTAGTTAATTGCAGAGTTATGTGTTTTAAGCTAGTTATAGCCTAAAATTATATTATATTTGCCTTCTAGCTTAAGTATGTTTATAGACCTTTAATCTCTTATATTAGGGGTCTTAAAGTCTTTTTTATAGGTTTCTAGGTTAATCTATTCTTTACTATACTTAATTAATAATGTGTTAGTAAAGGTTACCTTAAATAAGTTTTTTTTTATATAAAATAGTATACTTTATTTGTCTACTTAATCTTTATTTATTACAGTAAAGGTACATCTGCTGTCTACTAGGGCTAGCCTAGGCTATCCTTTGTATGTAAAGGTAGTTATTAGGCTGTGTCCTACTTCTTGTCCTACTATAATTACTGCTAATATGTTATGTTTAACTTCTTTATTAAAAAGAAAATAAAGGTTAATGTCTTATAAGTTATTATTAAATTTTTTTTTTTTTTTTATAAATTTAATATTTTTAGTTATAGTAGTTAGCTACTTTACATTTATAATTTTTAACTAAGTAATGTGTTATTAGATAGTTTTTTTTTCTTACTACTTTTTACTAAAAGTAGTAGAACTTATAGTTGTTTTATTCTTTACACGCTGCCTATCTCTTCTACTTATGTAGGAAAGCTATTTAGCAAGTGTAATAATTTATAGTTTTACAGGCTAAGGCTGTTCTTTGCTATAGGCAGCTGTTATAGCTCTTTTTCTATGTAAGCTACTATCCTACTTAATGTTTATTATTCTAGTATTTAACATAGTATTATTATGTGCACTAATACTAGGGGTATAGACAATTATTAGGCCTATGTAATGTGTTAAAAAGACTTTTTTAGGTCTACTATAGGTATTCCTTTGTTTATACTAGCTATACAGGGTGATTTTTCTATTAGCAGCTGTTAGTGCTATAGGTGCTGCTTCTGCAAAGAACATATTATCTGTAGTTCTGTTATATTACAAGAGCTTTTCTAGAGATTGCTAGGCTTAGAAGCAGTGTCTTAGGTTTTTTAGGCACTAGTTATAGTACTTTAAACTTAGCAAGTTTACTTAGCTATTCTAGCTTTTAATTTTTAATCTTAGTAAAAAATTACTATTACTTTTTTTATTTATAATATTATATTTAACTTTAGCTATTTTTTATATAATGTTAAACATTAAGTAGTTGTTGCTAATATTTATTTAATAAAGTAAGACTATATAATTACTTAAGTAGTTATGTTATAACCTGCACTTTTAGCACTTATATTCTTAAAACTATTAAGAAAGCTTTTTTACTAAAGTGCTAAAAGTCTAGTCTTAAAAAAGAAACTATTTTTCTCTTTTATAAATGTTTATAATGTATCTTTAGATCTAAGTCTTTTTTCTGTATTTTTTAAAGATTATAAAGTCTTGTAACACTATATTAAAGCTGCTAAAATTTTAAATAACTACTTTCTAGTACACTTTAGAATAGTTATTTAAAGAATAGTTGCTTTTACATTACTAGTAAAGTCTGTTGTTTAATCTTTCTAATATTTTCTTATTTATAAGGCTGTATTTAGCAGTAATAGCTTTTATTATTATAGTAGTATTTTTATTCTCTCTCTTTTAAGAGTCTAGGTAGTTTTAGCAAAAATATCCTACTTTTTTATAGTTTAGATAGGCCTTATTTTCTAACTACTTTTATTATTTCTTTATTAAAGGCAGCCTATTATGTTTTAAAACTTAGTTTTTTTTTTAGAAAAGAGCTTTATGTATGCTTTATATAACTAAGGTCTATTAGCTTTTTATTATATTATAAAAGCTTTTTCTTTTTAAAAATAAATTTTAGCTTCTAAAAAGTTTTTTTTAATTTCTTTTTTCTTTTACATTTCTTATAATAATTATTATAAGTTATTACTTTCTTAATATAGTCTTTAAAAGTAGTTAGTTAGTCTATGTGTATAAACTTATCTTTTACTTTGTTATTTAGTTTATTATAAAACATGCAGCATAGAGCTTTCTAGTTGTTCTATCTACATATAGCTATTTGCTCTCTAAAGCGTGCTGCATAGTTTTAGACTAGTCTGCTGCCCTGTCTTATGTTATCTAGTCTGTTAGCTGCAATCCTTTTTTTGTCTAAGGTCCTGTAGATAGTAGATAGGGCTACTTTAAAACTTTTAATACTACTAAATACTTCTTTAGTTTTAGAGTTAAGTAGTGCGCTATTAGCTCTAAAATCTATCTAATTATTAGTATAGAGTTAAAACTAGATTATAAGGGAGCCTTCTAAGTGTAATCTTATTTAGAAGATTATTTCTGTGTTAGTCTAAAATGCTTCTTTATTATATTACATATAAAGATAGCATTTAGTAAAGAATAGTTAGAGGTCTTTTAATAATTTTTTAAAAGGCTTTAAAAAGGCTAGTTTTAAAGCTTTTTTAGCTATAACACTTACTTTATTTATTAAGATATTTTAAACTTTTACTAATTTTACTTATAGTTTATGTATCTAATAAGCTTAAGTAGTAGCCTTATAAAAGTTAATAAGAGGTAGGGGGCTTTATAAGTTTATAGTTTTTTAGTAAAAGTTAGTAATTTTTTACTTAAGTTTTCTAAGCTTACTAACTTTATTACTAATCTACTAAAGTTTTTTAATATTATCCTAGATTAAGTTAATCTGTTCTACTAAAACAGCTTTACTTTAGGTTAGAACTTCTATAGATTTTAATAGCGCAGCATAGGCTATGTTAGAATCTAGGTTATATTATAAAGTTACTATACTTTTTAAAGGGAGTAGTGTTTAATGTTATAATTTTTACTTTAAAAAGCACTTAGGTCTAGGGATATTCCTAGGGGGGAAGTAGGACAGGTAGTAGGGGCTAACTAGTAGGGTGTATAGTCCTACGTACAGGCTATTAGGCTAACAGAGGAGGATAGAGAGACTAGATTGTAGTTTACCCTTAATGCAGCAGTAAAAAGGCTAGGTTAAACAGTCCTTTTAAACAAAGTTAGAGGTATATATAGTGTAAAATATATAAATAGTATTATAGCTTTTTAGAAAGCTAAATGCTACTTAGTCTATGTAAAAAAATAAACTAAATGTTAAACACACCTTCTAAAGGTTGTTTAATGTTAAAACTATATACATGTGCTAGGGCGCTAAGAGGAGTTAGCAGGAGCTTAGAGGAGCCTGCTAAGAGGGGCTCCTCTAAGCTCCCTCTAGCTCCCTGGGCTCGTCTTCCTATTGGACGACGCATTCCTCCATGGCTTCGGGCAGCCGTGCTGACTCCGTGCCCTCCGACTGGTCTCTAAGCGAGCCCTGCCCCGACCTGGCTAGATTGTGGAGCACTGCTGGTGGAGTTACGCTGGTCCAACCGTAGACCGTAACAAAGACGCGCTAGACTACAGAGACGCCTTATACAGTTACTTAGCTGCAGCAGTAGGCTTAACTTATCTATAACTGCCTTAGTTATTAATTGCAGAGCTTTACTAGCTAGGCAATAGCTTAGCTTGTTAAAAGATGTTAGATAGCAATGCACTTAGCAATAATCCTTACAGAGGAGAACACTAAGCTGCGTTAGGCTAACTATTATTAAGAGCAGAAAAGGCAACAGTGACAGCAGTATATTGCTACAGGAGGGACTCTCACAGGCCAGGAAGGTCAGAGGCTGGCTGCAGAGGCTGATAGGGTGGTCGAGGTAGATGCGCAGGCTCAGGCATCTCAGAGCTATCGCCGAGCACCACCAACCTGCTCAAAATGCCACGTGCAAGGCCATAACAGGACTTAATGTAGAAGCAATTAGGAATCTTTTGTATATATATCTATATAGGTTTAATTTAGTTGCTGTTCAGTTATCTGTCAGAAAGGTGCTCTGGTTTTGGTGGGGCTGGCGGATGACTGATTTTGGCGGATGAGTGATAAAACACGTTAGAGGTTCGAACGCTGACTAAGCTAGATCATGGAAATCTAACTAACTAGAATCTGAATTTGAGAAATCTATGATCACTGCAATGGCAACACAAGCCTGTCGATGCATCTTCTATCTAGCAGGGCGAATAGCTAAGGTCTCGAGTGTTCACAAGTCAAGACTGGATCTTTTCATGAAGCGCTGTGGGAATGCTCCTCTGCCATTCCACTGCCAACAAAGCTCCATTTCTCCTACTGGATCTCCACATCTCAATCCAGTGTGAGACATTCTCGGCAAAACAAGGCGGGTTCTATTTTAATCCCGTCATGGATCTCTAATCGTCCCGTCATGGCCTGAGTGGAAGTTTTTGTTAACTCGTATCGATTGTTGCTATGGGCAACGGCTATTTATTTGTACCCATGATCTTCATACCCCATGTCTTTCACCACCCACTAGCAATCCTTTGCTAATTGAAAGCACCCCTCACTCGTTTTCGTTCCTCAAGGCTGTGTATCGAAGACGAGCATTCCTCAGTCTTCCGCCTCTGCAACCATGGGCCGCTGGCAGCCCTACCTATACAATCAGCAGCGCAACTCCATCTACGATGTCCCCGAGGTTTTCAACCCGAAAGCTGTAACTATGGCCAGTCGCGAGCCGCCTACTTCAAAGCCCAAGCAAGAGGGCCCGTTGGTCAACTTTAATCGTCATCCAGACTCGTACCTGATACTCCCCTATGGCAAGACCAATGCGAAGCCGATGAGCCCAAAGCACAAGGTTGCGATCAAGGTTACTCGATGGATCCAGCTCTTCTTACGGACAATCAATCTGTGCGGTGCCATCGGGATGCTTCTCTGTGGCATCTTCATAAGAGGTGCTCAAGATACGGAAGGATACATAATGAGGATTCCCGTATGTCTCCTTCTTCCGCTTAGAAAATACTGCTAACGGAACATGCAGCCTGGTATCGACATTATAAACTGTTTGTATGCCATATATCACCTCCTTAGGGCCGCGAAAGGACGCCCGCCAGGGAGTTCAGCGAGCTATCACTTCTTCGCCCTGGTCATGGATGCCGGGCTCATCCCATTCTACGTGTTCACTGCGATGCTCGCTATCCGTAACTACAACGAGGAAGCAGGGACAAATGGCCGTTGGCGAACATTTTTCCCAACCGATGAAGAGACTAATAAAGTACTCCATGCTGCGTGGCTCACTGCAACAGCACTTGGAGGTCTGCATTGCGCGTCCTTGTTCTTGGACCTGTACCTTGTCTTGGTCTTCCGTAAAATTGCTCGCCTCCCACCAGACATGAATCCTCTAGAGGAGAACTTGACATCTCGGCGTAAGAGGAAGCATAAGCACAAGAATTCTTCCATTTCGGCTATAACTCCTCTCACTGAAGATGACAAACGATTCAGTGCTATGAGCGCGGGCACAACGGTGGTTGGAAGCAGGCATTCTCAGGCAGACCCGCTTATGGGTGAGAAAGACTTACCGCCTCCAGATGTTAGCAAGGTGCCGTTCATGCACACGCGCACCAACTCAGATGTCGCCTACTCGCCACATACGCCCAGCTCAGCGCTTCAATCCCGCCATTCTTTGTACTCTCAGCCGGCGTCGGCTCATCAGTCCCGTGCAGACCTTCATCGTCGGCAAGACCTCTATCGTAAGGATGACTCGGATGACAACGAAACCCTGGCTCAACGTAAATCATTCCTGGCGCAGCAGGCTATCAAGAGAAGTTCAAGACCAAACTCAATGGTATCCTCGAAGCAGGAGTTCTACACGCCTCCGACAACCGCTGACAAAAATGGTGATTCTGACGACATTTCCCTCCAGGATAACCGCGAGAGCCTGCAGACCGACAATTGGTTCGTCCATGGAAGATCCGTTGATGAGCCGGAACAAGACCATTGCAATCCCGGAAAGAGGACAATGTTTCCTTCAAAAACCCAAACTCAGGGTTACAATGCGGTTCCAATGGAATACGACGTATCAGACGAAGAATTTGAGCCTCCGATGATGCCTCAGCCTCTTCGCATGAATCCGCCCACCCCGCCTCCGACTAAGACCTTCACCTCTGAAGCCAGGAGCACGCCTCAACCTGCTTCGCTTCAGAGGACCCATACGACAACGTCGATTTCTAGCGAGGCAACCTTCTCACGCTCTCCAACGCGCGCCTCCACGCCCAAGACGCGCTATTATGGAGATCTCAAGGCCGCTACCCAGGGAATCCGAAGTGGTGGGTACTCTCCAGCCAACTCGCCAAGTGCATCACCCACGAAGAGCTCCTTCACTCCAAACAACCTTCCCAGTGCGGTGAAGAAGTACACTACCAACTCACCGAGCACAGCGAAGAACTACGCTTCAAACTCGCCCCTTAGCTTGGACAAGAAGAACTACGCTAGCATTCGAAGAACAGGCGAAACGAGCTACACGCCTGTGAAAAATCAATCGCCGCGTGTTGTGAGCAGGTCTGGTGTGGACTACGAAGGGGACTATTCATTCGACGGGGATACATCAGACCTGGGAATCCCAGGACGCAGACGCGATGTCAGTGGGAAGGTTGCAGAGGAAGGGCGTGGTGGAGTTGCGAATCTAGCTAGTCGATGGGGAGGCATGAGAGGAAGTGGATTGACGTATCGGAAGGTCAGCGGTGTGGCGTAAAATGGTCGTGATTGTACTTTAGGTTTGATATGGTGTTATATGGGCATTGATTTTTGGTGGAGTTATGAACTAGGTGTTGGAATAGGAATTCTGGGCTCAAGAAGCCGAACCTCAAGTGTGTAATTCGATTAGGATTGGGAGAATCCAGACTCGCGAAGGTTGCAAAGCCATTGCATGCCTGGCTACTGTAGTAAATTAGAAACTTGAATGATCGTGCAAGTGTTCTTCTCGTTTGCCACTGCAGTCGTTGTGGGCTGTACAATAATTTCTTACACCGCCAGCTGACGACTGACGCGAGGCCCACATGACTTCGCATCCCACCCGTCCGGGCTGTTGGTCGCTCTGGAGGCTCTTTGTTCATTCACCCTTCAACGACGCGACATTGACCGGTCTAGACATCGTGTGCGATCTTTGTTGCTGTTCGCATTCTTCCCCTGTGTTCTCACAAGACGCCTGCACCCGCCGTTCGCGTCGTGGACATTCCGCGTTGGCCTGTTCCCCGCTCACACGGTTGCTTTTCGCGAGACACGTCTCCATCCTTCTGCACGTATCCCTAGGCTTCTAACATCAGGCTACTCAAACCTCAAGTATTATTCTCTCTGGACGATACGACTGCGCAGCTGCACTCTCCACGAGTCGCCATAGGATACGATTCGATGTTTAACGGCGGGCATGCGCTGCCCACTACATACCCCGCCACAATCATGAGTATGTCGCGTCGGCCAAGTCAAGCACACAAACTGACCGAGGCCACTAGGCAACCTGAATGCCGCACACCCCTCCAACATCTCCAAACTCTACAATCGCGATCTCCCAGACTCGCAAGAGTCCTTTGTGTCTGCTTCATCTAGAACATCGGCCGCGCCGCGCCTGCTCTTGTCGTCGAGTAACATATCCAATGCAACAGTTCCCGACACGGAATTCACGTCTCCCTCGTCCTCCAATGCGCCCTCGAGCCAAAGCCAGCTCCTGGAGCCAGCCATGCTGCTATCTCCGACCAGAGCTCGCGGTGTAAATTCGCGGCCGAATGCACCGCGGATCGAGACCGACAACGCGCCGCGAACCACTGACAAAACAGCGAGTCCCATGTCGATCGACTCCCCTGTGTTGGCTCAGGCATCTAAGAGAACTGCCAGTGGGACTGTGAAGAGTGCTGGATTGACAGTAGACAGCTCTGTCGCGGTCGCCAGCGGGCATAGGAGAACAATCAGCGTCGAGTCCAACTCGAACCCACGCATCGGAGAGGCATGGCGTGCATCCAATCCAAGACATTCGCTTGTAACTAACATATTATGTAGCTATCTGCGCAACTTCGGACTCGACTTTCCTATGCCATGGTCAAGGTGCAGAATGGTTGGGAGAAGCAGTCCCTCGAGGAACTAGAGGAACTCCCATCTCAGCGCGGTTCCCCAAACTCTACTCACGCGAAGAGTGAAGGGTCTCGGCTGCCCTTTGATTCACCCCAATCTACAGAGCGCCGACGCCGTCCCAGTGGTGTATCTGTAAACTCTGACCAGATGATAATGTCCCCAGGTCAGAGCAGCCCTTCAAGCGTTTCACGATCGCTCGCAGCCACTTCCTCTTGTAAGTTTACCCTCGAGTGAATTGCATACCCAATTACCTCTAACATATTACTGCAGCATACTGGCAGTCAGGACCGAGGTCTCAGAGGCAATCTTCGGCCAGCCAGCACACGGTCACCTTTGCGGAGACCGGCCCAGTATTGGCGCCTGCGCCTGAGATAGAACCCCGAAGAAAGCGTCGATCGAGTGCCTCTCATGCACCTCCACCTTTGCTGTCTTCAACTCAGCGTAAGCATTATAGCGACCTAGGTGGCGCACCTCGAACCCCAACCACTGCTCCCAGATCAGGCATTTTGAGAATGCCAAGTCAACAAGCCGAGAAAGATGCGGTAGACACGCTGCTGTTCATGAGCAGCCCCAACAATTCCAGTCGCGTGGCACACACTAGCATAGATTCCAAAGCTCATCCTAGTCCCTTGAGATCAGAAGCTGCTCGAACGCGTCGCGTAATGTTCGAGAATCACTCCATAAAGGACATCGCAGGTCAACAGCACAAGGCAAACATCGGGCAGTCCGGAGCCTTTTCTCGAGCAAATACAACGCGCTAGTTCTTACATCACCGTGTATCTCCACGACTGGCGGCTGTAACAGGCACAATGCCTCAGTAGCATCCCCACTAGGCCGCTCGACGAGAACAAGAACGACTGCATTGCACGGATGGCGTTGTGTGATACCCAAATATCTCATTGTTCCGCACACATTGATTCTATATTGGTTAGGTACACGCTATACTCTGCTAATTCTAGAATGAACGAAGATATTGTCTGCCGGTTTGAAGATACTGTTGACTTAGGCCCGGAAAGGAGGCTTATTTGGTGGCTATATGTATAGGAGCTATGCGTTAACTATTACTCACGCATATTTCCTTATTCAGGGTACCGCACGACGCTACGAACGTCATTATGAGGCTGTTGCATGTGGCTGATCTGTTTGTATATGTGGCGTTACCTATTAAAACATCGAACCACTTGTCGAAATTGCAACACAGCGGACTGCCTCAACTCCTTTAGTTATCACGAAGCTGCTGTCAAGCAGAAGAATCCCACTGTCATGATTACGTCTCCAGATGAGATATTGCCCATCATGCATCGCGAATTGCGGTGTTCCAAGACGCTGCTTGAGTGCTTAGGTTTCTCACTTTCTCGGTTCCTTGCCGAGCCTCGTGCGGATCACCGCCCCGGCGCATCACACATGGGCCTGGCTCGAACATAATCAGTCCACGTCTTACATCTCGCATGCTTCAATTTCTTAGTCAAGGTTTGCAAGCATATAAATACCTGCGCCTTCTGTCCTCCTTTTCTTTTCAGACTGGTCAATTGATTTTCACCCCTTCTCTGTTTCCTCTTTCCTTTGTCCCAGCCAACTCCGCAGTTGGAGGAGGGCTACAATCAGCTTTCCCGCCTTCCAAGCTTGCTTCGGTAGGTTAAGAGCATCAGAGATCATAGAAAGGGTTCAGAATGTCGGCTTCTGCACTGTTGAAGAGTCGGGTGAGGAGACCGAGTTATTTGAAGAAGCTTGCGAAGGCGGAGGATCTGATTGATATGTTTCCACATGGTAGTTATATTGGTTGGAGTGGGTTTACGGGAGTTGGGTATCCAAAGTAAATCTCCATTTCCTTTCTCTCATGCCCCTTCCTGTTCCAACATATTTGAATTCCCTTACCTCTTTTCATTTTCTCGTCTCAGTTTCAAAATGTTGGGGATGCGGAGACAGCGCACAGAGTGGAGCCCGAGACTTCTCCGAACCCACACAACTTGGCTCTAACGCATCCCTGCCAGAATGATACCAAACGCGCTAGCGGATCATGTCGAAAAGAACGGCTTGCAGGGACAGCTCAAATACAATCTCTTCGTTGGCGCGTCCTCGGGTGCTGAAACGGAGAACCGGTGGGCAAGGCTCAATATGATTGAGCGGCGCTCTCCACATCAAGTAGGCAAGGAGATCGCAAAAGGTATCAATAATGGACAGATTAAGTTCTTTGATAAACATTTGAGTATGTTTCCGGTGGATTTGATGTATGGGTAAGTTACAGTGAAGACCGGGTGAATGGAATGGTCCAAGTAGCGGACCTCGGGAATGGTTTCGAGGTGGACTTAGATTATGGATGCTGATTGAAATGCCAGGTTCTATACGTTGCATAAACCACAAAACAAGCTTGATGTCACGATTGTGGAGGCGAGTGCTATTACGGAGGATGGGGGCATTATTCCAGGAGCCAGTGTTGGCGCAAGTCCAGAGTTGATACAGATGGCTGATAAGGTAAACATCAAAGAACCTTCTTCGAATTTCAAGATTAAACTCTTTCCGTAGATCATCATAGAAGTCAACACAGCCGCCCCATCCTTCGAAGGCCTCCACGATATCACCATGACGGATCTGCCTCCTCGTCGAAAGCCTTATCTGATCATGTCCCCCGAAGACCGTATTGGCACGCCGCACATTCCCGTAGACCCCGAAAAGGTCGTTGCAGTTGTGGAATCGGACTATCCAGATCAGACCCAGCCCAACCACCCCGAAGACGAGACCTCGCGCGCCATTGCAGCGAACTTGATCGAATTCCTCCACCACGAAGTCAAGCATGGCCGACTCCCAAAGAACCTCCTCCCACTCCAATCCGGCATCGGCAACATCGCCAACGCCGTAATTGGAGGTCTCGCTGTACGTCCTTCCTAGCCTCCTCCTAAATAACTGAACCTGCATCTAAAACTCTCACAGTCAGGGGGCGCGGACTTCAAAAACCTGCGCGTCTGGACTGAAGTCTTGCAAGACTCCTTCCTCGACCTCTTCGACTCCGGAAACCTCGACTTCGCCACCGCAACGAGCATCCGCTTCTCCCCCAACGGTTTCGAGCGCTTCTACCAAAACTGGGATTCATACGCCCCAAAACTCCTCCTACGTTCCCAGCAAGTCTCTAACTCTCCCGAGATCATTAGACGGCTGGGCGTCATTGGCATGAACACGCCCGTCGAAGTAGATATATATGCCCACGCCAACAGCACCTGTGTCATGGGCTCCCGGATGCTCAACGGCCTCGGCGGCTCCGCAGACTTCCTGCGCTCTGCAAAGTACTCCATCATGCACACGCCTAGCGCCCGACCCACGAAAACCGACCCTACAGGTGTATCCTGCATTGTCCCCATGTGCACACACATCGACCAAACTGAGCACGATCTAGACGTGGTAGTCACCGAACAAGGGCTCGCGGACGTGCGCGGCCTCTCACCTCGCGAACGCGCGCGTGTGATTATCGAGAAATGTGCGCATCCGGAGTATCGGCCGATTCTGAAGGATTATTTTGAGAAGGCGGAGTTTGAGTGTTTGAGGAAGGGGTGGGGTCATGAGCCGCATTTGTTGTGGAATACTTTTGATATGCATCGACATTTGAATGATTTCGGGACGATGAAGTTGCCGAAGTGGGATTTTAGGGGGTATGAATCGTGAATAGAAGGTGATGAGGGAGAGGGTGTTGCAATGGAGGATGGATAGAGAATAGGGAATAGGGAGTAGGGAAAGGGGTTTTTTTTTTGAGAACTTGGTGTTTAGGTGTAGTTAGATGATCCGCTAGTCGGCTGAACTAGAACATATCTATATACCTGGAATGAACACGCTCTGTTGAGTAACACATTCTCGAACAGTTCACCTTACAGTTCTCAAAACCGTGTGAGGTTCGAGTTTTTCAAGACTGTAGTAACACCGCGAAGCCCTTCACAACAAAATTCAAGTCTATCTAACATTATAAAATTAATCTTAGACCCACTTTATCCGCTAAAGGGATCATAATGGGTGCGTAAAATGGGATAGGGTAAAGAAACAGCGACCGAAACTCTAACAAGAATACAAACATCTTCACTCCGTTATTGCATTCTTCATAAAATTGAAAAGATATTTTAATTCTACATACCAGCTTGCAAAAACTGCATGAAAACAGTAAAGGTGTGCTAGAGATGGCAAGATTCTAGCAGCCTGTCTTAGGGTTCTAGTAGTGAGTTACTAAATTAGAACATTAGGCTAAAAGGATCCCAAGATGTGTGTTGAAAGGGGAATGACAGTACAGATATAGCAGATTGGGGGGATATACAAACCAGGAATCCCCTAATCAAGTATCAAATTGCTTTGCTAGTACATAACCAACAGTTCACCCACCACGTCGAATAATCAGTTGATTAATATCGCAATCCTACACATGCTCTAACGCTAACATATATCCACCCCATCCAAAAGTCGCCAAAACACAGCTCCTTACTTCTCAAAAGCATCCCTTAACTTCTCGAAATGACTCCGAATCTCCTCTCCCAACCTCCCCTCTGTATCCGCCAAAATCGTACAAACGAGACTATAATTATTACACAAGAATCTTTCTCTCTTCCTATTATCCGAAATTCCCTTACTCAGCCTCGTTAGATATGCTTCAAACTCGCTTCGCAGCCGCGCCACGCTAACACTGACGGGTTCGTCATCGCCGGCTTCGCTGCTCAATGCCAGGATACCTTGGAGCAGGTTTGCGAATTTCTGTGTGAGGGGAGTCGGGGCGGTTGATTGCGCGTGGGTCGACGAGGAAGGTGATAGAAGCGCTGCAGCGCCACCGCCGGATGGACGGGTGGGGAGAGATGAAGTGAGTTTCTGTAGCGAAGTGCAATGTTGGTCGAGGATTTGCTGAAAGCGTGGCCAGAGCAGCATGTTTGTTGCGTTGATGTAGGATTCTACAGTCGGGACCTTTCGGCGTTGGAGTTCGAAGGCGAAGTGTTGGTTAAGGCGGACACAGAGCAGGATGCCGAGAGTGTCCGTTGTGGATTCCGTGAGTTGTTTCGTTAGGGATTGGCCGAGTGAGAGGGTGGGTTCGAAGATGGAGGCGAAGGTTCGGGATATTGCATGGTAGTTTTGCGATGGGCTGAAGTAGGTGGTGAGGAATGTGTATTCGAAGGAGGCGTTATCGATGATGGCGAGGTTGAAGGACCGGAATGGAACTTCGAGGTAGTGCGCACCTTTTTCTTCTTCGGCGAGGTAGGCGGTTAGAGCATTGGGAGAGGGATTTTTGAGATGATCAAATCGTCGACCTAGAGAGAAGGCCTCGTGGGATGGGGGTAGGGTGCGGTTGTTGCCCAGAAGTGGGCCTCGTTTTGCGCTCGAGTCTTCCCCGAGAACATCATGTTTATCCAGGGTCTGTAATTTGAGCTTCTCCAGTGCTTGTCGGTACCGCGTAAAGTGGTTGAGGTAGTACCAGCGCATAGTATAAATATATGCTTGTGCGATCTCTTGGGAAAGCTGTGGTTGGTGCCTTGCGAGAAAGGCATAGAGATCTTTGTACTTCAAGAACGCTTGCTGTTGAATGATTTGAGCGTTCATGCTAGGGGACCGGATGGCTTTGATTTGAGCGACAACGTAGTCGCGGATTCGTTCGATGGCCTTGTCTGTCAGGTCGTCGATCAGGGGCTTGATGTCTGTTAATGCCTTGACATCTGGCTGCTCTTTCGCTTTTGCATTTGTCGTCTTTGATCGCTTTTCGAGCTCTGCCAGTGCTCGAAGGAAGCCTTCATCCACTGGGCCTTCAGCGATCTTCTTCACGACGGCTGGTGAGATGCTGATATCTTCTACCGCCGGTCCAAGCAGCTTTTCCACGACTTTCCGGTTCTCAAGCTTCGTATTCAGAGCTATCGAACGGTTCTGAAGACTTTCAATCTCCGACGACACCGCTCCAAGATCCGACTGGAAGTTCGTCAGATATGCCTCCACGGACTTCAGGACCTCATCGCAGGCCAATATCGATTTATGGAGATCTTCAAACTTGTCCTTTTCCTTGTCGTCTGCAAACACCATGAGCAAGCTACATAGGAATTGGGATATACACACGAACATTCTTCCACTGACTGCGTGCTATATGTATGCACAGGAGAAGAGTGCCGTATCTCAGGCGTATCCGACTCTATCGCCGCAAACTCCTGCAAGCTCAAACCTCCAAAGTCTATGTCTTCAACCACCTCTTCTGGTTTCTTTGGTACTGGTTCAGCTATCTCATCGCCTTTTATGACAGGGGGTTTGCGAGGAGGCCTTCCTAGTATTGCTTCTAGCACCTGTAGGGGGTCTGAGACGTTCGGGGGCACTCCACCAGTTCCCTGTCGCCTCCTGCCTGCGCCATTGGGTAACCGCGAGGTCGACGGGAGGCTTGTGGATGATGATGACGGCGAGACGAGAGAGAGAGAGGAAGATCTGGGGTTTATGCCGGGTCTTGGAGGTAAAGGACCGGGCCCTGAAGCCTGGTATGGCCGCCGAGGTGCGGGTGAATAGGACTGGCCACGAGGGGGAGGCGTGCCCGATGGCGTGGAATGGGCGGAGAAGCGGTCCAGCCACATGCTGTGGCGTGGAATGTCAGTTTGCAGGGTCACCGAAGCATTGCGTGTGGGAGTTAATGATAATGAGGTCTCAAACGCCGCCGTGAAGGTCGGAACCGTTTCGATTGACATAAGCAGCCGGCTGCTCGTTTGGCCGCGCCGGCGCTAGACAAAGACCGGACTAGCGCTCCGAGTCGCCCCTCCGCCGCCTAAGTCAAAATGCAGACACGACAGACCCTTCCCAATCCACTGACTATAAGGTCCCCTTCCTCACCCACCACTACTCCCCAGACCCCAACACCCGCCTCTGCCTCTTCCTCAACCCCAGTCGCATCTCACTCTCATTAATCACCATGGCCGACGATGCGCAGGTACGTTGCTGCGCGTTCCCTTTACATGTGCAATTTTACCCCACCTTTTATCGATTGCCGTCGCCAAAATGCGCCCAGGCATCGAAGTTGCTGTTGCGTGCCCACTCATGCCGTCCTCCATCTGCTAACAGCGTCGCCTACAGCATGAGCACACGTTCGAGAGCGCTGATGCCGGTGCCTCTCTCACCTACCCGATGCAGTGCTCGGCCTTGAGGAAGAATGGCTTCGTCGTCATCAAGAACCGCCCGTGCAAGATCGTCGAAATGTCCACCTCCAAGACTGGCAAGCACGGCCACGCCAAGGTCCACTTGGTCGCCATCGACATCTTCACTAGCAAGAAGTTGGAAGAGTTGTGCCCTTCCACTCATAACATGGATGTCCCCAACGTCCGCCGCCAGGAGTACCAGCTCGTAAGTGCGCGCGAGGCTCACCGAGGTAAAAATTTGCTGACAGAGCATTGTAGCTTGACGTTACCGACGACGGCTTCCTCTCCCTCATGTCTGATGATGGATCTACCAAGGACGATGTCAAGCTCCCCGAGGGTGAGGTTGGCGAGAAGATCTCCAAGCTCTTCACCGAGGACGGCAAGGACACCAGTAAGTGCCAATTCGCAGCGTATGCTACCAACACATACTGAAGAATATGTAGATGTCATCGTCCTCACTGCTATGGGTGAGGAAACCGCTATCGACGCCAAGGAAGCTCCCAAGTCTTAGATAACTGCGTTGGACAACAGGCCGTTGGCAGCAAGGAGTTGTGGAGTGTTGACGGGCCTCTCGGAAAAGCCAGGGGGGCTCTACGCTTTTCCTATTAGAGCCTTGTTCTGCGTGGTATCTTTGGCAGTCTCCAAGTGCTATCCTTGCGCCTCTGCTGATGGCGACCAATTTTAGTGGTTCTTCGGAAGGGTTTGGGTTTCTTGCATTGCCGCTTTCATATAATGGGGGAAACGTAGTCACGAATCTGTCCCTTACCCTAGAATATCCCCATTGGCAATGATGACAAAATGTGCTATGTGAGAAGTTTGTAATCTGCGCACTAGTGAGAATATCTTAGTGAATGTGTGATTGCCTAATTCGCACTAGCGGAAAGCGAATCTCAGATGTGTATCTCGGCAGAGAGACTTTCCTAACTTCATCTCATCTGGACTTTGAACGCCTCTCGACTCACCACCTCGATGAATCCGGCACCAGAGCGACTCTTTATCAATGGACTCTGCCAGAACTAGTGGACCCATCTGCGGCATCGAAAATTGCCGCTCTCGAGTCTATGAAGAGGGTGAAGACGGGTACCTCTACTGTGAAAACGGACATAGGAAAGGAGTGAGTCAGGCGGCTCAATTGTTGAATCTAACAATTAACCATGGATTCAGGAGCTCGTTGTCGGGCAAGACGATGACGATTTCACCACTGCGGCTCGACAGAAGACGCGTGCACAGAACCCCGAAGATGAGTCTGAGAGGGTGTACCAATGTGCGTTGTAGTTTTCGACTTGATAGCACTCATTCAGATCTCATTACTCAGGCTATCATGTTCTGTTCGAGGATATTTTGCGTGCGGGACTATTCCGCAGTCGAGTCCATGTTCCATAGATGCATAAATCTGTCTTTGGTGGGACCTGCTAATCCGAAATTTAAATGTAGACTTCAAGGGCAACCAAGCATTCGACCTATACTTAAAATGCCTTCAATTGATACTGCGACGCCAAGTATGGTTCTTGATTCACGAGAAAGGACTTCCTGCCGAACTGGAGAATGTTGTCATTGACCTTTGGGCTCTGCGTATCCTCCAGCTCGAGGAGCAAATTGCCGATGTTCATGGTTACGATTCTCAATCCCACGTATTCAGCACCTCCGAAAACGACCCAGTGTCTGAAAGAGAGACTACAAAGTCTAAAGGCCGGGGTTCCAAGCTGAAAAGCACCCCTGGGCTAATCGACATCCTTGCGCTGTCCTACCTTGGAATATTAACGCTGCGATTGCCGGTTACTCCTGGTGATATCCTCTCATGGATTAAGACCAAGAAGATGCCATATGATAAAGCCATTAAGTATATCCCCATCGCCATGAGAGATCGGCTGCCTTCAAATTATCACGCTATCTTAGACCCAAACGCTACTCTGAAGCCTGAACGACTCTACTCTGCTGTCATTGATCTGGAATCAATTTTTGAGAAAGAATACGGCCTTGTGTGGCCCAATATTAATAACCACCTACTTTTATTTCGGTACCTGAAGGACTTGGCCCTTCCGTTAGAGTTGTATGAAGCAACAATTCGATTAGCCGGCTATCTGAACTACGATTTTACGTATCCTATAGACGGGCATAGAAGGTTGGGCATACGATACCTTCCAGAAGCCCAGTTAGCAGCCTGCCTTGTGGTATGTGTTAAACTTATGTACCCTCTCGACGGCCAACGGCGAAACCCGAAAACAATATCTGAACCCGCAGCAATTGGAATGAATTGGGATGACTGGTACGAGCAAATTAGCTCCACAAGGCAAAGTGGCTTTGGGTCCGCTTCAACATACACCACTGATGATCTCGTGGAATTGAGAGAACAGGACGTCTTCGCGATGTCGGGAAATCAGCTGGATCAATACCTGGACTGGTATCAGGATACGTTCATCGATGAAACCCGGACTGAGCAAACCGAAGAAGGGGACTTTCTAAATGCATTGTACAAATTATTTCCGATCAATCCAGAGCCTAGGTCAGAGCCCCGCAACACCCCCTTGGAGAATCTCGCGGATGCAGAGAAACTAAATCTGGTGAGGGCAATCCATGGCAGGATCCAGCATCGACAGGTAATCGAGGAGGGCAAGGAGAGGCCTGATACAGTGAGGCCTGGGGAAATGTATATATACTATCCGAAAGAGAAGGAACTACCAGAGCAGGCCAAGCGATTCTACGGGGAAGTTGCTAGGATTTCGGGTTTGTCGTTGGAAATGCTTATCATGGCTGTGTTCTTTGCGGAGAAGAAAATTGAGAAGTGGGAAGCCATCCAACGAAAGAAATCGAAACCAGACGTGTTGGGCATCTAGATGTACAAATTTGTAATTTCAAAATTTGGAAAGCTGCCTCATATTTTCGACTTTTCAAAGCTTGAGAATTAGCGCGGATGCCTCGAGGCAAATTGGAAATTGGGTCTGGTCTAAACGTGATCTTGCCGAAACATTTGATCTAAGTCTCTCTTATCACAACATTCGGCTTGTGGAGTTTTATTTTCCTCCGAGTGTATATAAACGGCAGGGGTGAATGGGTTGCCACGTGATATCTACTCGCTTATATAATCTCCTTTAGCGAGTGGGTCCGTGCACACACTTCGAATTCGAACAAACTCGCCGCTCCACGACCGCGCGAACTTCATACAGGATCCAGCAGCACCGCCAACATGCAGATCTTCGTGAAGACCCGTAAGAATACCTCCAAAATTATGCATTTCAGTCAACTTGCTCACCAATGTTTGTAGTAACGGGCAAGACCATCACCCTCGAGGTGGAGTCCTCCGACACAATCGGTTCGTTCTCCACACTCGCCTCTTCCACCCCCCTCGAAGTCCTGACAGGCTTCCCAATCACTGTTGCAAAATCCTACATTTGAAAAGACATGGCGTTAACAACCAATAACTAGACAATGTCAAATCTAAGATCCAGGATAAGGAAGGCATACCCCCGGACCAACAGCGCCTAATCTTCGCCGGCAAGCAGCTCGAGGATGGCCGCACACTCTCCGACTACAATATCCAGAAAGAGTCGACCCTGCACCTGGTCTTGCGTCTGCGTGGCGGTATTATTGAACCGTCGCTGAAGGCATTGGCTTCGAAGTACAACTGCGACAAGATGTTCGTAGAGCCTGTATATGTTTTGATGTCAAAGCAGGAATGCTAATGAATGTATAGGATCTGCCGTAAATGCTATGTACGTTGAGCCAGCCGGTTTAACTATATCGATGGAAGAGCATGGGAGGCTAATAGTATCACAGGCCCGTCTCCCACCGCGTGCTGTCAACTGTGTAAGCTCTTTTCGCTGCACACCTCACCCCCATCCACAAACACTAACATATCCACTAGCGCAAGAAGAAGTGCGGCCACAGCAACCAACTCCGACCCAAGAAGAAGCTGAAGTAAACGGATCGCATCGGCGCATGGGGAGTCGGGATGGCTGGAACAAAGCAAGCAGTTCAGTACGAAGCGATGGCAAGCATGGATGGGTGGAAACATGGCTTTTATACAGAGCTACCGTGCTCGCTACTGGCAGAACTAGGTTTGCAAATATGCAATACATGTAGAGTGATAACTCGAACCCTTTTCTTCTTCTTCGACCGGATTGAGTGCATATCCCACTAGTGATCACTAAGATGAATGAACTCCAGCATATTTGAGAGATATTGGGTCGCCAGATGTGATATTTTCCACATCTAGAAAGCAAATGGTGGCGCAATTGCGTCACGTGAGTGCGCGCCACATTCGCATAATCAATTACGTCATATATCATCACATCACACAAAAATTAGATCCTAGGTAAATTTCAAACTGATTGCTATCCTTTTCATGCAAATCTAAGTATATTTGTAACTATGCTAAGTCAAGAAACAATGCTGGTTTTGCCTTCGTGATATTTTTAGATTAATTAGTACAAGCAGGGGCGAACCGTTCTGATTGGGGCCATGGTAGGAATCCTTTTAGCAGTCTGTGTGCGCAACTATGGAGAAGGAAATGTTGCCAACAACTATCTTCAAGGTTGTTAGCTTTAGGTTACCACTACATCATTTTGACAACGATACGCATCACACATGGCTTTGACACAGTCTTGCAAGAGTGATTACTCCATTTTATCTAAACTGAAATACACGTCTCCTTCCACATGCCGCAGCATGGGACCGTAAGAGCATGCCAAACTTTTCCATCGCAGATGCAAAGGTCATCCATGTAGCTAGAAGACAAATTGTGATGGGTTCGTGAGGTCGCGACATTGACATCCTTCCGTCCATGCATTGACCGTCTGTGAGAGAGAGGCCAACATTGATAAACGCACAGGATGCTCGATGAGAGACAGCATGTGGTGCGTGTTGGTAGAACGCAGGCACACAGAAAGGAAGGGAAATTAGGAGTTCTGAGTCCGGGAGCACGGGTATCGGTATTCACCTCAGAATCCAGAAATCGAACAACTAAAAGAGAAGACGTCCCGTGAAATCCAGAAAATCGAGTATCCGGCCATAGGAGAAGAAAGGGAAAATCCGAACATACGCGTTCGTCCAAAAGAGGAGTGTCGTGGCATGGTGCTTTTAACAAACGACAAAAGACACTCGTTTCGTTGGATAGGGGGGAAGCAAGTGAATCGACATTGCTCCGAAAATGCAACGGCCTAGGAAAAGGTGGGGAACAGGAAGGGTAGGGTACAGTACAGAAAAGTGTCTGGGTATGGCAAGGTGTATGTGAAGACATGTTTGTGAATCGAATCGAATCGAAGGGGGAATATATGCTTGAATCGAATGGGTGAATGGGTGAATGGGAAATGGGATGTGGTATCAACAAACGCCTCGCTATGCATTGATGGATGGGTTGCTGGAAATTAAGGAAATTGGGTTGTTTGTGCTTCATGGGGATGATACAGAATCCGATGTGCAAGGTGGATGGGTGGGTTGTGTTCGGTGTGAGATTCTTGGTGCTGGGTGCCTGCGAGAAGGCAATAAGAGCAAGGCCATCATTGCCTTTGTGTCGAGGTATATATGGAGGGTGCGCGTGGTGTTTGTACGAAGGGTGTAGACGGCTAGTGGTACGGGGAGTCAGTCTGTATGAGACTAGTGTCGTGGGCGCTTCCAATAGTATTGCTGTTAAAGCGTTGATAAATGTTAGTGACATCAAAGGATTAGTCGCTTGGCTAAGTTTCTAGAATAGACTAACCTTATGTTGCTTCCTAACAGCTCGGAGGCCAGTCCCGCCCATGCCACCAGTGACAGCGTCACGCCTCATCTGATCCGTATCCATCTCTGGAAGATAGTAGAACTCACTCTCGAGAGGCTTGCCGGCCGCGTCCTTTCCCAATCGAGGAATCTCACCAATACAAGGTATGTCATCCATGAGCTTCTTTAGGTCTTGCGTGGTGAGCTGGGGAGTCGGAGTAGAGGCTTCACTGCTGTTTGCGCTCCTGTCTCCTGACGATTTGCGGGCACATGCCTTGAGCTCTGCGGGGAGCTGGCCATGGATGCCAGAGAGGGGGATAGAATGGACACGGGAGAACGCAAGCTGATTGATGACGTGATTTTTGATGGGTGATTCCTTGAAGCATAGGGACTCGGAGCTTGAGCGTTGTTGGGGAGACTGAGAGGTAACGAGGGGTTTACGGCGTCGCTGGGAAGGGTTTATTGACCGAGTTGGGGTGGTTGTGGAGAATGACGCGAGGCGAGGGAGAAGGTTGTCTCCGCAGGGACCGAATGAGAGCACGACAGGGTCGTTCTCTTCGTCACCATCGGAGAAATCATCTGCTGCAAAAGATGACAGAATGCTAATTTGAGTTTTGGGATCTTGGGCAGAAATAGAGCGCGAAAGGGCTGGACGGAGAAAGGTCTCATTGTTAGCAGGCGTAGGGCTAGGGCTTGCAGCATCCTCGTCAGCAGCGTCAACATCCTCATACACTTGGACGGAGGCTAGCTGGGCGGACCCCACGAAACTTGGCAGTCGAATCGGGCTCTGAGAGACTGGCGACCTCGGAATGACAGGAGGGCTGGAGGCGAAGTGGTCCTGGGTTGATCGGCGTATCGGAGACTCGTCCTCGTTCCATGTTCCTTCCCCAGTCTCCGAGTCCCATGAGAGCTTCCTTCCATTTGTGTCTGGCCACGCGATCATTACGCGAGCATCTTGAACATCCAACATGATCTCTGCGTCCGGATTCTCCGACGTGTACGTCTCCCCTTTGCTCAATTCGTGCACACGGCCTAGGGAATGTATCATTGCACCATTCCAACCCAAGCACACGATCTCAACATAGCCATGTGGGTACAACGCGCTCGGAGCGTGATACGCGGCCTGGACGTGTACACGCGATATTAGGCGATTTGCAGACAATTGGTGATGTGAGGAATTAGAAGACCTTCCCATTCGAATAATCTCGCCATTTGCGGGAAGATTCAGGATAGATACGGCTCCGAGGGGGACACGCTCTGAGAGGGTTGAGATGGTACGTGCCAGACTTAGGCGTGCATTCTGAGGCGACGACGATGCTAGGATGCCTGTGGAAGAGGTGGGAACTGGTGTGGGATAGTACTTCAGCTGCTGTTTTGGGAATGAAGGGGATTCTTCCGCGAATTTACGTTTCGAGGATGTTGGACGCGGAAACGGTGATGACGAGAGCGGCTCGAACGCGGGGAGCAGCGATGGCTTCCGCGTCGACTCTGGCCGCTGCGAAGGTGACTCAGAGGGCAATTGGTCTGCACGACTGCCAGGCGAAGAGTCCATCGTGCAAAGGATGCGTGAAGACGCGAACCAGGGCGGCCGTGTCAGGCTTCTATATAAGCACCGCGAAGGAGTGAGCCGTGGTCGAGGCTCGGACACCCGGGACGACTCAAGAGGGAGATGCTAGGAGAAAGAAGAAGAGGTGTGGTGGAGTGTGTAAGAGGGGGTCAAGGTGAAGAGGCCATGAGGTTAATTGGGAGGAGGGAACGGTCACGTCGGAACGACCATGCGGTCACGTCGCGGTTGTGGAGTTTTACCTACGCTCCGCGAGTAGACGCGCTCCAGCGTAGAAGCTCGGACGTTGAGCTCCACACAGGAATTCCTCCCCGGCGTGCACAAATTCATTATTTTTTGCAAGGATTGCAGTCGTGACGGCTCAGCATTACGTTTGCTCCGCAAAATCGCTGCGTTTCTTCCTATATCAGCTTCTTCAAAGCAGATTTTCGGTTCATGTTCAATCTTCAAATGCCATCCGGTGTTCCTCGGCGAACAAGATCTCGTTCATAATGCTCCGTGCTTGTGCACAAAGGTTCACGCTTGTCACGCTTGTAATAGATATTACTCGCTCGGTTTCTGCAGTGCCTTCATCTCTTGTCCCGCTTCCCAACCCCTCCCCACGCCGCATATCGTCTGGATTTTGGCCGCGCCCATTGGCCTCGGCCATACGCGCTGTGGATGTGATCTTGCTCGCAGCAAACATAATCCTGAATTGCGTACTCCGTCCCTGCGGTGAGAAATGGTGTCCTGCTGAATCGCCAATTTTAGGCTGATCGGGCACAGGTGGATTACTGCGTATCCAACCACAGCATCAGGCTGCGAAGAAAAGAAAATATGTTCGCAGCGCTCACTTCGCTAGCACGGAGTCGATGATGTCGGGCCGCAGCTGCAAGGAGGCCCCAAGAGAGTTCCAATGGAGCGGTATAGACGCGTGCTCAAACCGCGAGGGAGGCGGGTCTACGGTTTCGGGCGTGAGGCTTTGCAATACCTTGGTGCGAAAGGGTTTCATATTGAAAAATGCCGTGGGCCAAACGGGGTCATCATCGCACGAGAAGAATATCTCTCTGTGATTCGAAGGCAGATATTCTGTGCGAATGCATGCAGGCTAGGTTCGATACGAGTGGTCTTCGCCGGCTTCCTGCATCGCATGCTGAGGCGTGAAGGCGCGAGACCATCCTGACGCGCGTTTATTGGTCAGTCCAGTCTCAATCATCTCCAAAAGCGGTAAACGCTTGGCTTGATCACGTGAAGAACCTTCCCCGCGTCGTGTCGGAGAAAAGAAACCCCAACCTCCGTCGAAATTTTCCACAGTTCCCATCCGGTGCCACTACAGCTTCACCTCAAACTCCCAGCAACCATGTCGAAATTCGTGGTAGTCAAAGGCGCGCAAAGCGATACTGCTCTCACAACCAAAGTCACCAGCGGATCTCCTTACCAGTTAGACCCTGCCCAAGTCGAACGAGCCGCCAAAGGTCTCCTAGGGCACATGAAGAAGCATGCGATACTGAAGGCAGAATCCGCGGACAAGAAGAATCTACTCGCAGCAGACGATGGCGATTCCGAGGAGGACGATGCACCCATCTATTTGACTCTCTCTACAAAGACCCACGTCAAAGACGAGAATCGATTGAAGCCGAACAAAATGTCTGTTTCGATCGTCATCCCCACGTTGACCAATTTCTGACTTTTCTCCAGCCCACTGTTCCATTCAATACAGCCCAAAAATGTGCGGATCTGTCTTATCGTGCGCGAGCCCCAGCGCGAATTCAAAGACCTCATCGCAGATTCTTCATTCCCTGAGAACGTCAGTGCGAAAATTTGCCGAGTCATCGACGTGAACAAGCTCAGAACGAAATACAAATCATTCGAGCAGAAACGACAGCTACTCGTAGAATACGACGTCTTCCTAGCCGACGACCGAATCATCACAACCCTCCCAAAAGTCCTTGGTAAAGTGTTCTACTCCAGTAAAGGCAAGCGGCCAATGCCCGTCACGGTGACGAGACAGAAAAAAGGCACGAAAACAAGAGTCACAGCAACACCACAGGAAGTCGCTCAAGATATTGAGACGACGCTTATATCCACTTTGGTCAATCTGAGCTCCTCTGCAAACACTACGGTTAAGATCGGCACGCTTTCCATGACACCCCAGCAAGTATCACAGAATGTTGGAGCGGTAGTGTCGCACTTGACGACGAGGTTGATACCGAAAGGCTGGAGGAATGTCCGCGCGCTTCATATCAAGGGAGGCAGCACAATGGCGCTGCCAGTCTGGCTTGCGGATGAACTGTGGCTGGATGAGCGGCAGGTCCTTGATCAGCCATGGACACCTCCAATTAGAGACGGAGCTCCTCGTATCAATGAGAAGAAGAGGAAGTTTGAGGAGTGGGAGAATGAGTTGATTGATGAGGAGGAGCTTGCGGAGCGGAGGTCGAGATCGAAGAAGTCAGACAAGATGAAGGCTATCAATGTTACCCCGAAGGAAAAGGCTTCGATTAGTAAGGAGCGAAAGAAGAAGATAAAGAACGAGGCGATGAAATCTGTTCAGGCACCACTAATCGCTAGCTGAAAACTTGCACGCACAGAAGTCTGTATGGGAAGGGGTTTCAAGTTCATCCTGGCGTTAAGATGGTATGCAATATAGTTAGGTGAGTGGTTAAAAGCCTAGGCGAACTTGATCCTTGACAATAATATTCAAAATGATCCGATCTGTGCAACCCGGCGCAGCAATAATGCATATCAACCGTATCAATAACGCCATTCCACAATATTTGCCTTCGATTTTACAGCTCCACAATTTCTTGCAGTACTTCCCCAACCACCTCCCAAGCCGCCTTTGGAGGAGCAAAATACGTTTTAAACAAATAAACTAACTCCTTATCATTCAACTGCATATGCCCTCCTTCCGTCGTCTTGAACACCAAACCTCCCTTCTCATCCAACTTCTTCAGTCCAATCCAATCCTCTTTATAAATCGTCCTATCCCGCAAGTCCGTCACATCTCCACTCGTCAAATTCGTCTGCGCAAACCACCCACTCTCCTTCGGAATCACCGTCGTATCGTCTTCAAAAACATACATAATAAAATTATCCAAACTTGCGAGATTCTCCGCATATGTAGCATTCTTGCCTTCGCGCTCGTTATTAATGTCTGCGAGGAAGTTCGAGTGCTCTAGGTACTCGGAACTCGGTTCGCCAGTGGAGGCGTTCGTGCTGCGGAAGTACTGCGCGGGAACGAGATGTGATTGCACGTAATCGGACCAGGTATTCGTTCTAAGCAACGCCATTGCTCCCTTACAAACCCAGTCCGCCGCACCACAGGTTTGATATTTTGCGATTCCGTTGTGTTGGCTGCCGAATGTGATGAGGTTCCGAACAGGAGGTAAGTTACACCGCTCAATATATCCCCGGAGAAATTGTCCGCCTTGCGAGAAGCCCAGTGCGTTTACGGCTGGCGCCGTGGAGAGTATAGGGTGTGAGGCGAGGTCCTCGCAAACCTGGGCGATTTGGAGGGTTATGTTTCCGAAGAATGTTGCCGTTCGGTCGGAGCCAGGGTCTTCGTCTAGCCGGATGTTGTAGACGAACGTTCCGGGGTTGGTTTCGTTTGCTAGGTCGCCGACCGATTTGAGGCCGTCAGCATCGTAGTTGTCGCCCAGGCCGTGCCAGATTATTAAAGGGAGCGGGGAGCGTTCGGAGAGCGGGAGGATGGAAGCGGAGGTTATTAGTAGGAGCGTTGAGAGGGGTATTAGGCGGAGCATTTTAGTGGTGCTTTGAGGTTAGGATGGGGAGCTGGGCTTTGGAGATGTACGTCGTCAACGAGCTTGATTGGTCGGAGAAGCGTTATTCCGTTATCGGGATGGTCCAAGCTCCAATCTCATATCGTGATTCTCGAGTTTTTGGAGAGAGATATACGTAAAGCGAGAGCTAGTAATTGGTTGTGCAATGAAAGTGGAAGCTATTTTATACTCAACTTAGAGAGGCTATTATCACCCTCGCTTTTGATAGAGTTTGTGTGTTAATATTTATCCTTTCACAGCTTGATATCATACAACATCATGGCCCCTGGATTTATAGAGCTGTGCTTTACATCCAATTCTGCTTCTGTAGCCTTGCACTGGACATGAGTTAAGAAAGAAGTGATGTATTGTGGACTGAAGGTCTGAGGAGCTGTGTGATTTATATAGTATGATGAGACGCCAAGACCAAGGCTGATTGGGCAGCCCATCGTCGAGCCCTCCGACTTACAGCTTCACATCCGAAATTTTAATTATCTGCTGATTTCTCTATTTGCTCTGATGAGCCCGTGTACCAAACCGTAATGGTCTTAGGAATCATGTTCATCATAAATCAACTCTCAAGCGCCACTACTCCTCTCCAGAGGAGCAAGGCTCTAGCCCCAACCTTGTGATACCACAACGCCCCCCCAGCTTATGAAAATAGAGGTAGGCTCGTCTACGCTATCGGCGCCGACGTTGGTACTTTTTCGATCATCGTTTGAGTACTTGCATGTACAGAGGGCGGAACCTCGTTGGATAAGAAGGCGGTTGGGAGCACGATTCTATGTTATGCGCAAGGAAAAGGAACTCTAGCGAGAACCCAGGAGTGTTGCCGCAGAACATGAAAAGTTACTGAGATTTTCATCCAAGCAGCGCGCCTCACAAGTCGGAAGAGAGAATCCCAGGAGGCCCAAGAGACTCGTCTTGAAGGACATATAAATGGCGGTTGTGATTGCCCCTTCGCGCGTTTCCGAGTATAAAGATACGATATACATTAAGGAATTTATGCCTAGAAGCCGGAGGCCAATCACAATGCCACACCCGCTAGAGGTAATATAATATTAATAGTCAAGGCAGCCAATGGTCGAATAACAGCCCCAGAAACTTGTAATCGACTCTTCCATTTCTCGCCCCTCTTCTTTTTCTCCTCATTGGATTCTTCAATCTTCTCATCAGTCTCATCATCAATCCTGTGTTGTAATTCATTACGGCCTTTAATTTGCTTTAATTGCTTATCTCTTTCCTCCTCTAATTGCTTCCTCAGACGGGCCACCTTTGCTCAATTTCCGACCTGCTCTGCTTCGTCAATTCCTTTTTGAAGATTCTCCGATTTCTTCTCCCGATCTCCCATTTGCTTTTCAAGTTTAGAGGTTAGAATGGCGCCGGCAGACGTACTATCCAGGAAACGATGGTCATCCGACAGCTTATGTTGAATCTCAGCACAACATCGCCCTTTGTCAGAAGCTACCCCACGATGGTCTCGGCCATTCCCTGGGTGCCGTTGTACTGAAACACAGAAGGGCCTTTCGAAATCAAATAGTCCCAATATTGGTTCTGCAAGTCTACGTCTCTTTCAGGCTGGTTCTGAGATCCACTTGGTCCCAGATCGTGGTAACGAGCGCAACATTCGCGAGGGCATGGTCTCCGCAAAGTTCGCTGAAGACTTCGAGATATCACCGAGCTGAGCCTGAAAACCGGGTGTCGTTGAGTCTGCGGAGGGATGATTCCCTTGAGAGCGATACCGAAGTGATACTAAGCTATCAGGAATCATTTAATCTGCGCTTTACACTCATACTAAGTATATCAGGATAGGAATCAGAGATAGACACTGTACTTAGTGTTTCTGCATCGCTGTCTTCATCATCGTCGAACCCAGGCGTATCGACCACAGCCACTGGCACCAATCGCTATCTGTATTAGCATGCATGCTTTCGTTTCTATGTGTCCAATGTTAACATTCGAGTCGCAACGAACGGTGCAGATTTACGCAAGGGATGGAAGAGTATGTCCCTCAGCTACCGAATTAGGCCGGTGTTTGTTGATGAAGTAGCCCTTTCCTGACCCCGCGACACCCATGACAAAAATTAGGGCATCAACTCCTTGAGAGGTCCACTGATTCGATTCGTTGTCGATGTCCAGTGGGCTGTGAGCTGTAACCTCAGCCTCGTCGGTCTGTCTTCAACTTCTTCCTTGGAACAATTGTAATAGGTCCATTTTATATAGTACGATAGATTCAGTATCCTATAATACGAGGACTAGTTGAGTTGGAGGCTAAGGACTTGGTATTCTGTTGAGCATTGGGGTGGAGACGCGTGACCGAAAACAGGTGGTGGCGTCTTTACATGAGTCACGCTTTCCGGGAACCTGTTCTCTAGTCTCAACGGAAAATTAAACAACGATAATTAATTTTGCTTTTCTTAGAGCCTCAGCTGAGCTCTAACCTCGTCCCTTCATCCGCAGGGTATATGTCAGGTAAAGTAATGGCTGGCCGAACCCCTTGAGACTGGGTGAATGTGTAGAAGGTAAAGGTTCGAATTTTGAAAACGTGTAATATATACCACAGTTGAGGATCCTGACAATTGGAATAGGAGACCTATACAGCGCTATATTCGTCGAAGGTGAATTTGGGCGTTTGTGCGGTAGGATACTCCACCTGCAGATACTCTTCTGAAGGCTCACACAGCTACTAATGACCATATCGAAACATTGTTCCAGCCTGCGTGCTCCAAAGCAAGGGCGTTAATTCAGCAGCACGTTGGCCAAGTTTTAGGCACATGCCATAAACCACCAAAGGTACTTCTCGTTCAGGTATTGATTCCGAACAAAGCCCCCTGAGCTAATCTGCGCAGGCTATTGTCCTGGTGGGCGGAACAACGTTTCCAACCAGCCGTGGTACTGTACGATTGGGCGATCGTTATGCTTGTACGAGTGAGATTTTGTGTACGTTCGTACGGCAGGGAGGATGAGAGGCAGGTGTACGTATTGTAACTGTTATGGTTCACGCGATCTGTACGAGGAATATGATTCGATTGAAGTATGCCGTACTCTAGTTGAAACGGCTCAGATACTTACAGACCTCGTCTAATTGGTTAGGTGCCTCTGTTGTCTGTTTTGCACAGTCTCTTACCTAGGCTGCAGAAGTTAAGAGCCCTCTAGACTGCGTCTCTTGCCTTATCCTGCGGTAGTACGTTGTCTATAGCTGAAGACTAATCGCAGCAGAGCAAGATAATCCACCTCTATCTCTAATCGCTGGAGCCCTCCTACTCCCCTAGAATCTCCATACGAACACCCTAAAAGGGTAATATGATCTGTACCTGGGATATTATTAAACGTACAGTGCGGCTCACAAACTGGGTACGTTCGTACTGAACACGTGACTGGACGGCTAACTTTGTACGTACTTTAGTACGCCCCTTTGGAAGCCCTGGGGTGGAATGGGTTCATCAAAATATCTAGCCCACCTGCTGAAGGCGGAATATAATGACAGAATTGAGATCCGTCACTCTCCTGGATTCGGCACGTAAGTAATGAGGGCCACCAGCATAGATGGGCCGCTGACTCGCCGTAAGATGGAGTGCTGCGGGTCGTAGTGCTGTCATGGCAGTCGCTGAAGTATCGTCGCTTCTCGGGTTTCGCGTCTACACAACGGATTTTCCTATAATTTTTTTAAGAGCCAGGGAAGGAAGAACAACCTCACGATCGGGTAACATAGGATCACTGTGAGAGTCGTTACATAGTAGTAGGAAAACTAGAGTGGTTGGTAAAGAAAATGAGCTTCCACCTCCCCATTCTCCAGCGGTAAAGAACCATGCTGATATCCAGGGCTTCCAACGAGGCGTAGTACTGTACGATTGGGCGATTTTGAGGCCTGTACGGGTGAGATTTTGTGTACGTTCGTACGACAGGGAGGAGGAGAGGTAGGTGTACGTATTGTAACTGTTACAGCTCACATAATCTGTACAAGTAGTACAATTTAATTAAAGTACGCTGTACTAGCTAAAACAGCTAAGACTATAGGTCTCTAATAACGCAAGATTAGGGTCTAATTAACTATAAAATAACTAGTTCTCTCTAGTAACAAGAGCAGATAGGACTAGATAAGGCCTATAAGGCAGCAAGAGGCGTAGATAGATAACTCTATAATAGAAAATAGTCTATAATAGGCATTTTTAAGACAACAGACTGCAGATAAATAGATTAAAACCCTTAGAAAGAGATTTAAGCGTTCTTACAAAACTTTTAGCTAATTAGAGCCCTAGAAGCTCCCTTAAATGCTCCCTACAGGCCTCCTGCTCGCCAGAGCCCTTCTACCCTTCCAGAACCCCTATATAAACCCCCTAAAAGGGTAATACAATCTGTACTATGTACCGTACCTAGGGCATTATTAAACGTACGGTACGGCTCACGAACTCGGTGCGTTCGTATTGAACACGTGACCGTTACGGTTCACTTTGTACGGACCGTAGTACGGCCTGTTGGAAGCCCTGCTGATATCCCGTCACAGGGTGAGAAAATTGAACATATACGTCCAAAAACACACAAATCCAGGGAACATATTGCATGCCCGGAAGGAATCGCAGATGAGAGATTTTCTATTGGGGTATGGGTATGCCATGGATATACTATTGATGTTGAAGCACTGGAGTGGAAGTCTTCAGGTGAGTGGCAGGGTGCAACCTTTGAGAGCCATGGTAGCCCGCTAATGAGCCGCCGGCTAGGGGAAAGATTGCTATGCAAAATCATCTGCAAGCTCGATAGGGCTTTCGAGGCACTTCCGGAGTTTATAACCCCGTCGTGCAATCATATCGCGTAGTCGACATTGATATTGTCATGTTTCCAAGAGGGAACGCTTTAGAATTTACCGTTTATTTCTAAGACCGGCCCCTTCGAATAGTATGTCAAGAAAGTCATGATGTCTTTGGAAGTGTTCACTGACTTAGATGGTGCTATCGAGGTAGTGCGGTGATGAAATGGAGGCATAGTACAGGAGAGGGAACCCTGTGAGGATGCACTGGCTCGGCCAAGTCATCATTGCCTCTCAACAGCTGTGTATATATTATAGCGCTCAGTGTGTCTACTAGATCCTTTGTTAGAAGCCGAGAGAATCCTCAAATGCTCCAGCCCCTATTGGCTTTGCGTTTCCGTCAGCCGTTTCTTCCTGATGTTAGTTGATCCTTCCGGCGAGAACCTGCTAGCCCAAGGTCCCTACGAAGCATAAGCGACCCCGCGAGTGGCTTTTTCTCGTCAAATTTTCGCCAGAAGTGTGAAGGTGTGTAGCTACTCGCGATAGACTCCGTTGAGCCCCAAGGTAGAGTTCAGACGCTCACTCGTTGTTCACTCCAGCACCTAACTTAACATCCCCCGCCATGTATCAATGATGAGCGAAGTCCCCTTCCACTTCCTCCTCTCTGAGTGATGATAATGAGCCTGCAAGCGACTCTGAAACGGGCGGGGAGGACTCGAATTTCTGCAGTGATTTATCCGACCGAGCACCTCTTATTGACCCATTTTTGGACAAGGCACAACTTGAAGACGAAGTTGAGCGCTTCCAACGAGAACTACTAGATGTTACAGCGCGCTTGAACCAGGCTAAAACACAGCTATCCCTGGAACAGTCTAGACAACCAGCAGTTTACAACGACCAGCACTTTCAAAACAAGGTGACATATCTTCAAGATAAAATTAGACGGTGGACCAGTACCCATTCTGGTCACTCAGGGAATTACATGATAAAAATTACCAAAGGAAAATTTCACGACCTTAGTCGTGACTAGGCGGCATACCTGGAAGACAGGAAGTTTCGGCCTTGGCTCATCCAGGCTCGTGTGTGGGATACTCTGCAACGGCGGGTATTTGACACTTCTTATTCTGACCCACGGTCTGGTTATATTTTTTGCAGGTCACGCTGGGAAATACCCACTAGAGAGGTCATTTGCGGAAGGTACGAAATTCCTTTCAGACTGCCCAGAACCAAAGCAAAAGGTCTCAGCCGCTGATTTAGGACCCATACCAGACGCAAAGCATATCGTGAGTGGAGAGTCCCAAATCTCTCACTTCTCTTTCATGGAAAAGGATCGAAAGTTATCTAAACACACATATGCAAGAAGAGACCCATTCTCGCGCCTATCGACTCAGAGCACCGATATGGAAAACTTTGAGAAGATATGTCGACAACAGCACAACTAAATCCGAAAGGGAGAAGGCGCGCAAATATCTGGAGGATATTATACGGACTGCAATCTACCTAGACCTCGACATGAAGAAATAGACCGTCGATATGTCATTGCCACTTGAAGTTGGGGGGACTGGACTAGACTTTGACCCCAATTGTATGGAAGAAGTCGACAAAAGGGAGGCCAGAAAATACGTTAGATTAATAGTCTCACCTCTGCTGGTGAAGGGGATAGATAAGACCGACGGAACTATCGAGCATCAAATGCTCATGAAAGCTGAGGTTTGCTTGGATACCGTCTGCAAACTGGCGCAGAGCCACGCCCAGCAGGCAATGGCACCAATTTACACTAGAAAAACACAGAATCTGGCTTCCACAGGGCCACCCTATCCATACCTCAGGTACCGGGCTTCGCATCCGTACCGAGACCCAAGACACAACCAGGATTCCCGAAGACGGAGTGGTTCACAGGCAACACAGGCAAACACTATCTCGAAACGTCAAGTTCGCTTCATTTAGAATCAGTAAACAATTTGATTGACACACACCGGGAGGAGACTCTTAGCCGATGGCTAAGGCGACATTCGTACCAAAGTTTAGAAAATTCCTGCGATCTATCCCGTACCGGTTCCATCTCTAGGCTGGTTTGCGGCCATGAATTTGCGCAACCCTGACGAATCCTGCCCCAACCATGACTTTCCGGGCGCTAATCTTCTTGACCAGGCTTCCCTGCTCTCCAGGTGGCTCGATTATTGCCCGGCTAGAATCATCTAACCCTTTCTATTTCCTGCCGTATCGGTCACTAGAAGCTCGTCACTAGTTGATAGCAGTGGCAGTTGATAGAGTGAAATCGATGAACAATGGCGCAAAGGAAGGAAGTGTAGTAGGATCTATGGCCGGCTTAAAGAGTGTAGGTGGTGAAGGAGGTCTGCTCACGCCTGACGGCCTAATTTCTAATGGTAGTTAGAGCATCTGCCAAGAACGAGGATGATAATGAAAGGCTCGGTTGAAGCTGCGTAGTCGTTGAAGATTCGACTCTTGATCAGGCCATGATGAGGTTCCCATGATTTCTCGACAGGTATCAAGCCGAATTAGATCCCCTATTACATGAACGCTATTCAAACTTTGAAGCGCATCGCATCTAGTCATACAATTTAAACAAAAGAATGACATTACTATTACACACTATTAACCTTCTTACCTGTTGGCCTATGCGCATAACCATTGCGACATGATTCATTACCCGTCAAGCAATTTTGCCCAATTAAATCCTCCTGGTTCTTCACTCTCACATTATCCCCTCACTCTTATCCCCTCTCTCATCCCCAATGCCTAAACCCCCCTTTCATCTACATCCCATTCCAATCCAGCTCCTCACAACACCGCAGCCAACCCAATAATAGCAGCCATCAACCCTACCCCTCCGGTCGCAGCCGCTCCAGCAAATTCTTGCACGCTTGTCGTTGGGCCCGCTGGTGTATGTGGTGGTAGACTCTCACTCGGCAACACAACCGTGCTTCCCTCCGTGATTGTCGTCGTTTGGCCAGTGCAAGTCACACTTGGCGGGCAAGTTGTTAACGTCGGGTAGCCTGGAAGTACACACGTGCACGTCACTGTTGGTGGACAGGACGTTGGACCTTGCGTGTGCGTCCACTTAGTGGTTTGGCCATGACATGTACACTTCGGGGGACACCAGGTAATCGTTTCGATGGATGTTGTGGTAATGGTGACTTCAGTTGGCTTAGGATGCGGATGCGTGCAAAAGGTCTTGTTCCAGCATGGGTAAGGAGGGGTGGTAGTCGGGAGCGGTGGAGTCGTGATGATCGGACGGCAGGATCCACGATAATCGTAGTAGTAGCCTGACGGGCATTCACAATTGCCATGATGGCTCCGCGTGCATGGGATTGGCGTTGGTGTCGGCGTCGGGGTTGTGCTGGAGCTCGACGTCTTTGGATTGCAGATGAGAGCATATTCGGCTTGGAAGTCGTGCCAGTCGTCGTGGCAATTCTTGGCCTTGCATACAATCAGAGAATCCCAGGCTCCAGGCGCACATAGCTCGTGAGCATTCTTCCACGGGCCAGCATTCACGCACTTCTTCAGACACTCATCAGTGAAGTCGTAGGGGAATGGAGTTGGTGTGGGTGTTGGCGTGGGTGTTGTGTTCGTTGCCCTGCAATACCCGCGATAGTCAGGAGTGTAGCCTGAGGGGCAGACACAGTAGAAACTGCTTCCGTCTGGGCAGGGAATCGGCCTTGGCTCGTTATTCGGGCGGCAGATTTGGTCAACCTCCCACCCAAATACCTGCCAGTCTTGGGGACAATTGTCGATGCCGCATTCACGAACCGCGTTTTCGGCAGTGCATAACTCCTTGACGTCCTTGTAGCCGCCCTTCTTCACACAGTTTTCGACGCATGCGTCTGTGAACTTGTAGGGGAATGGATTAGGTGTCGGCGTCGGAGTTGGAGTAGTTGTTGGGACTGGGGTCGGATAATGCCCGCAAATTTTCCCATACTCCTCAAACACGTAACTGACATCAGCCTGGCAGTTCTTGCTGACACATTGTCCAATGGCGGCACCACTATCGTCAGTGCAGAAGACGCTCTTTAGCTTATAGCCTAACTTCTCGGAGCACCCTTTGAGGCAGGTTTGATGGAGGTCTGGAATCTTGTCGTCAGTTGGGGTCGGCGTTGGTGTAGAAGTTGTTGTCGACGATGACGATGATGGAGTTGGTCCACAGAGCTTCTCATATTCCAGCCTATAGTCTTGCCAGTCATCGTGGCATTCTTTCTGGTTGCATGCCGCAAGTAGAGCCCGGGCTGAGGTCGCGCAGAGGTGCTCGATATCAGCGTATCCGGCTGTGGCAACGCACTTTGCGAGGCATGGATCCTTGATAGTGGGGAGAGTAGCCGAAGCTATTGCCACTAGGGCAGTAGATGTGAGTATATAGCGCATCGTTGAGCGAGCGTGTTAACGAAGCGAGTGGATAATAGGAAATGTAGAGATATCAATATGTATGTACAGAAGGGATGTTGATGTATTTGAATGCTTGTGTGATAGAACTAGGATGGTGGATGCCAACCACGGGGCAATATATACCCACCATCCTCTATTCATACGAAGTCCTTGATGGGGAGGCCAGAGTCGTGACGGCAATGGTAATACGAAACCACGAGGTAACAACAACTCTTCTATCGGACTAATGTACGATGTCAAGCTCGGAGATTTCCTTTTCCATCGTTCGAGAGCCTGGATTTGGAGGCGCATTGACAGTATTGAAAGAATACGATAGGACCACGATGTCATCTGATCGTATAAACCAATCATGTATATTACGCGAGGGGTTCAGTCAGGAGAGCATTTTAGTAAGGTGATGTCAATTGTGACGGGAACTTTGGAGTGCCAGGGTGACAGACCAGCAGTGCATGGTTCCTGGATGCTCTCCAGCTGTTCGCACGAGAAGTTAAAATAGCGTCGAGCTTATCCGCCTTCGTTTGACTGAACGTTCAGTCAACGTCCTGAGCTTTCGATAAAGTCTTAGCCATGGACATAACAACGAGACTCACGAGAGATGCTATAATTGTCGCTATTGCATGAATCGCACTACAACGCGTGCTTTAGCATATCCTCATTAAAATCAACTGATGCGGATATTCGGGGAAAAGCAGTGTTGGTGTTAACTAAAGGACGAGCTGAGCTGAGCACAGCATATGCACGGAAGGTATGCTTCGATGCGTCGAATAGTAACCTTAAAGAGAAGCATAAAAGACGGTGAATCTGTTGTGATGTTTCGAAGGGGCAATGAGCTTTGGATGAGGCGTTGGGTGAGGTCACACCAAAAATAGTGCCATTTCAACGCTAACCCTAATCGAGCAACCACATCCACCCATAATCACATCATGTGGCAGGCGCAAGCATCGTGAAAATGGCAATGCGAGGGTCTAAAAGTCGAACGAGAGTCCAAGGCAAGCATTCGGGGTGCCGAGGTAAAATTCGTTCTCCAGTGTAGAGAAGAACAGTAAGAATCCGACTGTGGCATACGGCATGTGGCGGTGCAGTCACAAGGCCTCTATTAGTGGACCGGATTATATCTTCATTTAGACCTCAGCTCTAAGCAAAAAGTCAATATTAGGTGGACTATAGGTGTCTCAGAAGTAAATTTGGACATTTACTCTGGGTTCACTTTCATCCTTCATGCAGGAAGCACTACGACTCCCTCCTGAAACCCCATATGTCAGTTCTGCGGCCATATCATGACTTCCTCTCAGCTCTCTTGATTTCATAGCTGTGAGGATAAAAAAAGGGCGTCTTTTCGGTTTAGGCGGGGGGATATTCGCCGCCAATCAAAGAAAATTTTGCTTTGAGTAGCGCTGTACGGTAGCTGGTTCGGATGGTAAATTATAACTGATCCTGATAGAGTATCAACGGATATGTTCCTTCCGTTCAAGCTCTCTTGATAAAGTGACCATTTGGCTCTGTCAATGACTGGTGGTCAAGACACTGAGAACATTTTCCACACTAGGGACACTTCGGAGCTGATTCCACAAGGGAAGGTCTCGGTAGAGTTCGGAATACAGTGGTGGCTGTTTCAATGGGTCTTCTCTCCATTCTCTCATGAGTCATGTCGGTGTGGAAGCTTCCGCTTATCCCAACCCAACCCCTCAGATCTTGAGAACGGCACACCCCCGTTCTTATCTCCAACAAACGCTTTGGTCACAAGTACGAGCCCTTGTCTTCCCCGCACCATCGCGATAAGGTTTGTTTTCAAGAGGGGCACTTTGGCGGGGTAGCAGACAAAGGCCTCGAGGAATAGTTCTGGTGCATGCCGTCGCGGGAGGGTGGTTGGAGGGAAGAGGGGAAATAATTTCGTGAAGACCAAGGAACGAAAGGAACGGCATAGGAAAGGGCCGAGTTAGCAGTTAGCTAGCAAATAAGTAACTGATGGAAATCATAGAAATACTGAGGATAGAAGATGCCTCCAAAGAAACCGAGGGCATTCCGCTACCCCTGAGGACGGAAACAGAATCGACCGAGTTTCAAACCGAAGGATCATGCGGTTGCCATCGGCTTCTCTTGTGCACGGAGAGTTGATGAGCAGTTTGGGGGTGGCACACCAAAGCCCCTGTCTACCCCACAACTCCAAGGAACCTTGTGATACGGCAGCTGAGGATTCGAGCAAACTGTGGAACATGAATCATGAGCAGTCTCGTGTGCTTTTCGACGACAGCCTTCCTGCCATCGGAGAATTGATCGAAGCTCGCACACTCGCACCAATTCATGCCTAGTGTGCTGACTTCTGGCACACTTCATGCATGACTTTGAGACCAAAATGTGCCGGGCCGGCTCCAGGGATCTGCAGCAGAGTATTCGGGTCTGAGAAGGTTTAACAGAGGGGCGGTGACGCTAAGTCAAACAATAAAATATTCCTGTGATTCTTGACTCAAGATAACAATTGTCGTTGTGGCAGTGCGAGAGCCAAAGGGTTTGACTAAAGTGAAAGGGAACTAAGCAGGACAAGAGGATAGCTCTGACTGTACGACACGCAAATCAAACGCGGTGACACAACTTAAAACCAACTTCGACACGAGCATCGGGATGAAGAGAGAGACAAGAGGAGGCATTGGTACGAGGGCGTTTTTAGAGGAGCTATCAGCGTGATTAATCGTTAGTTTGAGTGACTAGATCGGTAGCAGTCCAGCCGCGAGCACGATGGCGGCGCTCATCACACACTTGTGGCTTTGGTAATCGGCGTTTGCTGTTGCGCAAGTGCGACAGCCGGTCTGATGCTTCGCTTGAAGGCTTCGGCAGTCTGCACTCGTGACCCGCTATACCTGATGAATGCAAAGTCGCCAGCGGGGATGTTCCCAGTGATATGTCAGTGCTAAAAGAAAATTGAAGTCGTTGTTGGGTCGTTTTAGAGGGGTTGAGGTGGTGCGGTGGTCTTCCCAAGCGCCCGGTACCTCAGGTACAGACTTCCGCTCGGCTCGATGAAACGGGGCCCGTGATTCGGCTTACCGCGTGTATCAAAGTGGTGGCTTGCCGGATCGCTGGCGAAATAAATTGTGATAGATTTAGGCCAGATAAGGATAGGATCGCACGGGCAGAGGTATTGTGTACATATGAGGTGAGGCCCGGGAAGAGGATGGGAGACAGGCTTTTGATTGACATTTTGCGGCTGGGGAGCGGTGAGGCGCTGGAAAGCCTTCTGACGCGCATATTGTTCCTTCGTCCTGAAATCTCCCGTGATTGCGTGCGTTATTCTAGCAGGTAGAAGGCGGACACGTGTTGACACATCCGTTGCTCTCATGAGTCTGAAACGGGCTTATTTGCCTGATGGGTGTGCTGTTTGGTGAGCGTCGACCTTAGGAGCCACCTCCCTCGACGTGTGGCTGTTATCAGCTCGTCGGAAGGCCTGCCGCGTACCTGCATTATTCTATATATGAAGACAGATGACGGGCATGCTGGGGAGGGCGTTTGGAGCTGATGGATCCCCATGGAGGAACGGTGCCTTCTATTTTGGGAGAGGTTCCCCCTTCAGATGCTGCGTCTTGCGTGCCCTGGAGCGCGGGCGTGAGGTGAGCTGGGGCGAGGAGTTGTCAAATGGAATTGTGCCTGGGCTTGCCACTAGCGCAGCCGCGGCCGCCGCCAACTGCTCCGTTTGGGTTGGACGATATATGCAGCCCACGCGACCACGATGGGTGAACAGAGGATGTGTGAACGATATGACATGGAGGCGAATGGCGGCCACCAGCCTTGACGGTCGCAAAGCCCCATGCGCGAGCTGGAAACAAGCTGGCAACACAGTCGTGATGCCGTGCACGTAAAGCATTAAATTATTTAAGCAGTGCGCAAATATTGGCAGGGAGGGGCGGCACAACCGTCGGATCTTCGATGTGGAGAGGCGGTAGTGATCTTGTTGACCCTGCTTGACTTTGTCGCTTCGACCCTTTGGGACTGGCTGGGAAGCTTCAGCACCAGGGCTCACAGAAGCCGCTCGCGGCGTTTCAAGTGTTCTGGCGCTGTTGTTGGAGGGATGGCGGTCTGCGGCTGAGAGGTGTTGCTGCGCGAAAGTTGTGCATTGGGGGCAGCTTTTTGCAGTGTAGTTCCCAAGCAGCAGCGCAGGACCTGGGCCTGAAGAGTGCTTGCTGTCAATGGGCCTTTTTTGGGGGGGAGGACGGCGCACACGCTGCCGTGCCGTCTACGCCGAGGGCGATTAGTGCAGTTCTGAGCAGACCCTGTGAAGCGCCAGTTTTCAGAGGAGCGTGGTCACTGCGGTCACTACAGTCACTACGGTGAAGGGTGAAGGGCCAAGTGAAAGTCTGGGCTTGCCCGCTTGGACCACGCTCGCTGCCGCGTAGCCATTGGCCCCTCTGCCCTCCACACCCACAGCCCTTCCATCAAGGCCCCGGAGGGGATGTGAAGCGACGCAGCGACACCTGGGCAGCTGTTGACCGCCGAGACACACCACTCGCTCGACTTCGACATCTCGTCGCTCACTACCGTCGCTCCTTGTTCTTGTCCTGAGCGCGCTGCTGCTTCTGTGCACTACATCTGGCGCCGCATGTCGCACGCGTAGCGGAAGCTTACTCTCACCACAGTTCTCCGCCCGCTGCTGGCCATCTGCCCGCCCACCGACCATCATTTCCTGTCTCCGACGACGCTCGTATCGGGGCCACCACCCCCATATTGTCCCTCGCATCCACCTTTAGGGCGCCGTGTCCTACCCCTTCCGCCATAGAGCAGACCCTCTCCCTCGCAGCGTCGCAGCAGAGGGCTTGAAGCAGCCAGATGGAGTCGCCCGGTGGCTATCCTGAGTCCCCGCTGGACCAGGACGACGTCGTGTATCCGTGCAAGGGATGCGGAGAGGTAAACCCGCACCGTCGTCTCCGTGTCCAATTCCCCAAGAGCTAACAGGCGCAATTCCAGATCCTCGAAGAAGGGAAGGCATTCGAGCTTGGTAAGCATTCTTCACTCAGACACTGCGTCCCTTGCATACCCTCTCGCCTCTCCCAGACCCCTCTCAACGCTTCTTCGAAGTGGCACTGACTGTCGAGCAGCTGGAAACCGATGGCACATCGATTGCTTCCGCTGCAACACTTGCGGCACCCTCCTCGACTCGGATGCGAACCTGCTCCTCCTCGGTGACGGCTCTTTAATATGCAATAACTGCACATACAGCTGCAACCACTGCGGCAACAAAATAGAGGATCTGGCCATCTTGACCGGCGATCAGGCTTTCTGTGCCAACTGCTTCCGCTGTCGGAACTGCAAGCGCAAGATAGAGAATCTGCGGTATGCCCGCACATCGCAGGGTATCTTCTGCATGTCCTGTCATGAATCCCTCATGGCTCGACGGCGGAAGAAGTCGAAGAAGCCCCCTCCGTCTGCTGGGGCACTTCCGAAGACGGACAAGTCTTTGCCCGCCTTGCCTCCCAGCGCTGTGACCTTCACACCAGATCTAGACACCCCGTTGTCGTCAGAACCGTTCTCTGACCCGCCCACGACTGACGTTTCCCCGCACCCACAGCATCCTCGAAGGCAGGACTCCTCGCCCGCAAACTTCAGGCGCGATGCTTCTCCTGCTTCCACGGAAGACAATCGCAAAGGTTCGTCACCCGCTCCAACCATTACGTACATCGCTGACGCTTGTTTGTTCCTTAGAAAACTTGACTCTGCCTGCGAGCACCTACAAGGAATCAAATCACTCGGAGACTTCTGACGCAGGGGAAGATGGCATCTTGCTTCCCTTTGCGCTCGACCCGAATCCTGCGCCCGGCCCGTCACCTCTTGGCAAGTCAAGGAAACTCAACGAGGGCATAATGGAAACACAACAGCACCGCAGTGCTGACGGAAAGCCTGGGCGTGACTATTTCAACAGGCCGACAGGGAATCACAGGGAGATATTGAAGGAGAATAGGTCACGGTCCTCTTCGACGGAACGCCAGCCAAAAGCCACCCCATCAAGCCCACATATTGCCTACCAAGAGAAGGGACGCCAAGCTTCGGACAGCTTAGCGGACACAATTCGCAAGCGAAAAGAGTCTGCACACGAATCTCCGTCAGTTGCCCACGACCGGTCACGAAGCCAGCATGCCAGCTCGCCCTCGACATCCCACTCGACAGATGCTTTCAGATTGCAAGATGTTCCAAAGTCGAAGAAGGCCGAGGCGAGGAGAGGTTCCAAGCCGGACTCCCGCTCACCTTCCCATGGCACTCCTCCTGTTGATATAGCCGGCCGCATGTTGAGTCCTCCGCTCGAGTCGGTTATCACGGCGTCACCGACTCCCCTGGATTCACAGTCTCCTCTGGAACACCGGGGCCGTGAAGATTCACCAGCAACCTCGGGATCTTCATACAGCTCCACACAGCGAGTAGAGCGTCCAACACGGGGAGATTCCTTGAATGCCTCTTCCCTCAAACCCTCTGTCACGAGGAAAGACATGCCTTCGACCTCCCCTACAACTCCGACCATTTCCAAACTGGAGCGAAAGCCGTCACTTTCTACCAGCCTGCCTCAAGTCAATGGCAATTATAACATCTCTAGTCCCATCGAATCGCCGCCTGTGAGGAGTATGCTCGATCCGCCAGCCCCGCCGCAACGCTCCGCCGGACGGCCTCCCCCACCTTCTTCCACGCAACCAAATGACACATTCACCTCTCCTCGAGCTCCCCCTCCCCCTCCACCACTGCCACAACTGCAGAGCCACAGGCCTACGGAATCCATGAGCACCGTTCAGAGCGAAAACTCCCAAAGTATGCTCTCCCCGGTCGGAGGCTTGCCTCGCTATAGCGCCCAAGTCGATTTTTCTATGGACGAGGATTTCGCACGACTGCTTTCGAATCAAGAGAACCAAGAGGGCCAAGGCTCCGTGCTCCGTAGGGTCTCAAATGCTATGTCGAAGCACGGACGCAGCTTCAGCGATCGAGGCTCGGCGTCGGCTCGGGGGCACAAGAAATGGCCCACTAACGGCTCTATCGACATTAGTAGCCCTACCGTTGCTTCACCAGACTCCAAAGAAGAGAGTGTGAACTTGAGGAATGAGCTGCGTAGAGCTCAACAGAGAATTGCTGAGCTCGAGGCCGAAAAGAATGGGTTGCAGGAGACGGTTAATAGCGCCGCCGACATCAAACAAGCAAACACAATGTTGAGAGAAAAACGAAACACTATGGCCGTTTTGGATACACAGCGGGAAATGGTGATCCGAGAATTGGAAATCATGACGGAGCACCTGAAACGCGCGAAGGAAGACAGTCGAGCCTTAGACATCAACCAGTTGAAATCGGATGTCCTGAAAGATTTTGCGAACTCGCTGCAAAAGCTTAAGGATCAACTTGGAGGGCAGATCGAAGATTTGATCGCGAAGCGCACCGAGCTCACCGATGAGATCTCAAACCTGATTCAGATGAAAGACAAGGGCTTCCAGGAATATGAGTCGCTCAGCGCTCAAAACACCAAGTTGTCAAACATGAATCGAGACCTCATTGAATCAATACAACGAACCCTCAAAGAAAACAAGCAGCACAATGGCAATCACTCCATTGATAACGGCCGATCTGCAAACGGCTTGGGGATTTCTAACGCTCATCACAAGGGGAAATCAGACATCTCAGTCGACATACAGGGAATGGCGCACGAGCCATCGTACTCTAACCTTCATGAAGCCGACAGCGAAGCCACCCTGGCTCAACCGCAGGTCGTCAATATCCGCAAGACTGGAAAACCTACCAAGTTCAACTGGAAGAAAGGCAGCCAGGCCACCATCAAGAACGTCACAAAGGGCTTCAAGGGTGCCTTCGCACCGTCCGAACCAAGGCGTGAGGAGGAATACAACATCAAAGTGATCGGCACGCCTTACGGATCCGTTCATTCCCAGCCGGACATTGCTTCTATGACGAGTTCTATGAGCATGAAGTCCAAGGAGGAGCCAGCGTCTCGAGGAGGCTGGTTTGGAGGGAAAGGAAACACGCACAGACCACAACAGGATCGATTCAAGGGATCACATAACAACAATAGTAGCACCAACTTAGCTGGCGAGGATAGTTCTGTGCTATTTGGTTCTGACCTGACTGCTAGGTGCGAATTTGAGAAGCGAGTAGTCCCAGCCATCGTCAGTCGATGCATTGAGGAAGTCGAGCTTCGAGGTCAGTTATTGCTAAATGACCTTTTCAGATTGCATTCATTAACGTAACTTCCAGGCATGGATATCGAGGGTATTTATCGCAAGAGCGGTGCTGCCTCCCAAGTCAACCAAGTTAAGAGTGGTTTTGAGAAGAGTAACGAATACGATATCTCAGACCCTGACTTGGATATTCATGCGGTTACCTCTGCTCTGAAAGGTTACTTGCGAAGACTGCCAATCCCACTGATTACTTTCGATGTCTATGACCAGTTCATTGAAGCAGGCCGTACGTGCATCCCTTTTGAGCATTCCGTTGATAGACATTCGCTGACCTAATGTTTAGAAATGGGAGGAGAGCAAGCGAAGGCGAAGGCCATGGTCGCTGCTGTCAACGAAATTCCCCGCGCTCATCGCGACTGTCTTCAGTTCTTGGTCTTCCATCTCTCACGCGTGATTCAACGTGCTGATGACAATTTGGTAAGAAACACTGCTCTTTGGGGACCTTTAAAGACTTTCTAACTCTCCTCTTAGATGACTCCTCTAAACCTCGCCGTTGTCTTCGCGCCAACAATTATGCGACCCATGGACATCCAACGCGAACTCACGGACACCATTCACCAACGCACGGCCGTCCAAACTCTCCTCGAGAACCACAAATTCATCTTCGGGAACGAAGAGTAGAAAACCAAAATTGCTCTGCTCCTCCTTATTTTACCCGGATCCTACCCGTCCGTTGTCTCTGCGCAACGTTTGAAATCCCATTACCATACGAACCTTGTAGTAGTGCCCCCCCCCCCCCCCCTTTTTTTTTTTTTTCCAAATTCGACTCTCCGTACATACTACATGTCTTCGGAAGCCGGACTTTCTCCCTCTGCTTCTTCCCCATTTTATCCAACTTCGATTGTAAATGCAATGCGCCCCTCTGCTCTGCGATGTCGAAAAGATCGATATACCCCTATTTTCGCACTACTCCACCCCCCTTGATACTTCTCCAGCGCAGATTTCCCAAATTACAACCCTTCTTCCCCCCAAAGCATTGGAATGGTTGACTAGCAACTAACGACTTTTTTTCTTCTTCTAACGATCATTTGAATGCCGGCGTTGTACGGCTGGTGGTTTTCCCGGCGTTTTTTTGTGCCGCTTGGAGTGGTTGGCATGAGATGGCGCTCTTTATGGATGCCCTAGCGTCGACTTACCTACCCACTCTGAAGGCTTCTTTTGTATGATACTACCTTTTTCTGGACGGTGTGAGGAGGAGGGAAGGAAGGATGGGTGAATAGTTTGAGGGATGGGTGGCGTCTGGGAGGTGGTGTTGGTAGTTTATACCCTTGAGGGTTTCTTTTGAGAATAGTTTGAATGAATGAATGGGGAATATGTGGCAGTCTTCTGGATCTGGATATTGTTCTCAGAGCTTGGTCGAAGTAGAATATGTGTTGTGATGCTGCGTGTGACATAGTGATGTCCTTGTAAGTGATTGTGACAGTGTGGCAAGTTTCTACTGCCTTGTGTGTACGAAGTAGCTGGAGTGCTCGGAGGAATATTCGAACGTCACCGTGAAGCGTACGTACAAGGCAATGGGATCCCCACTTAAGATATAGGTGAAAACCAAAGATATAAATTGGGGATGATATAAACCCTAACATTTTCTAAAATTTCCATCCATCTGAGTAGCATACGCCTGAAAGGCTCGTCGAACTAAATCTAGACATCTGCATTGTTTGTATTGGCATCAAGCTCTGTCACGAGATCTGCAATAACCCTGAATTCTTCGTCAATATGTGGCTGGAGAAATTTCGTATCATCCGCTAAAAGATCTTAGCTAACATCCTTGTAGGTGGGATTTCTATTACTCACTGTCGCAACCCCCATCAACTATATGGCATGGCACTATCAGATATTGTGCCGACAATTATGCTTCTCCGTACATAGTTGAGCAACATGTAGAATAATATATGGATCGGAAAAGAACGAAGCAAACTGGAGTGTTCAAAAGGTTGTTGCAAAGCTAAATTGTTAAAATATTGGCAAGGGCTAGGAAGGAAGAGGAAATTGATTTAGGGCATCATATTTAGTATGCAGGGCAATCTAAGCATGGCTTATATTGATCTAGCTCTGCATGTTACCACGCATGGAGAAGAAGATATATCTGAGGCTGCGTCCTCTCGGACTCATTGTCCTCTTGGAGGAACGCAAAATCATCGTCTTGCTTGTAGCCCGAATCTTCGAGAATGGGCAACGATAACCGTGCGACCTTTCACAACCCTAGCCGATGAGCATGTTTTCAATTTTAGATTATATAGGCCGGAAGTTCTGGGACGATTGGTGATGATTCTTCTGTGGCACGAAGCCGGGACTCAACGAAATGCAGGGAGTCTATTTCGGCATATCCCTCGCAAGTTCAAGGGTTTCACCCCACTTGCTGGTGGAGTCGACCTCACTCCACCATGCTTATATACGTCATGACATTGGTCTTATGGACTATTGTGCTAGAGCTAAAATCAGAACACCAGTAAACTGTGGTGTTGAAAGGACCGGAGTGGCAAGATGCCTCGTGTGTAATCCTATGAAACTGGGAACATGCAGGGGGGAGAGGAGTCAGACAGCCAAGATGGAGTGCGAAGTAGAAGCAAGGGTTGAGGTGCAATGGCCTGCGAGATGGATGGATCGATTGAAACAATGCTGTCGAAAATGTTGGCAAGATATTTTGAAAAGGCCATATTGGCGGACTCCTTCAACGACCGGCAGTTGACAGCGGTTACGCGAATGTGGTGACGCAGTAGGACGACAAGGACAAGGATCCCTAAATCTCTATGTATGAGTTTGGCAATAGCACTAGTGCTTATGACACATAATTAGGATAAGGGAAGTAGACGGCAACATCGTGCTGTTAAGCATCGCTGATTATTGTAAGAAATGCTGGTAATACGGCGCGAAAAAAGCTACTACACTACCTTTAGGCGATATTGAAACGACAGATAAGAAAATGGGAGGAGCCACCACAATCAATTGCTATTATTATTATTATAATATAACGGCACAGCCGAAGAGACTTGGAACTGGTGGAGGAGGGTTCAAACCCTTGCAGGTTGATGAGGTTTGCCAACTAGGGGCTGTTTCAGATTGTTCTCGGCCAGCAGTTGATAGCAACAGCGTGTTACGTGTGGTTTGTCAGAAGTTCGGGTTGTCCAGGTACAAGTCCGGGTGACATACAGACTTTAGGAAAACGCTCAAGTTCTATCTAGCCGGTTCGAATTCATTCAGTCCATTCGGATAAGCTTTTCCAATTCGGTAACAAACGGAAGATATATAGACTGGCTGAGCTTCAATTGCCCCCCGCGCACCCACACGAGCCATCTACAAACAAAATATCTGGTCTTAATCCCCGCATCTGAGATAGGAGCCACTCGGAATCTTAAGGGGGGTTATGCATTCGGCGAATTTGTATGGCCATGGTTTCTCCCTAAAAAATCCGATGTGAATCCATACACCGGTGTCATTGGCGCTATAATATTGGCTTCGATAGGCCAGTCGGGGTACCCGCAGGAAATCTAGGCAGCAGTGCTGATTCGGAAGTGCCGCAGTTCTCGCATTTCCGCAACCAGGGCCAAGCTAACTCCGATGTTGCTTCATCCCTTTGGGGAAGGCTATCAAGGGGTTCGTAGAGGATGGGAATTATGCCTAGAGGAAATTGGATCTTGATTGAGTGGTGTAGATGAGGCATAATAAAGGTGGCTAGGCACGTTATAGTGCAGAAATTAGAATCGAAAAGGTTGTTTTAGGTGGGATGATTTTCACAGATTCCACGTACTTAAAGGATATTATACAAAGAGCAACTTGAGGTGGACCAATGAGGGATATGCACGATAGCTGACATGAATATGGAAAATACGTCATGAAAAAAAGTGAAAATGCCTCGAGAGTTGACACGGATTCTGAGAGTTAAGGATTTTCATCTAATAAGCCAGTAGCATCGTTGGATACCAGCAGAGATACCTGAACTCAAAGGTCTCGTATTAGTTAATGGCTTGGCACCTATGCTATCTAGGGAAAGGGGTAGTGTGACATCTTACGTGTAGCGCTACCGCACCTTCCTAAGCTAATAGTATATGAATAGCTCATGATATTAAATGTACCATGTTGCTTTTATATGCACAGCCGACTTTTTTTCCTATCCCTAATGTTGATTTATGCATTGTTGGCTCGTTGCAATTTCAGTAAGCTAAACAAGTTAAAAGAAAAGGATGTGTGCAGGTCATCGTTTCAAGATTATGTACGCACCACAGAGACACGAACACCCAAGATGTGCGCTGTGAACAAGAAACAGTCTTATTCATTTATTCTCCTCAAAACAAGTCAAAGACTTTACGCATCTCAATAAAGACAGACGTATTTCCCACTATCTTCTTCCCCCCTCCACAATCCTGTCATCTGGACTAAGCTAGCAGGAGTGGGCTTGTTTCAGTTCAGTTCAGTTCCCCCCATTCTCCATCTTCCTCTCTTCAAACACCCTTAAAGCCTCCTCCGCAGCCTTAACCCCACTCAACGCCATAGCCCCAAAAGTCGGTCCCATCCTATTCGCGCCATCCACCTCACTCAACTCCATCCCACCCACGACCAATCCTCGAACCACCTCCCTTGTCCCCTTCACAATCGCATCTTCTGCGCTCTGCATATCCAGTCCGCGCATGCCACCTAATTTCTCAATCTGCTGCATACTGACGAGCCGCTTTACGCTGAATGCGCCGAACGGGCCGTCGTGGCCAGTGGTGGAGATGACGAGGGGGGCGTTGATGGTGTTGGGGTCCATGCAAGATTGGTCATCGTGGTGCATGCTGACGAGGGTCCAGTTTGTGACGACGCCGGCAATAGAGATGGCAGAGGGGTTGGTAGGAGTGGGGGAGGGACGGGTGATGAGGTCTTCGACGGTGGTGGCGTTGAAGAGCTTTACGTTGGGGTAGGAGAGAACTCTGGACAGGAGCGTGCTAGTGAAGAGCGCCTGTTGAAGGGAATGTGTTAGTATTTAAGTCTTCTAAAATCGTGGGAGATTTTAGGTACAATTGTAAGAGGAAGAAGAAAATGATAAGTATATCAGATCAGAGAGACTTGGAGAGATAGGACAAGACAGGATAGGACAAAACATACAGCATGCTTAACCACTACAAAGTCACCCTCATCTTCATACGGAACTCCCAGGTCAGCGAGAAACACATCGGCAGGCTTCCGCATCACCATTGCGCTGAAAAGCTGGCCTCCAAGCCACGCTCCGCCTCCAGGAGCCACCCCGGCTTCAATGATGGCAATCTTGAGGTCTGGGCGCTGCTTTCCGAGGATGTAGGCTGCGCTGAGGCCGCAGGAACCCGCACCCACGATGACGATGTCGGATTCGGCGTAGGTGTCCAGGTCGTTGAAGTAGCGACGAGCTGTCATTGACCGTCCATGTTAAAATTGTACGCATAGGAGTTAGGAGGGGGCATACTCATAGCACGGGAGACTTGAGACTCCCGAATAGGCGCGAAGGTAAATGACTCCCATTTATTCTCCATTTCAGCGAGCGTCTTAGCTTGGCCATTTATCATGGCCTTGACCGCGAGGTCTTTCTTTATTCCCATCAGACCATTGCCATTGGTGGTGGCTGGAACGACGGTTTCGTGGATCGCAGCTGGAGGAGACATTTTTCACGATTCAATTAACTCCTCGTTATTGGGATTTGAAGTCTAGAGAAGTCAGAGTGTCCAAGACGATCAGGAAGGATTGGGGAAGGCATGATTCCTTTCGCTGGTATTATCCAGAGTCAAGTTCAAACCGTATGATCTCAGCCTTCTCCCAACTACTCCACTCCCCCTCCTCTCCTCACCTATCTCATATATGTGTGGTATATGGAAGTAAGTGAGGTGGGGAGGAGAGAGCAGTAGTTGGAATCTAGCACCGGTTTCATGCTCAGTATACTTAACACTGATTGCGTTTGTACCTTGATGACTTTGAGATAATGCCCGCGCGTAGAATATGTCTTCGTGCATGGTAAATCACTGGCGGGTGGATTGTACATTTGAGGTTTGAGGTGTTTGATACCTAGTCGTGTTAGTAGTTCTTTTTCACTCAGCAACAAGAATCAGGGATACTGTACGAAGATTTGAGCACTCAGAAGTGTCCTAGTGACTGACGAGAACGAAAGCTGGCAAAGAGCGGTTTGAAGAGAAAGGTGGGTGCTTCTTAAGTTCTCCGACACAGAACCCCACGTCACGACCTCCGATACTCAGCGCAGGATATAGCGGGGCTTGATGTTCACATCATGCATTGGTTCCGGAAAATTGACAGGGGTTCGGAAGAGCTACCCCGCCTCAACAGCTTTAGAGGCCCATATCAGACGATGACACATTTGATTCGTAAGACTCGAAGCGAGTAACAAACACCTGAGCGACGATGAATGTGATCGGGTGATGAGAAGAAGAGATAAGATCTGGGGAAGCGAGGTGGTGGTGTCTTATTCCGGTAAGCCGAGATGGAGTGTCCCGGGAAGGATTGAAGTCTAGATACAGGTTTACGAAGAAAACAAAGTAACTCCGAAAACCGGAGCTTGCAAATAACCAAGGTTTAATGACAGGAGAACAGAAAAAAATGGTGAGAGACGCTATGCATGGATGCAGCCTAGGTAGCTACCGTACTTGTCCTTCGAGCTTGCGCTCCCAAGCAGCTAGCTCGATGTCTAGACTTGAACATTGTGCATCTCAGCGCCTTCATACGGCTGAGATCCCATATGGCTCATTTCCATCGGAACCGGGATATGGCTGTGGATGCTCATGCTCTTGCTATAAGGGCTTCGAGCACGAAGAGCAGGACCCCATTTATACAGGACAAACGGAACGGCGATGCAAGGGATGGAGATGAAGCCGAAAATGCTCAAAGCCCAGTTGCCCCCAAGATTCATGAATGCTGTAGGCGTTGTTAGTGAGGGGCCTTGTTATTAGAGGTGGGGGTCTTGGTTTTTTTTGGAGGTGAAGGTCGTTCGTACCTTGGATAATGACGAGAGGAATTATTCCAGCAACGGCGATGCGAGTGCATGCAGCGGCTGTGAGAGCGGAGAGTGTGCCCGCGGGAGGGTAGGCGTCGAAGAGATATGTGACGAGAGAGATCTGAAAGTCTTTGTTAGCTATACGGCTTACACAATAGGGAAATGTACTTACAAGAACGTGCAGCCCACCCCAGACAAAAATAGCAGTACCAAAGATAGGACTCAGATAGTTGATCGAGGGTTTAGCTGTCCACCCGACCCAGAAGATGGAGCTGGTGATAAGGACGCTACCATACATTGCTGGAATAAGTCGCTTTTCGATAGCCATAGTCGTCTTGCATGATCTGAAGATGGCTTGCTCAATCGCAATGGTACAGAGAGCTGCGAGAGAAGCTCCACCAATAGCGCCGCTAAAGGCAATCCCGGCCCTTTGGGGACTGAAACCGTATACGGTTTGAAGCACAACCGGAACCGTAATGAACCACTGGAACGTCACTGCCCAGTTCAGGGCCAGGCAGAAACTGATCATGATGACAATAGGCTCGAAGACCAGTTGCTTTAGAGGGTTTATGACTGTGATGGTAGCCATCTGGGCAATTGTGACGCCACTCTCTGCCAAAGGCTGACTGGGAGGAGCGAGGCTACGGACTTTGTTTCGTCGTCGAGGAATCTCGCGTCCGTAGGTCTCCGGCATGCCGATCGCGAAGGCGAATACGACTAGGATGAGCATTAATTCAGTGTATTCTGCCCATCGCCAGCCTCCTGCTTGGACGACGAAGTTGCCCACAATAGGACCTAGGGGAATATCCGTCAGTATTTGAAGATTTTGGGGGAAGGTGCAGTGTATATGTACCAGCAGCTGCGCCAAAGTATGAAGCAACTCCGAGGAAGGAGTAGTAAGTGTTCGTCGTCTCTGCAGACCAAATATCCGCAAAGGTACCTTCAATCAAAACGAGACAAGGTCCTCCTGCTAAACCGGCGAAAAAGCGACATGCAGCTAGGGCGGCGAATGACTGCGAAAAAGCAGCACCTAGGTGAAAGAGACCGCAGACGAAGAGGCAGATGAGGTATAGAATCGACCGGCCGTATCTTTCAGCAAGATGAGGGCTGTAGATGGGCGCAAAGAAGATGCCAAATAGATAGAGCGAGTAGCCTGAGATGGCTTTGGTCATGGAGATATTGAAGGTCGCCATAATATCCGTGAGTCCAGACGTGTATATCGTTATACCAAAAGCTCTACACCGTGTCAATGCTTCGCACTCTGAGAATGAGAATAGTCTTACACTGTGAACCCGCAAGCCCATGCTACAGCAGATGCGTACACACGTCGGTAGGTGGGCCAGTTCATTGGGTTATCTGGATCGTCGGCCCTGAGAGTGTGTGATAGCATCATGGAAGTCGTTGGCCCTGTGGGCATCTTGTGCATGTCGTCACTCTCCCTTGAAGGCATCATGGGATCGTGTTCAGCGTTGTGGTGAGTGTGGTCGTGCTGCCCCACATGGTTGGCCATTGAAAAGGAAACAGGAGTTGGGGGCTTTCGAAATGAAAAGAATGATATTATTCGATAGTGGAAGATGGAGAGAAGATATCAAAGATGGTTGTGACTGAGTTCTAGAAAATAAGAGTTCGTTAAAACTGAGACTCGTCGCCCTTATATGCGAGGAGGACAGAGCCTTGTGGACCAATGCTTCTGTAGACTTTCCATTGGTACGGACATGCTTCCACACAATGGAGACAGTCATGTCGAGTATAATCAGCACTGCCAGAAGTAGACAACGCTAGAGCGCAAGGTTGAGGTGGAATAAAATGAAGTTGAGGTTGACAAATACCCGCAAGCCAGGTAGCGGTACAGCATAATCTGTCGAGATAGTGTTTTGATGCCGGTGTTGATTCCGTATCCTACATCCCGGGGTGGACGCTCAATGATGTAAACCAGGGGAGGCTTTGGAATAGGGATGGAGGCTTAGGCTAGTGAAACAGGAATCAAAAGATGCAGCACGAACGAGAAGGATGGAAGGGGCGCAATTGGCTGAGGAAAGAGAAAGACGAGAAGACGGAGTTAGCCTGAGGTTAGTTGCTGCTGTGTGAGAGATGGTTTGATTCCGAATCAAATCTCACTGGGCGCCGTGGCGGTGCTATGACCTTCTGCGGCAGTCAGCAACTAGCAAGGCCACAAACCGAAGGCCAAGGCGAAGTGGACGGGGCTAAAGTTGAACAAACAGCAGTGTGTTTGAGGCTTGTGGCTGCAGGAAGGATTGATAGATGCTGGAAACACGGCGGAGTGAAAGCCGCAAACGGGTTGGTACGGAATGCGCGCACCCGCTCAGCAAGGTAAGTCTTGAATGGAGGGCACGTGATTCTTCATCTTCACTCTTTCAGTTATTTTATTTAATATTTTATTTTATTTTTTTTCAAATTCACCTCAAATGCAATGCCAGGTAATTATTACTGGGAGGTGATGAGTTTGCCAGGATGAGGTACAAATTGACGGGCCCACTCCTCGTATCACGGCAACAGGTGGGCCAAAACGCGCTAGCCCTGTTGGCCAGCTGCGGGCGTCTCCTCACGACAACACACACTCCACTGTTTATCCAGAGCCCTCATGTACCCCGCGTACTGTACCGAAGCTCAATAACATTTCCTAAACATGGAGGAGCAAGCCGCCGCCCTCCTCGCAGCGCTGAAGAAGCCTTCAACTGCCGTCGACACCAAGCTTACCCTGTTTAACAATCTCAAATCGGGCATCAAGCACAACCGCGTCTCAGAGAGCGCGCAGGCTCCCATCTTTGAGGCCATCAGGCTCGCCATCAGCGCCAACACTTCGGCGGCTCTCTGCTCGACTGGCTTCTCGACATTGAACCACCTCATCAAACGTCTGGTGCTGCAGAACCAAACCACTACCCTTGCCTCGCAGTCCCACAGGCTGCTCCCTATCTTGCTCGACCGATTGGGCGATGCACGTGAAAGCCACCGCAATGCCGCGTCGCAAATCCTCTCCGAGCTCTGGCCGCTCTCCCAGGTGGAGATCGAGGCCATGGTCAAGGAAAATGCCATGAAGGGCACTAATCCCCGCGCCAAGGAGATGTCGATGCAGTGGGTAGTGAAGATGAACAAGACCGAAGGCCTTCCCTTCCGCGGCTTCGTCCCACAGCTCGTTGCAAACCTCGAGGATGCCGACCCCGGGGTCCGCGAGACTGCGAAAGCTGCCGTCGTGGAGTTGTTCAGGTGCGGCTCCGATACGCTTGGACGGCCGTGGTGGATTGCTGACTTCCTGTAGAAACGCACCCGAGCACGCAAAGGTCGACTTGAAGAAGCAATTGGTCAAGTTCGACGTCCGCAAAACCATCGCGAACTACATCAACACCCACCTGAGCGAGTCTGTGTCTCCAGAGGCAGACATGCCGCCACCACCTGCGCGCCCAATCTCCACAGCGCGAGCAGAGTCTCTGCAGCCCGACACTGGGTTCGCCGACAGTCTCTTGTCGGAGGCACCTCCGCCTACCGAGGCGGTGCCCATGGACCCAATCCACCTGTACACACAGCGAGAGCTGGACGACATATTCCGGGACATGGCGCCCTGCTTTGAGGGCAAGGAGAATGAGCAAAACTGGCTGGCCCGGGACAAGAGCACCCTCAAGCTCCGCCGAATCACCAAGGGCAATGCACCTACCGAGTTCCATGTCGCCTTCGTCACGGGAATAAAGTCTTTGCTAGATGGCATATTGAAAGTGGCAAATACGCTGCGGACCACCATGTCATCAAATGGCTGCCAGCTCATCCAGGAACTCGCAAAGACGCTGGGCCCCGCCATGGATCCTTGGGTCGAGATTCTGCTCCAGAACTTTGTCAAGATGTGTGCCGCGACTAAGAACATCGCTGCTCAAAACGGCAACACCACGGTTGACACCATTCTCTCCAACGTATCGTACACGGGACGGCTGCTGCCGCACGTGTCCTTTGCATCGCAAGACAAGAATGTGCAGCCCCGCACCTTTTCGGCTGGCTGGGTGAAGACCCTGATAAAGAAACATAAATCCCCGATTGAGCACTCGGGAGGCCTTGAGATCCTAGACAAGATTATCAGGAAAGGGCTTGCTGATGCTAATCCCAAGGTTCGTGAGGCATACCGAAGCACCTACTTCACTTTTGCGTTGGTATGGCCTCAGAGAGCTGAAGCGTAAGTATCTTTTTAGATCATGTAAGCACATTCGCTAATTGTAGTCTAGCATGATGGCAACTCTCGAGAAGAGGGAGAAGACTGCGTTGGAAAAAGACCCTAACAACCCCAATGCATCTCTCACGTCATCACAGGCGAGCGCTTCTTCATTCTCCAAGTCTGTTGGCGCCGGCGGAGGAGCCGCCCGAGCTGCACTGAAAGAGAAGATTGCTGAACAAAGGAGGGCAAAGCTGGCTGCCTCCAAAGGTGGACTAGAACGCCCCAGCTCTGCTCAAGCAAGTTACTCACCCGCAAAATCACTCTCAGCGAAATCTTTTGGCTCGAGAACCGCGTCGAATTCGTCAACTGCGTCTTCGACTATCGTAAGACCGCCATCAGCAATGTCCGGCGGATCATCAAAACTGGCTTTGGCATCAACTGGAGCTGGTACTGGTTCGCTAATGGCGGGTACACTTCGACGGCCGATGCGTCCTCGACCGGAGTTGGTTCGGCCCGCAACAGCAGATCCATATGCCTCTCGTCGCGCAGGAAAGAATGTGACACCGTCAATGACGCCGGAGAAAACCCCCGCAGCGACAGCCAAGAAATCAGCTGTTCCTAAGAGCAGCATCCGTCCTCGTGCTCAGACCCAGCAAAGCCCCAATGTAAGTCCCATCCGAAGCAAGTCTAGATTGGGCGAGATTGCAATGCATCGCAAGACGCCTAGCGCGCCATCACAACATGGAAGCCCTGCTCTTAGCCCATCTAAGGACGAAGATTTGACACTGGTAAAACCTTTCGGTAGGTTCGCGAGCCATCAGGAGCCAGGCGTGACTCCTTTCCGGCACCGACCTGGAGTGGAAAAGACGATGTCTGTTGACAGTGGGATGATGGATGTAGGGATTGACGATAACTTCACAATGGTTATTCCAAATCTCACACAACCTACCGCACAGCTAGCCCAGCGGAGTCCACCCAAGCCAACTCCTTCTCCGGGCCGACTTGGAACCGCCAGCCCTCTCTCGACTATGCTCAGGAGCCCCAAGTCGATGGCTGATGTTTCTGGTATTCCCCTCGCGACGACACGAAGCCCACGTATGAGGTCACCAGACCGACCGAGCACGCGAGGCACTGATGTCCAAGAAGAGGTTCAGGTTTATGAGGATCCATTCGTGGGTGATGAACCAGGTGCTATCGTAGAGACTGAGAAGCCCGTGCTCGAGGAGCTTCCACTAAACATGAATGAAAAGAGCATCGAACGGCGTCAGAGCACCGACAGCACAAGTAGCAACACAATGATGGGCGATGGAACCGAAGAGCGAGTTCGAGGTCACCACAAGACCACTAGCACCGGAAGCGTCATGCTAGCGGATAATGACGCAGCGCGACCAGAAGTTCTCAAAAATAGGCAGCTACTTACCAGCGGCATCAACAAAATCCGCAGCCGAACAGTTGAAGCAGTCATGTTCCGTAAGCTGCAAGACATGATCAAATCCAATCAAGATATCTGGGGCATCGAAGACGAAAAGTTTGGAGAACTACTTCTTGCATCCTTGGACTATCTCGAAGCTCCTATTGAGACGCTAAAACAAACACCCATGAAGGCCGCAAATCTAAAGGTTCAGGCGCTTGCGACAATTCGTGCCATGCTCTCTCTATACCGCAAGGAGACGGCGAAGTATTTCGCACGCGTGCTCTGCACCGTTCTACAAACCAAATCCCAGTACGAGAACACCTCGCATATCGCAACAGACCTTGAAGCCACCGCCGACGAAATCATCAAATACGGCCAAACAACAGACTGCCTAGACGCCGTCCTCTCGCTCATCGAATCCACACCCCCATCCTCCCCATCTTCTTCCCCCGCCTCCAAATCAACCACCAGCTCCACCAACTCTACATCCCAATCAGCCGCCACGCGCACCACCACAATGGCCCTCGGCGCGCTCTCCAGCCTTATCCAGATCTCGGGGGCGAAGAACGTAACGCTGTCTCCGGAACAGACAGCGCGATTAGGCAAGCTAGCAGTTAAGTGTCTAGATGATACGGATGCAGATATACGTAAGGCGGACGTCGAGGTTTGCATTAGTCTGCATGAGAGGATTGGGGGGGAGAAAGAGGCTTTTTGGAAGGCCGTTGCCGGGGCGAGGGAACAGCATTTAAATCTGCTGACGTACTATCTGGCAAAGAGGGGGAAGGCGTGAGAAGCTATTCCTCGGGTTGTGGGATGGATGGGGTGAGTGAAGGACCACTAGAGTAGGGGAAGGCAGGTTTCAATCTGTCACGTTTGCATTGGCTGACACCCTGGGCTAACTGGTCTCTGTCCCTTTTGTTTTCACTGCCATTGGAATCAACGAGCAACTGACAACTATTCAGCTTTGGCACCATGCAGGCAAGGTCGCATTCTAGAGGAGTTGAAGGCATGACTTTGACTCAAGGGCGCAACCCGGCGTTCTGAAAAAAAAGTAGGCGTGTTGGCAGTCACTTCCTAGCCCCTCTTTCTCTCTCTCTCTGTGTGTGTGGGTGTGTGTGTTCCTTTGCCACTGCCATGGTAGTGTAATTTTGTACGGTTATCTCCTTGAATTGCTGCTACTTTTTTGCGGTTATCAGATAGTTAGGGATCAGCGTTCTGTAGTACTTGTTTAATAAATGCGTCTGTGAAATCCAGCAAGTGGAATGATAGGGTGAGGGCTGTATGCATGTGTTCTTCAGAGAGAAGGGTGAGTAGGCACTGAGAATTTAGCCTTGTAAACGATGTGATATGGTCTGGATACCCCTTGAGCATGATATAGCTAACTACCGTTACAAGTTTTCCGAGCCTGACTAGAGAGGTTGTATGCAGTAAAATGATATACACAAATGCAATCTAACCCAGTCGTGCCTGTCTTTGCTGTTCCTACTATAGCAAAGCGTAGCTGATTCCCTTTCAGCTCCTCCCTCCTCTCCCCTTCTCCGTTCATAGTTAATTAATTGATGCTAACTATATGCACGAGATGCAAATGAAGGAAATACAAACTGGGAAATCCAGACAGCCAATCGAAATCCGCAACGCTGCCTCTCCGAGAAATGGATAGGGAATGATACTGGACAGGAGAGACTAGATCTTCACGCAAACGACACTATGAATCTTCTCGTCGAACTCCTCACTCAGCGTCCGCAGTTTCGTTGACTCATCTTTGGATCCGAGGGATAGTTTTGGGCTGCTAGATGGACATCCATAGGTTCTAGAACACTCTCATGTTAGTATTACTTCACTCGTGCAACTAAACCCAGCTAGAGGAGAGGTTTAAAGCGGGCTAAAGGTGATGGGAGTGGGAAAGAGAGAGGTAGACTTACGTATAAAACTGACACTTATATCCCAGCTGAACAACAAGAGAGCGTACTCGACCATCCCAGTTCCCATAGATCATGGTCAGATCAGTGCACCAAGCGTTTCCCGGGATGGCGGTTTTGTCGGCAGGAACTGTTTCGCCGATCAGGTCTTGCTGTTTGAAGATGGTGGCCCCGCGGCCGTCATCGGGAATCGTACCCTGAAATTTATCAATCTATTGAATCTCAAAATCATGAGGATCGACAAATGCGTCTTATCACCGAATTCAAACATGATTAGGGTAGAATTCACCTGTTAAACCACCCTTAAGTAAGATAGAAGGTCAATAAGAGGCAAGTATTACGCGGAATTACCCTGATGAAGTTCAACGCTAAGTGACAAGATGCAATATTTCTGGTCGCTGTTTTACGTCTCTTCGCGATGCGGTTGAAGTGGACAGCAAGAAACAAAAATACAACATACCTCATCATCCCGTTCCTTAACCTCAACATTCCGAACATGCTTTGGAATATTTACGACAACAGTTCCAGCAGCCATAGTCGCATTCGGCGCGAAGTTCGTCGCATTTGGGCCGCATATGTACGCTTGAATCGCATCTTGCATCGCTCCCGGTAGAGTCGGGAGTCGGGCTGGACCTTGGACGACCATAGCGTGGGTGCCTGCGGGATTGATGCAAGCTTCCAGGGAGAAGAAGGCGCAGGGTTGGCGGGCGGTGATTTCGAGAGACATGATACATCGGTCGCTGGGGCATGTTAGATTGAGGTATTCAGTGAAGATGTGTATATTTGAGTTTGTATGCAGGGAGAAGGAATTTGATGGTTGAATAGCTGCTATGGATTTGGAAATGAGTTTTGGGTTGCATACAGTGGGAGTTCTTTGCTGACCGCAGTCACACACTCGTTTGGAGTCGTCATGGTCAAGGTAGTGCAGGTTTCTGCCAATCCAACTCCTGTGCATGCTCGACCAATGGGGATCTTGCCGCGACCAGCGTCCACGAACTCGCGCTCATTGGTAGGAAGGCTAGTCACGGCGGTGCCCAAGAAACCGAGTAGAAGAGAGATTCGCATCTTGAGTGATCGAGTCTGGATCGCTTGGAGAAGTTTGCCGAAGATCGTCGAAGTTTGATGCCGAAGTAAATTCGTACCAGGGTTGTGTGGAGAGGAAAGTCGAACGTAGGTGCAGCTTTAAGTTCCTGCTCTCTTCCGATTCAAATACCCAACGCTGTTTGCAAAATCTGCTCAAGGAGTGAAAGCGTGAGATCTTCTGACGTAGCCGTTCGACGTCTTGACATTATTTCTGTACTCCAGGTTCGTGACCATAGCGCGTCTAGATTGTTTTATATTAACGGCCACGTTGCCAAGGAACCTCACACTCCACCTTTAAGCAATTACCATAACCTATTACTCCAGGCGTGATCGGCACTTCGCCTTGTAAGTTTTTGATTTCTCCAGATTGACCCGGTGCCTGGCGCCTGGACCGCACGGTCGCAGGGCTCAGAGTAGATTCGTTGGGTTCTGATACCAGGAGAATGTGGTGACTACAATTATGATGATAGTCGGAGTGGACAAATGAAGCTATCAACGATCTAATTGGCTACACAGGGATATAGATCAGTTTTGAATTGATTAATAGGGATTAGTGACTGTGATGAAGAGCGGAACTTTTCAAAGACTCTTTTCAGAACCCTGTCCCATCTCCAACTGTAACCCCAGGTTCAATTCCAACACCAACTCTTTAAAGCTTGTTCACTTCTTCCATTTTCCTAATGGAGTATCTTGTCCCTGGATCTGTACTTTCGTGCCACCAAATCTATCAGGAGTAGCGAAAATTTCCAAAACTAGGACTCTTAAGTTCCACGACGCCTAAACTTGGAGAGAAGATTGAAGCAAAAAATTTTGACCACATGCGCACTGAAATAAGCCTCATCTACAAGAAAGAGCTTCCTTAGAGGCCAAGCTTGGCATTGCATGCTGCTGTGTCTGTTCTTGTCCACCGATGCTGCTGGTGTCATCTAATGTTGGTAAAACACACCGATTATTAGGTATATTTAAGGGTGCCACTCCTCGAAGAAGCAATCCTGGCCAGTCCTTTTCAGAGCACAGTTTCGCGCGAGTCCGACGCTTAACCTCTGATATTGGGAAACATAGCCTCCTCTGCAGAAACACCCTGTGCCATGATTGAAAGCGCTGTCTGCAGTTGAAAGCGTTTCGAATGTGTGGGGAGCTTGATGTTTTTGTCCGCAAAATGGCTTCGTCTGATTCAGATCGCGGGCCCTTCCTGGCAGCTCAGACAGAGGCACTGCTCCGAATGCAAATTAACTGGGATAGCTCCGACTTGCTCCGCTGGCCACACCATTGCAAGTCTCCACCCCGGCTCCCAACTCTCATTCTCCCATAGATCAACCACAATTCTTTTCGCCCATACGGTAAACCAAAAATTCGGTGCTCGATAAAGTGGAATGCACCAATGTGCTAGAAGGATCATAGCAAACGGCCGTCTCTCCTGGAGAAATGTAAAGAATTGGTTCGAAACTGACGTAAGCCATCTGAGGGACTTTGACCACGAGGGCGGCGAATCCGGTATGGAAGTAAAGAAGGATCTCAATGTACCCAATGCTTGTCGGTAGATTGCTTTGTGTGATTGACTATCCGTGGAAGATTCGTTGAGGCGTTCAAGAAAGCCAAGGATCTCGCGGCCTTTTATATGCATAGGACATGACTTTCCACCGTTCAAGCTCCGTCTAATGAGGGGGCCCAGTGGCCCTTGCTCGATGCCAGGAAGAACGATATCTAGAGCATGCCATGCCTGTCGGAGTGTTTGGAGAATGTCAGTGAATGTTGAAAATGGACTTGTTGACATTGGGAAGCCAGACAGTATTGGAAGTCCCAAAGAAAACACGACAACGAGAAAGGAGAATGCCGCAACTGCACTCCCATTCCCAGGAGTTATAGTATGAACTGAGGATCGAAAAAAAGCTACTGCTCGACTGTGGTGCCCGTGGGCTACATCGAAGTGCTTCAATCGCTCTGGAGATGGCGTGCGGGAAGATAAATGCAAGGCGGAGAGAGCAAGGAGACTATGCAGTAGATAAAGGTGTACCCTGGCCTCATTCGGAATGTTTACTTGCCAAATTGTCAAGTCTTCTGTAGATGAAAGGGAAATCGATGTTTGCGTTGCGTATTGGTAAAGTAGTGCTACGTCCCGAGTTTCCAGTGTGTACGACGGAGAGAGATAGGTAAGGGGGTATGAGTTCACCGGAAACGAACTGCGAAAAGGGTCAGTCCACAGAACTGTCGGTGTTTCTCAATAGAAAGTGTACCATAAATAAACCGGATGTGGTATCTGTGCGACCGTTGCACTCAATGCAGTATAGTCACATATTTTCCCCCAACGCTTACAGTTAGAGCATCGAGGTGGCTTTCCATCGCACTGTTTGGATTTCAGAGTGAGCCCATGGGAGCTGGGAGTAGGCAACTACTTTATGGAAGGCAAAGACCGCCAAAAAGCAGTAAGCCATCCCAAAAAGTTAGCGCGAAACGTACTTTTCTCCTTCGTTGTTTGCACTGCCCACATCCATTTCTGGATTTGCTGTGAAACTTCCTGGAACCTCCTGCCATCTTCGTGACAGCGACTTAGATATCTAAAGCTGATTCCGGAGTCTGAGGAAAGCAAGCTACTCTGCTATTGTGGGTGTGAATGTTGGCTGCCGATCCCCATTGTCTGAAAATTCTTCTCGAAGTCTCTAGATACTTGCTCTGTGCGCTGTTAAATTACTAATGGTCGATTCTAGACTGTAGTAGGAGGGAAATTGGGTGTTGATTGCTGGTTCATGTTCAGGATGATTGAGAGTCTTGAGTTCGCGTAGTCAGCTTCACCACAAGCGCACTTGACCAAGAAGGGAAAGGCGCAATTATTTTCACCCCTTAAACAATCTTTGAAGTCTTGGCTTCTGCCTTCTCAAACAGATCCCAGATATTCCCATTTAGATCCTCGTAGGCATGTTAGGATCCACTTTCCACTGTAGACTGGATTGAACACCAAAACGTGAGCTTTGAGACGGCACGTACGATCCTGGCGGCACCGCACCCTTCTGTAGATTGACTAGACCGCATCGTTCTCAAACGCTCGCCTCTGTATCGATTGCCTTTAGAGTCAAACATTTGAACATTCTCAGACCACCAATTGAAGGTTTCATGTTGGCAATTGCAACTAGATCTGCTTGCGAGGTGGCTGTTGCGCTCTTCCTAGATCGGGTAGTCGAAATTAACATAGTACCATACCTGCTCTCAGGTGATCCGGACCGTCCGTGTTGCTTTCTTCGGAGCTTGTCGGGTACAGAAACCAGTAGTGAATGATAGCAGGCATCCTCTGGTTGGGTATCAACAAATGTCCCGACGATATTGCACCAGTTGGGCCAGGACCGCTGGGTGCACAAGTTGCTTCTATGATAGTCGCCCATTCCAACGGTGTGACAATCACCTAATTGTAATAGATGTAATCCCCGGGCCTGTGGAAGCCCCATGGCCATGTGGGTGCTGTTTAATCCACAGGTCTTCTTTTGGTTCGAATGGTCGACTAGGGCAAGTCCTGGATTTGGAAATTTTTTCCATGAGCTTGCCAGGTAGTGATCTGATTGATCTTGGTTCCATTGCTTGGCCAAGTTAGAGAGGGCAGGAAGGATATCAGTAGGGCCTTCCGGCTTCGTGTTGTAAAGACTATTGATCCTTTTTCGCTTTTCGGCAGCAAACCAATAGGGCGGGCCGATGTCATACTGCTCTCGGTCTTGAGCTACGTATCCAAGTCATCAACATTATCCGATATTAGCAGCCACTGGCCTGCGCTTTCCTGACTTAGGTAGTGTTGCACAAGCTCCTTAACATCTTCTTTTTTACTCCTCAACCCTGGTATGCGTAGCTGCTGGGCGATCTCGAGGTACGCTTGTTGGACATTCTCCATTCTAGTTGCAGATATCCAAAAGACTGAGCAATCGGGACGTTTATCTCCCGTTCTGTAAGCTAGCTCAAGCACAATCTGGGTCTTGCCGACACCCCCAAGGCCGGTGACTGAACCTTGGAGGGGTGGTTCTCTCCAAAAAGGCTAGCCTCTAGTTGGTGGATTTGGGGACTGCGGCCGACGAAGTGGTTATTCCTTGTGAGCTGGACAAACCAGCAGGATTTACGTGGAATAGTTAGGAACGTTTCTTGTGCATGTTGCTGGAAAGGTTAACATAAGGAGCAGAGACTGTGAAGAAGTCTTACCCGAATCTCTTGAACTATCTCGCGATGGGTGATTGCATGCTCTGTTTGGATATTTGATTTTGTTTCTCTAATTACCTCACAGCGAGTATTGGCATGTTCGTCTTTAAATCTTAATACCATCTTACTGTGCAAAGTTCCCATCTGAGCAATCTGTATATCATGCACCACCTTACAGACATCCTGTTGTGCAACAATAGCATCATGTACTCTTTGCGTGGTCGAACCAAGATCTCTAAGGTGATCTGTATAAATTTCCTCAAGTTGCAAGACTTGCTCTCTATACCATATATGTAGTTAGCGCGGTTATCACCTAGTAATATGCCTACACACCTAAGATCCACGGTAACGTGCAAGTTGAGCTCTTCCCTAAACTTTGTTAGCCGTACTTCGAGCTCACGAATCTTCTCCTTGCTCCACACACTCTGCAAGGCCTTCCTAGTGCTTTTCCCTCTGCCTTGTTTCACTATAACTTTGACTTTTTTTTCAACGCTGTGAGTAGTTCGTCGGCAGTGGACTATCATGATTCGCAGAGCTTTTTGAGCGCACCATTGCTAATTGTAGCAGGAGCGGCGTCTTTGACCTTATTACTGTGAAGCATCAGATGATTTGTTGCCGTCTCGATATCGATGTTCTTGGCAAGCGCCCCTTCGCTGGACTGGTAGAGCTCCGTCGACTTCGCAATTAGCTTACCGCTTAAGTCAATAAACTGAACGACATTCCCAACGAGGGTGGTTATCGCAAGGGTCTCCATTATGATGTCATGGAGGTAGGAGGAAGAAGTGTCGCCGCGATTGAGACAATCAAAGGTGTGGCATGGTTCTTGTTTGCGACGACATGCTACATTCCAAAAGTAGGGAGACGCAAGGTTGAACTTTTGGCAGACTCGAGCGTGTGTTACCAAATCGCATGATGTTTGGAAGCGGGGAAAGTGGACACTAGTATAAATGCGGGACGGCCGGGCTATGTCAGCATGCTTATGATTGATAGTTAATACTAATATATATTTCCATTAAATAACACTGAGAACAAGCTTTCTGGATCTGGCACGCTAAATGCATAAAGTCAAACGCCTTAGAAAACGGAGGTCCTAAGCTAAAGTTTTTGCAGTGTTCGATTCGGGATCAATCTGGATACGTGTAAAGTGAATCAATCCAGATTCATTTTAAGACTGGCCGGTGAAAAACCGTAATTGAATGTTGAAAAGTGTTCGGTAGGACAGGCGAAGCGATCTCTTCTTTGAAAAGTACCAGACTCTGCGTCGTGGTGCGAATCGTAGGAGAGTTCGGGTCTTGAAGGCCCTAACAATGATTCAGGTAGACATAACGACCAATACCATTTGATCCAACTAATTGGAGTATTGATCCGAGGATGTCTCTCTGCCGCCGTGAAGCCACGCCATGGTTTCTAATAAGTTAAGAGTCTTCGGCTGTGAGATGGAGTGGTACGAACTGCTACTCTCAGAGAAGAAGGGGAACTTACGAGAAGTCATTTCCATAACTCTACTTCTCAACCCTTCAGCTGGACACTCCAGAATATCCAGCGTAGAGAACAGAATATAGCATCTCTGAAACAATATCTCTCCTTCTCAACTCGGCCTCAGTCGCACATTTCACAATAGCTTGCACATTTTGAAAGGAGATAAGACAGTTTTCGTCTGCATAGTGCAATATTTGCTTCGGGGAAAATCTCGTCGAGCTTTAGACCGGGTTTTGAGGGACAGAAACATTTGTCGAGGAAGCGAAGAGGGCTGGGAGCTGGGGAAAAATTGGCCATGTTTCCCTTAGTTAGGGGGACTTGCTTGTGTTGTAACTAGAGAAAGAAAGATCAACAGAAAGTCAGCGGGGAAAGACGGTGGACTGACATGCCTAAATACCAAGATCACGTAAAGTAGGCTGCGGTACATAACTAGGGTGGGATTGAATCGCTATTAGACCTATGGCTAGGATTCAAAGGGTTACTTGGAGGATGCTAATTTCTACCCTCAATTAGGTCCTTGCCGTATTTCATTATAAGACCTAGCATGTAGTAGAGGAAGAAAGCGCATTAGGCTTACGAAGCCAAAATGAGTAGTCACATTTTTCTCCAGACATAATGCAACTTCGTTCTTAGATTTTCATGAGTGATAGATTTACGGACACTGTCAACCGAGCTTTCCAAACTAAACCTAAAGACATGGAGTTTTTCCAACAATAGGTATCTACCCAAAACGCCCGGGACCACCACGCTAGCTATGCAACAAGCATCCTTCTAAAAAGAAAAAAGAAAAAAAAGAAAGTGGGGCCATTCCAATACAAACCCGTGGGTATAAACATCCTACCACGGCGGTGGTATTATGCATAAAATAAAATAGGATGCAAAGGCATAGTATTTACAGCGCATCTGCCTGCTCTTCTTTGTCTGGCTGGACGTCAAGCCCTCGCAATCTTCTCGCCAGCAGTCCTGCACCAGGCGAAGCTGCCGGACCACCAATGCTACAGAACGCATTGCCACCATATCCTATGTCACCCTTGCTCAGCTTGTCGAAAGTCTCAGTGTGGATGTTCATGGGAGTGCTAAGGCTTGCTCTGGATGGGGATGGGTTCGTGCCGCTACTCGTGTGGGTCCGGAAAGGACTGTCTTGATTTAGATCTAAAGGATCTTGTGAGACAGACTGCGAGTCCATAGAACTAACACGGGGTAGATTAAATGGAATTGGCTCTACCGCAGACATTGGCGAACCGAAGTCGTGGGAAGGGAAGCCATTTCCGCCGCAGAACCGGTAGGTAGGCGAGGGTAGCGGCGGCTGGGAGCTGAGCCCGTCCATATGATCGTAGCTATGTTGCGAAAGCGAAAAGGCTAGGCTCCGGCGTCTGTAGGCTTTTTCAGCTGTCAACTGCGCCGCAGTTGAAGAGCTTGACTGCTGGGCCAATGAATCGCGCGTGGGTTTGTAAGTGCTATACCGAGGCTCAGGTAGTTGAATCTCATTCCTGAGTTTCTCCTTGCCATCCGGCACCCGATTGGCAAAAACGACGCGAATACTTTTGTACAAGAAATATCGCCCTTTCGATGGACTACATATGTGCAAGTGTATTAGGTATCGCAAGACAGGCCGGTCGTTGGGATCGTCGGAATTGCTTAGTGCAGCTTCCGGTCTATCCGTGCCGAAGTTCTTTCGTGATGATAACGGCATATCGATAATGGGCCCGGCCGAGTAACTTCGCTGACGGATAAATGTCTTTTGCCCTGGTTCCATGTCGGAAAGATCGTACGGAACGAGGAACAGCTTGACAGCGGTCTTGTTTGGGTTCTTGAGCACAATCTGCAATTGTCCTTGTTGTGGAATGCGATAGCTTCCACCTGGAGGTGCTTTTGGTGATGTTGATCGCCTCTTCATCTTCTCCCTCCGCCGAATGTCTCCTTTAGAGAGGCGAGAATGGTGGTCGTCTCTCGGACTTGGTTGGAAGTCAAGTTCATCTTGGGCCGGAGTTGGAATGGTGTGACGCCGTTTCCGCCTGGATGATTCAGAACTTTCTTCTGGTGGTGAAAGTGAGTTTTCGAGATCTACAAGCCCAACATATGGACTAGGGGAGTTGTCCGCAATCCGACCATTCCCACTATTATAGCTGTAGAATACCGCCGGAAATGGAACAGTTACGTGAGGTGGACACCGCAAATTTGGCTTGCATTGGCCTTTCCCGAGGACTCCAATCTGTGCGACAAAATCCAGGGGGCGCGAGGGCGTCGTAGACATCCTCCCACGCAATATTGATTCCTCGTACGAGCCCACCATAGGAGCGTGGTGTAAAGGAGATGCATCTGAGGAACAGGCTGGTCTCTGCGGGTGCATGAACGGGGTCTGGGGACTTGAATGGGGCTGAAACTGGTGAAATGAGGTCATAGATCGCCTTGGTTGATGGGCCTGATACGGGAAGGTTCCTTCTCTTCTCAGATGCCGCGCCCCAGGTGTTCCAAAAACAGGTTTGGCCATGTGAGCAGACTTGAAGGTTTGGAAAGAATGAGGCGAATAGGTATGTCGCCGGTTATTCCTTTCCGGACTTCGGGATGACTGTCTCGAGGCTGGTCGTGAAGAAAAGTCCAGATCAGTGTTGTTTGATTGCTGGACAAGCGGGCTAGTAGGAGGCATGAATACAAAAGATGAGGAGAATGATGACTGCGACGCCGTCCGCGACCGGATGGTTGGACGAGAGTCGTAGTTCAGTGCATCAGCGAAGGGAAGCACAGACTGACCCCGGCTTGAGGGATATGCAGCGGCTGGGAACGAACTGTGCCACGGAGGGACGGGAGAAGTTGCCAATGGGATATTTGAAGAGCCATTATCAAATTTTGGGTCTTCTTTCTTCTCTCTAAAATCTCCCGAGTGCAACGCCGATCGAGGGCGTTCGATCTCGAATCCTGCAGAAGCATGATCACGAAGCGGGTCGGGCGTAGTAGTACGGGACGGTTTAAGCTCAGCGGGGGGGAGTAAGGGAGTGCTTGGTCGGTCTCGAGATGTCGGCCGGCTTTCTTTCGCGTCGGAGTGCTTTCCATTCTGCGATAAAGAGTCAGATGCCGTTGCATCATTCTCTGCTTCCTTCTTCCGGTTCGACCGGCAATTGCCTAGAAGGCTTACATTTTGAAGCTGTGGCCACGAAGGACTGTTCCCTCTCTTGATTCTCTCAATCAGCTCGACTCGGTTGAGCACCGAGGGTTTGCGGTGGGTGTTGAAGGGCGTCGAGTCTATGTTAAAGCGAGAATTTGATTCCGTGCAGCTTCCTGGGTCCACTCCGTCTCGCAACGTGGCCTCAGAGCTACATTGTGGGTATCCTGCTCTTTCAAGCTGGTCCGGGGCGGATTCCTGGGCGACGGACTTTCGGGGCGGACTGTCGAAATGATCATGGAAGATGGGCATGATCAAGACGAAGTGCCTCCTCTGAAGTCATGAATACAAAGGGCTGGGGGAGTTTGGGGGTAGTGAGCTGCGTTGGGCAGTGGGAGTCGTGAGGTGGAGCACGGCTTTGGGCGATGGTGGCGGGGATGATGTATCACACGGCGGCGGTTGGAGCACCAGATGGCCCGGCGAATAGCGCGCAGAGGAGTTTCTACTTAATCAACGAGTGTGCTGGCTCCACTGGCTCGCTCTGCGTCACGCTGCCCTGTTCTGAGACGAAGGACAGCGAAGGAGACTAGCAAGAAGGTGCGGAGCTGTAACTGAAGAGTGATGACGCGCCGTTCGCCATGGACGATGAACAGGCGAGCGCGGAGCTCCTCAACGCTGATCCAGACCGTCTTGATCAGCCGGTTGGCGCTCCTAGGTCACACGATGCCGAAAATAAGGAAAAGAGTCATTTAACTGCCCTGCATGTCGCCGCTGGCCGGAGTGGTTCGCGTCCAGATGCAATTGTGCATAGGTAGGGGAATGTCGGTCTTGCCATGAAGTGACTGGCCGAAGTTCATCCCGCCCGCTATCCCACCAGCCATCCCACCTCAGCCTTTCATTCTCTTCCACTCATCGCCACCGAGCCCACGACAACTCCGGCAACGCCCGCCTTTCGACCTTGATATGGCCCTAAAGCGGCCGCGCCCCGGCGATAATGACGGCCCGTCAAAGAAACAGAAGAAGGGTTTCTCTGTCGGACCTGCCAATTTGCCCGATGGCACCTACCGGCGGAAAGGTGAGCCTGCAATGCTTTCTTTTTTGCGATTAGCCCTTTGCCTCTCCGATAGCGCGCGCTGTCTTCGCAATGGCGGATTCTGACGTGCTGGATAGTGCAAAAAATCAAGAAGGACCTCATCCACAAGGCGAAGCTCAAGAAGGAGTACGCAAAGGTAAAGGCGCGAGAGCAACCTAGTGCAACCCACAAGTCTGTCTACGATCGGGACGACGAGGGCAGAGTGCACAACGATTCTGCCGAGCCCGCTCCAGGACCAACCCTAGATCCGCATCCCGACCGGCTCAAGCTATGGGAGCAAGCGTCCCCGGAGCCATCGCTAGCTCATGACCTGCCAGACCGAAGGAAAAGGCGACCACGCCCGCAGCCCTACAGGGATGAGACGGAGGTCGCCCGCAAGCGAAAAGAAGACGCAGATGCAAGACGTAGGGCACGCGAGGAAGCAGAGAAGGAGCGCCAAAAGAGGCTGGCAGAGAGAGAACGCTTCCGGAAGACGATGGCAAAGGCTCGAGGTGGTGGTCCTCATGGCCAGAGAAAGCTGGGCCGGGAGAGCACAGTCTTGTTGGAGAAAGTGAGGAGGTTGGTCGGCAGCGCTTGAATGCTAAATTTGATACCCCAAGGGCGGCGATAACGCATGCCCTGAGCTCCTGCTAGTTTTACGTATTTTCTTGCAAAGTGTGCGATTTCGTGGAACGTCATCCAATCTTCACCGAGTGAGCTCCCACGGAAGCCTGCCCATGATTCTGCAAGTAGTTCTTTGTCTGACACGTTCACGGCGAGCCACGTGCAAATTTGAACAGTTATACGACCAGAGCGCGCTGAACGCCCGTCTCACACTCCAAGTTCGGGTGTCGGATCGTTTTGCGGCGAACAGCTTACCAGTGGAAGATTTATAATAGGCCTAACCACCATTGAGGGCGGGTCAACGGACGGATGAATTCCCTCTGAGATTAGTAGAGGTTCTGCGAACGAGGGCAATGGGCTGGACGAATCATACTCAAACTCACCTCCATAGTAACACCTCAACAAGGGCGAGGCCAAGCGTGCTTAGGAATGTTCTAATCATCATCTCGCCGTTCATCAAACGTTCCTGAATGACGTGATATCAATCAGGCTTCTCATGGACAATCTCTAGCCCAATCTCGGGCCGGTCCGCAGAGCCAATGACCAACCTTGCTTCTTTGTTCATATCCCACCTTGTCAGCTGGAACACCTTGACCAACGTGAAGCCCTAAATCAACAGACCGGAAAACTGATATCCCATGCATTTCGCGCAATTGTCCCTCTCCTAAGACGGAGATCATAAGCCCGAAGCCCGAGCTTAACTTGTAGTAGCGATCGTTGTCGTTATCAAAAAAGAAGAAAACCTACATACGGTTCGCATGGGATCAATCGTGATATCGATCCGTCTGACTGAAGCGGGTGAACGAGATCGACAGCTCACCTCTTCTCAGCGCTTTAAGGGGTACACTTCCCCAAGACAGTTTGCTCCGAAACTTAGTTCTACGATATGTATACGCGCGTTCATTCGGTCTTCCGGCCAACATCAATTGGCCATGGTTGATATTGTAATTTTCTGCCCCACTGGGCAATGGCCCTTATCACGGTCTCTCTTGTTCTGTTACACTACGCTCGAATATCGGACCATCTCGCAAGAGGCGGTGGGGTCCCTGCATCTAGATTCCTGTGGCCATGTGTCATGATGAGGAGCCATCTTCTCGCTCACCTATTCCCTATCAGCACTCTCAAATGAACGAAAGGGTGATGGCGGCAGTTGGCACATAGACTAGGGCATGCTTGGACAGGCCACGCTCGCCATTTCCGAACACAACGTCCTTCCTCCGGCCGGCAGGACGCCAAGGAAGTGACCGCCAGCCCTGATATCCTGACCTGCAACCTCTCACACAGATCTCCTCCCACGTCACTCTTGTCACCCGTGTCCCAACCACAAGGTTCAACGTTGATTCCCCGTCTCCCCATTTTCAGCCTCATGATAAGCCAGCCAACCGAGGTATTGGCTCGACTTATTTTTGTCTACGAGGCCTCGCGAAACTCCCGTTCCTCGCCGGGCATCCTCCACTGCCACATCTCGCGGCTAGCTGAATCGCTCCACAGTCGTCCAAAATACATTTCGAGCTAGATGTCTCCAAACTAATATATGCTGCTGACGACTCCTTTCTTCAGCACCTCGTGAAGATGTTCGCCATGGAAACAATGCGTTCTCTCTTCGTCTTGGCTCGTTGCTCGATGAACCCGGCTCCTGAGATATCCTGAGGTTTCCCGACGAGCTGAATTGCACACCTTTTTCTTCCACCCGCGTTCACGTTGCATCCCAGCTGTCCAACCCAAGGCTTGTTCAGCCAGTCTAGGTCTGAGCCACAACTTCCTGTCTCCGTTCTGGATAAATCCCATTTGACGGTATCCAAACCCTCTCTCAATGATCCAAAAGGCAGCCCATGCTCAAGTGCCACTAACACCCCTCAGACCGACCTTTGTCGTGCACCTGTTCCCCGGAATGTCCACCAAGCCTCTTGGTCGCCAAACCGTTACTCCAACGTACGATCCGCCTTCGGGCGGTATCGCTTCGGGGTAGTTACCACCAGGCTAGCTGAAAGAATTGTGTGTGGAGCAATAAGCTTATGTATTCATAGTACAGGGCTTCTCATAGGCTTAGCCGACAGCGGGGCGGTGAATGGCCTGCGGCCTACCATGCAGCCCTACCTAAGACAGACGGACCGTGCCATGGACTTGCCTTTTCAAGTAGCCAGAGTGGGTGATTGTGCTACACAGGAGTCTGCTTTGCGAATCGATTGGATTTATTCCACCGCTTTTCAACCTAAAAGCTTCCATGCAGGCGCTCAGTCCACATCGCATTGCTCGGAGCACCTGCGTCGGTATGAGTGTCCTGGTCGACAAGCGAAGAATGATGGTTTCTATGAAACATTCTCCCTTGGGTCTTCGTACTCAGGGCACATGCGGCCACTTCACCGTTGCCTGTAAGGTGTGAGTCCTACAGTAATAATTAAACTACATGTTTTTTTTGGCTTAGCTTTAAAGCTTCTTCAGAATGTTTCTCTTCACTCTCGCCTTTCTCCTTTCATCAGCATATCTGTAAACCGCTCTTATACCCTGTGAAGATCCGCACACTATCGCTAGCCTCCAGCCTTCCAAACTCTCTTCTTCCCCTTACACTTATTCAGTTCACACTTCACCCTCTGCCAATGCTGTCAATGGGCAAAACCACCGCACGCCTCCCCCGCAAATGGACGATAGCGGAAGATCAGAAGCTTCGCGAAGAAGTCGAGGCTCAAAGTATGTTCGTAACGTATACGATTCACGCATGCCTCCTCCACACTTTGCTTATTTAGCTAGAGTCTTGTGCAAATGGCTAACAATAATTTCACAGTGAGCGAAGGTGAAGTAAAAGACTGGTGTCGCATTGCAGCAAAGTTGCCTGGGCGTACAAACAAAGACTGCCGGAAGAGGTGGCATAATTCGGTCGCTGGTGGATTGAAGAAGGGACAGTGGGCAAAGACCGAGGATGTACAACTCTCCAGAGGAGTGCAAAAGTTTGGTCAAAGGTAGCCACTGACATCTTCTACGTTTTGCAACTCTTAACGCTTTGCATACTGACAGAATCTCACAGGTGGACGTTAGTGGCTGATGTTGTGGGGAGTAGAAGTGCTGATCGTGAGTTCATCTCCTGCAAAGGATCTACTTCATGGCAATACTGACAGTATGCAGAGTGTGCGAAACGCTGGCAACAATCTCTCAATCCTGAGCTCGACCGCAGCGAGTGGAGGGACTACGAAGTAAGATTCCGGTCAAGCCAATGATGAGGCAAACATTGCCTTCTCCCATACAAACCGGCTGACCCGAGGTCGGTAGGACAAGGTTCTCATCACAGCTGTTCAAAAGCTCGGCCGTCATTGGAAGGATATCCAACATCAGCATTTCCCAGGGAGGTCAAAGAATTGCATTAAAAATCGGTTCGTATTACATTTTTCTTCCAGCGCCAAGGGACTTTGTTGACTTATCCTCGTTGGCCCTTATAGTTACACAGTCCTGCTTCGAAGGTACCAGAACCAGGGTATCCCATTGCCCGAGGGCGCCGAACTTCTAGAACCTCACACCCCCAGTAACAGAACGAGCCCCTTCTCTGGAACTGATGATGACAGCATGTCCTTCACCCCGAGCATGTACGATGATTCGCTGTGCAGCCAAACACAAGTCTCCACGCCCGATACCCACACCTCGTGGTCCCTCGATGACGAACCATTCACTGGTTGGTCTCCCCAATCATCCTTCAATATCACTTCCAGTCCCTCGGTCTTCGGGAACCTTCAACAGCATGACCCCCACTCAGCTGTCTCAAATCCTTCACCCTGGAATTGGACCGAGCCACCGATGTCAGGGCCTCCTGCAACGACATCTATAGGTTCACCTACAATAATGAGTTTAGAATCGCCAAGAGCACATCCTGCCAAAACGAGTGAGTATTACGGTCTCACTCCGCCGGCACTATCATCCTACGGCCCGTACGCCACCGCACAAGCCATGCTAGCCCCAACTTCGGCCCCGACAAATAGACCCGAGAACCGTGCCAGTTTTCCGGGGACACCTGTCAGAAGTTCCCCTGTGAGCTCGGGCTCCCTGCCATATTACGATCCAGAAGCTGTGGCCAGGTTCTACAAATATGGAATGCAGAGTGGGCCTCCCTTTCGAATGATATGATGTCATAATGTCGATAATACAGGGCATATTAGATTCATTACATGGAGTTTTTGGTATGGGCTGGATTTCCTTTTTATCTTTCGGTCTTTTGGGACCGCAGGCACTTGTACAAAAGGGAATTGTCCCCGGGGCTTGGGATATCGGATTTCTTAATTGGGGCATCAAACGGCGCTTTCTGGGTATAACATGTCTCTCTCCGGGGTTTTATCCTATTGAGTTGTCCGTTTCTTGTACGTGCACTGTATTTCTTTAATATTATTTTTATCTTGTTCTCTCACGACACGGCAATGTGGTGGAACCGCTTATTCGCTGCAGGGGTGGTGCCAACATTTACCTGCAGATTAGGATTCAACTCCAGAACGAAGGACACTGCATACTTTTTCATATGCGACACCTTTCAGCCTTATACTGATCGCTTGCAACTCTGGGCGGGAATCTCAGAGAGCCAGCAGCATATGCTGCAACGCAAAAGATTTTAAGATGTAGCTTGCCGGGCTCAGCTGGCGTCTGTAGGCGCTCACTTTTTGCTGACAAAGATTGGGTGCAGTGAACAGGGTCAGGGTGTTTGCTCGGCTGATTTCTGGATTGGGAATATTCTTGTATCAATGTGAATGTAAATACGGAGGGATGGAATTACCGACAAATGCCACAATGTGATGTCATGCTACATTGCAGATATACGTCGGGAAGCTGAAGGGATGTTTCATTACTGGGTTAGAGGATTGGGATGAGGTCGGGTATTGAGTTGATAGGGATGGGATGGGATGGGATGGGAATTGTTTTGGTGATTCAATAAATATACTCTAGACGTGCTACTCTAGAGGAAAATATTGCGTCTTGAGTTCTAAGAGCCTTACGTAGCCCCTCTGTTATGCTAGGAGTCGCGGGCAAATTACTGAGAGCGAATTGGGAGAGCGGCATAACATGTTTGCGTGGAGCTGGATTGGGCTGGACTGCGGTTTGAAGAAGTCTAATGGGGGAGATTATGGTGCCATATTCACTTTAATTACCGGCCTGGTATCGTGTGCGAGTGGGACAAGGCCTTGAAAAATAACTGTTGTTGGGGTTCTTATGATATTTGATATTTGATGTCTGTGGAGCACAACATTTGACTGTGACTTAGCAGAAACTAGAAGAGGGTGGTGGGAAATAAACGTAATGGGTTTTGTGCTCTGAGATGGGAGAATGGATCTACTGCATCTTAGCAAGCACAAAGATAGATCTAGGGCGCGATATCCAACAGCATAGTTTCCCCTGCCAGGCTTCGGTATTAGAATCTGTCAAAATCACCCTCGGAGATCTAAAGTCTAGTACGGCGTGCATTTGAAATGAGTATTTCCTAGATCGCTCTCCAAATATGTCGAATATTTCTCTACAGGTAGCCATTGGATCCAGGGGAGAAGTGGCATTGTTGAGATAGAAGGGGATGTTGAGGTTGATGAAGAGGAAGAGAGTCAAGGGAGTCTAGACTGGCTTCGACCGTACAGGGATGTACATATTTCCGCCTCTTCGTGCTTTAGTGTGGAGATCTTCATGGCTTTGGTCGCTGTCATGTAGATCCTGGGGGTCAGAGGGAGACGCGTCCTGTGCTTTGGAACTCTCCGCTCCGCTTTCGCTTTCAACCTTCTCCACTCCATCTGCTGTCTCTTCTTTCTCTATTTCTTGCCCCTTCAAACTCTTCTGATACTCTTCCCACAGCTCCTCAACGCCCTTCCCACAACACTTCCCCCAGAACTCCCCTTCCTCATACCTACACTCTCTCAACCCCTCATTAATCCTCCTCACAATATCCACCCCATGTCCACTCTCCAGCCACTCCAAAAAGTACCCCGTCTTCTCATACCCCGCATCCCACTCCCCACTAGTCATCCTCTTCCAATGCGGCGGCGCAAACCCAGCCTTTAACCGCACCCAATCTGCAATCCCTTCAATTAAGCCTCCCGGTGCGCTACCTAGCGCATTATGCTGCCAGCAATGCACCATTTCATGCACAATAACGCCTTGCATTTCCTCTTTTTGGCGGTGTTCGGGTACCCCATTTATGTAGTCCGTGCTGAAGTGGATTTCTTTGTGGTCGTCATCAATGTCTAGGCCCGTTGTGTATGCAACACCACCCATGGAACGTAGGACAAGTGTGATGGAGCGGGTGGGTGGGATGCAGTGCACTGGGAGACCAGTGTAGAGGTGCGAGAGGACGCTAGCTACAGCGTCTTCTAGGGTTGTTGAAGCGTGGAGCAGGCGGAGGAAGGCGCGGGAACCGGAGGAAGAAAGATCGCGGAGCTCAAGGCGGAGTAAGGGCTTGCGGTGGGGTTTGGGGGTTTCATGGCTGCTGGACGTAGGGGTTGTGTTGGAGGGTGGGAGGGCGGAGGGTTGAGGGGCGGCGGGCATTGTTTGGAAGTAGACTGGGGTTGAGGATGAGGACATAGAGGTCAATTGTTAATAGTATTTGGTCAGGGGATTGAAGGGGGGAAGTTGGCCACGTGCTAGGGTAGAAAAGGAGCTCCAAGCTTGGTTCACAATCTCAGCATATTTGTCGATGCTGTGCCAAGAAATATAGGGCTGGGGTAGATGTCCCCGCCACCAGCGAGGCCATTCTAAGGCAAAACGTATTCATGTCTATCCTCTTTCCGCTAGGCTGCGTTTAGTATGTTCTATACATAGTGTTTATAAAATTTCCCAGAAATAATAAAAAATCTCCACAGCTCTTGAAGGTCAACCCGTTGCTCTAGCTGGTATGAGGTACTGGATAATTTTAAAGGCCGTGTGAAGCAGGAGTGCTGTAGAGAAATAAAGGCACCCCTACTGCTTCTCTGTGGCTGTGCTCTTGAAGAATTGGGGGAAGATAGCTCGCAGCTCTTGGAGACTTTTGATTTGATACTTGCCGGCTTGGTGAGCCGGATCCGGGTCAGATTCGTCAAGAAGATGAGCAGCTGTCCAACCTCGTGCATGCGCGGCTTTGACATTGATGTAGGAGTCGTCTAGAGAGGGGATTACTACTGAAGATTTCTGATGAAGGTGTGTTTAAATTGGAATGATAAGGAGCGTCATGATCCTGAGGCTAATCACTTACCAACAAAGTAGCAATTCTTATTCAGCATTACTCCAGCTTCCTGCATAGCCTTATCGAACATTTCTACATGTGGCTTACAGTAGAACTTCTCTGACCCATAATCACAGTAGGTGATACCCTCAAACAGATCGTCGAGTTCGAGCAGCTTCACCACTCGCTTCCCATGCGTGATATAGGCGTTTGTGAAAAGCCAAAGGCGCACTTTACTGGTATCGATATCCTCGATCAGTTGTCGCAGGGCGGGATTCGGCTTGATGATATCCTCTAAGGGGAGTGCGTCGTCCACTTTCCGGTTGTAGTCGAGTGCGTCAACTTTATGATGGCGGACAAGACCTTCAATGGCTAGACCATATTCACGGTAGTACCTGAAGTGCAGCGCGTTTGCGTCCTTCTGCGATAGGGATAGATGGGTTTCGAAGTATTGGTCTGCGATTATGAGCCATTCCAAAGGAAAATAGTAAGAGACAAAGGAGCAGGAGAACAAGTGCAAGGAGATACCATAGGCCTACCAATTAGGTCAGACATCATATGGGCTACCTTTGTGCCTATCCATATATGAGTCAGTGACGTACATTTGCTCTGTACCGGAGCATTACATACTCTTGGGATAAAGCTAGGAATATAATGAGCACATTTAAAATAGAATTAGCAGGTTAATGCTTACGCAGTTGTCAATATCGAAGAAAAGAATGGGTTTCTCGTCTTGTCCCGCCATGTTGCCTTCCTGCTTGCCTTGGTTTGAGAAGTTGCTGGTCCAAAGAGTAAGTGCCACTATATAATGAAAGTCTGAAAGATGAGCTGGTTATGAAGTCCGTGGTAGTGTCCCCGTCTTCACACCCAAGGAGGTTGCAGAGACCGGGCCATGGGGGAATCGCTAGGCGTGGGTTGGCCTGGAGGTAGTGAATGACTCGATGCCCTTTTCGGGCTAGGGTCTTGGCGCCTGCGGGACGAATTTGAGGAGGGCGCTCAACTTCGTGGTCATCACGCTGCTCTCTTGATCTCTTCCCAGCCCCTTCTTTTCATCAACCCAACCATCACCCGCAGCATGCTCTGCGCCTGTATTTGTATTTGTTCTGTTTTCTGATCGGCAAGGTCTCCTTGTCTGCTTTAACATTGAGCACAGCGTCGTAGGACATCGCCCGGTCAAACTTATTGACCACCATGTCCTCGGCACTTGCAGCATCGCCGCATCTGCACGGCAACGGTGTCGTGCTTCCTGACACGCCTCGCGAAGTCGAATTTCTCGACAAGCTTCTGCAGATTCGCGATGAAGTGCTTGGTAGCAAACACGCCCGTATCCATCTCCCCCCAAAAGTGCTAGAACAGGTCGCACCACGTCCCGCCCAGCAAACTCCTCCCTTCCCCAGCAGGCCCACGACCAATGGTACTCCAAACGGGAGCCATTCCTCACACCCTTTCCCGCCGCGACCAGAGAGCTCCCTCCAGCACTATCTCCCTGTCAGTGGCTATAGTTCCCCAGCTCAACCTGCGCAGCGGCCCTACACCTCCAAATCCGCATCCTCTGGCATCGATCCAGTCTTACTTACCAAATCTGATCATCTCATCAGGGCTGAGCTACAGCTTAAGCGACAGCAAATAGAAAGGGGGCTGAAAGATCAATTCGACAAAAAGGGCCGCGAAAAGGATAACGCGATAGAGGAGGCCCAGCTTGACGTCGAGGGTGTTCTAGCTAAGGCAACCGAGCTGGTGAAGCCGTTATCTGGGTTGCAGATTGCTGCTAATCACAGCGAGTCGAGTGAATCGTTCGATGAAAACTCATACTACTCTAGCCAGGCCTACAGTTGGTCGTCAGAGGAGGTAGATCCCAATCGGCACGGCATTGGTGCTGATACAACTGTACCGCTTACTCAACAGGCGAAACACTCTGCTACTGAAGCGCAACTGACAACAGCCAAAGCTGCCTCTCGTGTTGAACCGAAGCCGCGACAGGCTGATACTGCGCTGATCGATCTTGATGAAGAGCCATACGAGCCTGCGGATGATATAGAGATCTATGAACCCGAGCTTGCCCAGGCCCGCGATGAGCGTGAGGAGTCAGAGTATTCACCACCTCCAGCAGATGTCACCACGTTGGGACCTAACAGGGGACGTGGACAAGACCGAGGACAGAACAACCATGGCGGTATCAACGGGTATGGCATTACTTCTTTTCATTCATCTCCTTATCTCCTCGATACTTCTAAGTCTCTCGTCATATCTTCTCCGTTACCCATTCATACGCCTTCGTTTTCTTTCTTCAAGGTCTCTCACTCGAACGCAATCTCTCAGAATCTGGATCGAAGCACTTCCACATCAACATCAACATCATCACCGAATGAAGTCTCAAGCATAATCTTTCACACTGATTCTCGAAAAAGGTCATCGAGGCGGCACAGCCCCGCGGGACATCCAGCCCCCATTCACAACACACGAAAGCGGAGGAGGGAGGAGAGGCATCAGGAGAAGCAGAAGGAGAGGCAGCAAGAGAAGCGAGAGGAAAAGCGCCGTCAGCAAGCCAACAATCGTGTTGTACGGTCCCCTGAACCTATCATTAAAGAAGAGCCTCAATCACCTCCCCCTTTTGCGACCTATCCTGATTCACAGCCCAATAAGCGAAGAGCACTGCAACCACTTGAGGGCGAGGCTGAGGTAGTATCTCCTCGGGACAGTAGGCAGCAGCCAGTTTACTACAGAGAACAGGAGCCCTCTTCCCGACTATCTCGCCAGTACGAAGAGCCCTTATCGCCAACTGTAATTCGGGTCCCTCAACGACGGCTCGAGCGGGATGAACAAGACTTACGACGAGTTGCGAGCCTCCAGTATGCACGACGGCCGATCTCCCCTGTTGGGGCCGAACCACTCGCATACGCACCCGCTGAAACCCGCCAGGTGCGTGCAGCATCCCATGCCTTTGTGGATCGCCCACTGGAGCCCGTCTATCGCGAAGTTCCAGCTCGCGCTTCAGTAGCACCTAGATACATCCGCGATCGTTCGCGATCCCCAGCCCACGAGTATGTTTCTCGAAACCAGTCACCTGTAATGATGGCTCCTCCTCCACGTCGCATTGTTGTGGACCAATATGGTAACAAGTACTATGCATCTCCTGCTGATGTGAGAGAATCCGTCGCGCCGCCCAGCAGACGGATGGAGGCCGAACCATACTATGAGCGCGCTGTCACCCGGGAACCAACTATTCGTGCCCCAGCTCGCCCCGACTTGTACGAAGAAGGAGATGCTCAGAGAATGCCACCGCCCCCCCGACGCTATATCGATCCTTCGGATGCCGAAGTTGTAGAAGCCCGACCCTACCGACAGAGGGAACTATCCCATCGCCCAGTTGATCTCGAATATGCTCCACGCGAGGTAGTCGAACGGAGGCCTGTAATCCAGTATGAAGAGATGGGTCCGCCACGCGAGTATGTCCCATCGCGAGCATACAGCGTCCGCCCAGAGGTTGTCCGACGTGAAGTACCAGCAGAGTATGCTCCAGTTCGCCATGAGAGTATTGCGCCTGGAGGTTATGTAAGGGTTGCTGCACCGCGTTACCGCGAGCTCAGCGTCATCCAAGATGCTGCATACGACGATCGTCGGTATACGTTTGCGAGTCAGCCACAACCTAGGCGATACATGGAGGAGGGATCAGGGGCAGAGAGGCCAGTTGAAGTACCACAGGAGCCGTTCGTCGGAGAACCGCGTAGAGTGAGTTATCGCTATTGAACCAAGTATAGTGTTTTGTGAAAGAGTTGGATAGTTCTATTGCTGCTGCATAGGCGTCCGGTAGGGCGACAAATACTGTCCTGGATACATGTTAGGATGAGTTCACATTAGCATGAGCAGGAGTAATTGGTAAAGTAGTTGTCTGGATGGGTTGTGTTTCATGGACTAGCTTTGTGGACGATTGGTTAGCACTGTGCAAGTAGTGGCCATTCACTACCACTTCAAGTTAATACCTTGGAATAGCCAGGCAATAGCAGAGAATTATCTGAACAGTTGTAAGCGATGCATGCATTTCTGTAGTCTACTCGGCAATCCCTTCATTTTCTTTTCCACAAATCACACGCTGTGTTGTCTGGCCGGGGGGTGTTTTTTTTTTTTTTTGGCTTTGTGGTGTGTGTTTAGCTTGTGTTCATCGATCCGCTGGACCAACGGATCGGACTTAGGCAAGATTGTTGAGTGCCCAATTGCTCAGGTGCTGGGAGTGTGTGGTTGGTTGGTGACACCGTTGATGACGAATGTGGGCATGCAAGCGATTTTCATGGATGCGTGCGGCTGCGGAAATGGGGTTGTCAACTTCAACGCTTTCAATGCTTCGGGTTGTTATGAGAGTTGGATTGGAGGGTTTTACGGGTGAGTTTTAGAGTGAGTGTGCGGAGGTATTGGGGGCATGATGGGTAGATTGTTTGAGGGATTTGGATTTAGATTTAGCGGGGATGGTTTGAGAGGGTTTGAGAGGGTTTGGGTGGCAGGTGATTGTGCAGAGGGAACTGGCGTTGGCGGCTCTGGTGATTGAACAGTTCACGGACTGGTGATATGGATGGTAGTTTAGGGGGGGGGGGGGGGGTTTGGATTCACGGAGATTTGGATTCGGTGGGAGTTTGAAGGGTTTTGGGTGGCAAGTGATAGGGAAATTGGTGCCGGTGGGGGGCGGCTCTGCTGGTTTGAGAGATCGATTCACGCAGAGAATCGTGTTTCATCCATGCTTGCCAGCCATGCAGTGCGGAGTAAACGAAGAGGAGAGATTAGTTAGTCCAGTCTATTGTTTAGAGTCTACAGAATGCAGGGCTGCCATAAAGAGGAATGGATGGAGAGGGTGCGGAGTCCCTTCTTTTTCTTGCACAGCCCACTTTGGTCATCCCTCCCCTTGATGAACTCGTCAACCGTGGGGCTTTGGCTTCGGACTTTGCGAAAAAGTGAAATGCAGACGTCAGCATCTAATAACCTTAATTAGCGCCGCTGCCGGATGCTCACTGCTCACAGGGCTTTAGGTTCAGCACAGGACGTGATAGGAGAAAGAAGAGAAAAGGATAGGGGGAGCAGGCAGAGGGAGGCAGTGAATCGAATGCAGGGCCTGCGGAAGTGACACTTGTGATGTTGTGGCCAGGGACGGAAATATTGGAGGTGAGACTTATTGGCACGCGCTGTGGGTTTGTGGTTTGTTTACAGTGGGCTTGGCTTTCTTTCTTTGGAAGTTGATGGGTCAAACAGGTACAGTTGCAGGCAGACGGCGCTCGAAACTTTTCGCGGATGATGGCCGGTTTGCGTGCGCAAGGTGAAACTGCGCTGCGGATTGGGTCGAGATTGGAATGAGATGGACATGCACTTCTGAATCATCACCTGGATCTGGGAGTGGTTGCGGATGCGGATGCGGATGCGGCGGGGCACGAGGGATGGTTTGCCTGGATGGCAATATCGATGCCTTCACTGCTGAGCGACCATCGCCGGGCAGTCTGGCACAAGCAACCTGGAAGCGCACCATGGGCTGCGCTTTGGAAGCAGCGAGCTGGGCCATTCAGAGCGCAGCGATCGGGCAACTCGCCTCTGCAGACACCCCAACAAGCGCACCGAGCCCGACCTGGCGGCTGCAGCTGGCGATACACCCCGCGGGGGCAGGCACAGCGGCCACCATCTGCTACGAAAGCCGCTCAGAGTCCTTGAGCCTCGCACGCGCCCGTGAGTAAGACCCGAGACACAAAGTCAGTGAACGGCTGTTGGCGGCGGGCTCGAGGTGGTAGTGGTCGTGGTCGTGGTCGTAGTGGTGGTGAGGACCAGGCCACCAGACCAGGCCAAGTCTGTGCTCCCTCTCGCGCAGCCGCTGAATGGCCGGAAAGAGCCACTGGGCTCGCTCTCACTAAGCCCTGCACCTCGCAACCTTGAACACGGGCACGGCTTGGCCAGTCCTGTCCAGTCCTGCGTCGTGCGTCGGTGTCGTCCTTCGCCTACCTCAACCTCCGACCTGCTCTCACCTTTCTCTTCTTCTCTTCTTTCCCACCCTCTTCGCCCTCATCAGCCCGCCGCCCGCCACTTCCCCCGGGCGCTCCTTCCCTTCCATCATGCACAAAATATCAACCTTCACGGGCTCGGCCCGCCACGGCTGGGAAAAAATGACGCCGTCCACTGGCTTTCCCTTCTCGAGGTCGAATCACGATATGCCCGTCACAACCCCGATAAAGCGACCATCGACAGCATCGTCCGCGCCGCCCACCATCCCCCCCGGCACCCAGGTCAATCTGTCCTTCAACGTGCCCTTCTCGTCAAATCTCGCCGGCCCCGATGTCGACGACATCATGTACGCCAGTCCCGGGGCAAAAGCCCGCTGGACCCATCCGGAAGGCACGGCTGAGGGCACCCCACCACACAAGCTGCCCGTTCATGCCCAGAATGTCGAGAACCTGCGGGCTATCTGTCGGGACATCACAGAGACGAGCAATGGACAGGTCTCCGCCACGGTCGTGTCTGCCGAGTCCAAGCCGCTTCCGGGTCTGCAGCGGGGCCCGTTGCGGGCTCTGGTCACTAATGTCTGTCTGTCTGGCGAGCATGAGCTGGTCAATAATGTGCGGTGCAAGATCCTCAACAACACCCCCATCTCATTGGTACGTCATCCACAGCGATTGGGTCTATCATCAGGAATCCATCTAATAATGGCGCAGAGGTCCTCGTTTGTCGACATCGACTCTGATCTGATCATCGACCGCCCTACGCAGCATCTGAAGAGCCCTGTGCTCAACCAGCTTGACCTGATTGCCAAGACCACCAAGGCTGACATCTTCGTGCTCATGCCGAAGCAACCCGACATCGAGTCTGCAAGCTTCAACGGTAACTTGGACACTGGGCTGGACTCCCGGCTGCGATGTGCCATCTATGGTGACATGGAGACGATGGAGCACGCAAAGACCCGCGTGCTGATCATGATAGATCAGATTGTGGGTGTTTGATATCTCGCAGCTGACTAACGCACAACGCTAATTTCGTCGCAGCTCAAACGATACGTTGATACAATGAAGCTTGAGCTTACTATGCATACATTAATATGTGGACGGGGACGCAAGAACATCAAGTTGATTGAGTCCGCCACGGGCACGGCCATCTACTTCCCGCCCCCCTTCCCTCGGATATTCGGCTATACTCCTGCAGGCGCGCAACGGAGACCGGACGACATGATTTACATCACGGGAGAGAGCCAAGAAAGCATCTTACGCGCTAAGCAGCGGCTCCATGATCTTGTCATGTCCACTAAAGTCTTCGTCAAGCCAGTTATGGTGACAGACTCGAAGCTGGACTCGCTCTTGTTGGAGCGGCTCGACAAGGTTCGCAAAATTATCGAGAACAACGGATCCTATATTCTTCTGCCACCGCTTGGACTGCAGCGTGGTGTCGTTCGAGTTCAAGGCACGGACGTGTTGCACGTCGAGCGGACCGTGCGCGAATTAATGGCCCTCGTAAGTTAATCTGACCATTATTGATGAAAACACGTGCTGACAGGTACCAGGCTGGCCAGTTCTACAGTGCGTCATGGTTCATTACCCATCCAGATCCTACGCAGCGTCCGCCCACTCAGCAGGATGTACGCGCTATGCTGTCGGACATTTGCATCAACTCTGGCGCAGAGATTAGTTTTGAGAAGCTCAACTTCCACATCTTCGGATCCGATGATGCCGTCAAGGCTGCTATGATGGTCATTAACAATATCCCGTTCGTGAAGAAATCGCAGTACAATATGAGCGTCAAGATCGAGCTTGCGAACGAGCACAAGGAGTTCGTCAGCGGTAAGAAGAATGGCAAGATTAACAAAATCATGAGCCACAGCAGCGTCCAAATTGTCTTTGATGGATTCAACGAGTATAATTTCTACATTGTGGTCCGCGGCGCCCAATACGATACAACCAAGAGTGGTCTTGATCTTGTCGAGCAGGAGATGCCTGCTGCCATTTCGTTCCACGTCCCTGACCAGTACCACAAGCGCATCATCGGCATCGGCGGCCAGCACATTCAACGCATCATGAAGAAGTATTCCGTCTTCGTTAAGTTCTCGAACGCTATGGACCGTGGTGGCTTCGGCAAGGAGGAAGATGACATCAAGGTCGACAACGTCATTTGTCGTACCCCTGCTCGTAACGCCCAGAATCTAGATCTAGTCAAGCAAGAGATTATGGATATGGTCGAGAAAGCTGATGCTGAGTTTGTCTCTGAGACAATCAACATCAATCGACTCTATCATCGCGAGCTCCTTGCGCGCATGGACAAGATTGACGAGTTGGAGAAGAAGTTCAACTGCAAGATCACTTTCCCAAGCACTGAGGAAGCGAGTGACATCGTCACTGTATCTGGCCCTGAGTATCAGGTGCCCCTCGCTGTGGATGAGTTCTTGGTACGTACTTTGGCCATTATCAAATAGGTCAAGACTAATAATCCTAGGGTATGGTTCCCGAGGCCCATGAACTATCGTTCCCTGTTTCTACAGAGCTTGGGGAGCACATGCGGTCCCCTGAGTTCAAGGCTGATATCCTTGACAAGTTGAAAGATCAACATGTTGTCGAAGGTCATCTGAAGGAGCCGCAGACTGAGACCATTGATGGCAAAGAGCAGCGCATCGAGACCGTGCATCTCAGTTTCACGAGGAACAACGCAGGCGGTCTCAAGGATGCCCTTGACTTTCTGATCAACCACTTAGTCATGCACGGCTTGGACACGAACACTATTCGTGGCGCCCTTCCGCGCCCAAAGTCAGATTCCTTCGAGGATTCTCTGCCATTCTTCGAGTCCAAGCTGCTTCAGCGGGCTGAACCACCAGTTGATAGCACTGATTCCCCAACTCGCTCCCACTTCGGTGATGATGAGCGCCCAGGCATGTTAGATCGCCTTCGCAAGCCAGGTAGTATGTCTTCATTCACTTCCATCTTCAACGGTCGTAAGAACGGCTCCAACTCTCCTGGATCCCTCTTCAAGCATGCATCCTCGAATGCATCGAAGGCGTCCCTCGCCAGCCTTGAGTCCCAAGGCAGCGGCTACCGCAACCCTTGGAACGACAGTGGCATTAACCTCGCGGACGACGAACACCACACCAACGGTTGGCCGATGCCAACCCCGCGATTTGAGAATAAGTTTCCTTTTGGTTCCACTTCAGCGGCGCCTGGAGATGTGACTCCCAGGTACGATCCGCGGGCTTCCGTTGATAGCGGTCGCCCTAGTACTTCTCATTCTGCATCAGGATACCCGGCCCCTATTGGGCCTCCCCGTTAAACGATACACCATTTCTCTCTCAAAACTGTTATGCCGGCCACTTTTGATGACGAAACCAAATACCCCCAAACTCTGTGGCACGGTGCTACATGCGACGACAATTACCCCAAAAGAATTATACCCCTGCTTGGCGAATAAAAGCCTTTGGCTGGTCTTCTGAGTGTTTCATTGTGTTCAAACTTTTTTTTTCTTCGATTGGTTTTGGTGCGCTTGTTTCTGGTTAAAGTTTTTTTTTTTCCCCGCTATGGGTTTCTTTTTTTTATTATGAGGCGTTCAGGTGAGAAGATGATTCCCCCGGCGCAAAAAGAAATATACCAATTTGCTGCTTTTTGTGATTTGCGTCATTCTCCTCTTTGACTATGGGGGATCTATGAGTGGGGCGTTCTGTGTGGTGAATGGATTGATGGTGGTGGGTGTCCTCCGTGGTGAGACGGATGGATGCATGGCTGGATGGATGGGATATGGGTTTTTGGTGGGTTCTGGATGGATGCATGGCTGGATGGCATGGCATGGCATGGATGGGACTCAGCAGTTGGCGGATGAGGAGAAGCCTTAGACAGCTCGTACTTTCCTCTCTCTCTCTCTTCGAAGAATCTTCCTCTTCACGACTTTTCCATGACGGACCAGAATGGGGAAGCGCTTCGAAAAGGTCAGTGGGTGGGGATGGAAGTTTGCGTGTGCTTGTGTCATGATATGGATACGTTTTGAAAATGGACAGCAGATGAACAATAGACGAATGCAATTATACCAATTAAATGGCTGAACCAACAAGGAAACCTTCTCACCCGACGTGTGACATACCCAGGGTAGAGCCTATCTTTTGAACCTCGTACTAGGATCAAGAAGAGTGCTGGGAAGACGCAAATTTATGTCCAAATTAACCTTGTCCTGTTCCACGTTCGTGACAAGTTGCATGTGTTGGTCCTGGGAGATCTAGGACTTAAAGCAGGTCTTGACATTGATACCTTCCACATGTTAGCTCTTTAAACAGAACACAAGGATGTGGTTAGCGACAGAGGCTTTAATCGTCTCAAAATCTTCCTTAATCCCAGTGAGAGGTCTAAGAGATCAACTCTTCCTAAGGAGCCAGTACCGGGGCTCTTGGCACGCACGTGTGATCGCAAAGTGACGTCGGCGACTTACATTGAGCAAGTGCCGAAGAGATGACTGAACCCCAAACAAAACTTACCCTCACAAACTCGACGCTCCTTCACCCCCCCTCCCCACCTAATCCATCCTACAATTGCTCTCGTAGATACCTAAGTTCTTAAACCTTTCGATCCTTGTCTCCCTTCGACATGGCATCAAAACGCGCGTTCCAAGTCTTACCCCTCCGCACCTCATCCACAGTCCTCCGCTCACGATGCTCAATCTCGAGACAAATATTCAAACAACCTAGAGCGACCTACAACTACGTTGAAAGTGCACAGGTACGAATTGCAGGCGTGCAGCAGCGATGGCATTCAGCAGGGATTCCAGAGGACAAGAAGAGTAGGATGTATGAGTTTGAGGACGTTCGTATTCCCTTCTGACACATTGAGGGAGAAGGGATTAGTCATACTAATTGTCTAACGCGGGAATATAGATTGTTGCGATAGTAGAGAATCCAAAGGATACTGCTGTGCTGATCGGTTTGTTGCCCCGCTCTGCCTTCCCCTTCTACTTCCCACGTCCTCGAATCCTCGTCCCACCCTTATCCAAATCCCAAAATAACATCAAATGTATAATTCAGATGTCCGCGAGCCCTCAGAATACCTCTCAAACGCCATCCCAACCTCCCTCAACATTCCAATAACATCCCAACCCGATGCACTCCTCTTGCCATCCGACGAATTCGAAGATCGCTTCGGGTTTCAGAAACCTTCGGTTACTAAGGAGGTAGTGTTTTATTGCAAAGCTGGGGTGAGGAGTGCGGCCGCGGCACAGATTGCAAAACAGGCGGGCTATGAGAAGGTGGGGGAGTATAGGGGGAGTTGGTTGGATTGGGAGAGGAAGGGGGGCGTGGGGACGAGGGAGGGGCCGAAGGAGACGGGGTAGCTAGGCGAAGGGGGTGGGAGTGGGGGGTTATGAGTGGCATGAGTGTAGGTGGTGGAGATGTTGAGGGGTTCATCTAGAAGAAGAGGCGGAAGAGACGAGACCGATAGCTTGCGGGTATGCACGCATGCAGAACTGCGCAATGCGAACGGCTAGGCGCTAAAGTGGATGGGCATAAATCTATGCTGTAAATACAAGGAACACAATCAGGTCTTTAGACTGAAGAAATCTTTACCATGTCAGAGATGCACAGAGATTTGCACACGTAACATCTTCGTTCGCCTCCGTACTTAACATACAGAGCAGCAACACAAACCAAGTCCGAATAGTTTATACATATCATACACATCTAGATCGAGCCTAGACAAGTGAATCGCAAGGTATCTTAATTATCCCCTTTATGCAACCAATGTAAAGTAGTGCCTTGCACACAAGCGCAGACTTCTCTGAAGTAGTGAAGAATTTATAAGACTCGAGGGGATATCTAGTACCAAGGGTATCTACGCTCGTATATTTATCTATTTACTAGAAACGTGTCCTAGATAGAGAGAGTGAAACGAAAGATTAGAGAGGATTGCAAGGGAAGATATAGAGTACATAGTTGTAAAACGGATCCATTTTCTTTACTAGAAGAAAGTCGGAGAGGATATTACATAGATGGGGAACAAGCCGAAATACGCAGATCTGAAGAAGGTGAGAGTTTAGTTGAAAAGGAGATGATGAAGTTCGGATGGGTTCTGGTTCGGAGTAGCTCGACTTTGCTACCTCCAAACGTCTATGGGATGCTCCAATGTGCCGATCAGTGATCAGCGATCCAGAGCTTGAGCTTGACACTGCGCACTTGTTAGCAACTTGATGCAACCCAGCCTTCCCAAATCAACCTCCACATGAAGAATTTCGTACTCACCATCTGCCAATAAACGCCCCTCTTCCTCAAAAGCGTCTGATGATCCCCCTCCTCAAGCACCTTCCCACTCCCCAACACAAAAATCACATCCGCCTTCTGAATCGTCGCAAGGCGATGCGCGACAGCAATCACGGTTCTCCCCTGCCCATCTCCATCTCCATTACCATCCCTCCCTTCCGCGGCCCGTTCAATTGCCTTCTGCACCAACTTTTCGCTCTCAGAGTCAAGGCTACTTGTTGCTTCATCTAACAACAAAAGCCGAGGTTTCCTCAGTAGCGCGCGTGCAAGAGAAAGACGCTGTTTCTGGCCGCCAGAAAGACTCATACCCTTTGGTCCTAGACGCGTGTTATACCCTTCTGGAAGACTCGTTATAAACTCATGGATCTGCGCATTAATGCAGGCGCATTCAATATCCTCATCTGTCACTTTCCCTTCATCCACCGACAAACTCACATTATCCCTTATACTCCCTTCATACAACGTAGGCTCCTGACTCACAAGCGCGATCTGCGCACGATATTCCTTTGGATCCAAACTCGTGATATCCTGCCCGTTATACAATATCATGCCGGAATCAACATCATAGAAGCGCTCGAGGAGGGATATGGTGGTGGATTTCCCGCACCCGGAGGCTCCGACTAGTGCGGCGAACTTGCCGGCAGGGATGTGAAGGTTAAGGTTAGAGAGGACGGGGACTTCGCGCGATTTGTAGGAAAAGTAGACGTTTTGGAAGGAGATGCTAACGGCGGAGGTGGGGTCGTTGATGGGGTTGTAGGAGGGAGGGAGGGTGGTGGAGGGGGTGCGCATACTTAGAATGCGATTTGCAGCGCCGGTGGCTTGGGCCATGTCTGGGGTTGTTTAGTTAGCGGTATGGACAGGATGAGAAGGAGTTTGGTTGAGATCTTACTGGGTGCAAACGAGAACCACATTCCCGCTGCGACAGCACCTTGCACGACGGCCATGTAGATGACGAAAAAGTCCTGAAGCCCATATTCGTGGGATGCGAGGAGAGTGCCACCGTACCTGATACATATACATCAGCGTTGTTTCTGTCGATTTGGCGGAGAGATAGGGGAATGATAAGAGTTACTTACCAGAAAGCTAAAGCTGTACAAGCTAGTTCAACACTGTCACTAGCTGCAAAGACGATAGTCCCAAACTTCGCGCTGCTAAAGGCCTGTTTAACATGGCCTCGAAGGAGAGTTTGATAACGATCGCCAATCATATCCTCCATAATCAACGACAAAACCGTGCGGAATGCGCCAACTGCTTCTGTGGCAAATTGCGAGCTGTCTTTGAAAACCGCAGCATTCATCTGCTCGAATTGCATCTCCAGACGGAAACGCAGGTATCCTGCGGCGAGGATAGGGGGAAGCGCGCAGAAGAGTCCGACGAGCGAGAGCTTCCAGCCGTAGACGAAGGCGATGATGGTTGAACCGAGGAGGTTGACACACGCAATTAACGCGAGCGACATCTCGGTGCTCATAAGCTGCTGAAGTTGCTCTGTGTCGGCGCTGAGTCTAGAGGTGAGAGATCCGGCAGAGTGGCCTTCGTCGTCGAAGAATGGGATACGCTTACGCATCATGTTGATGAGGTATTCCTGTCGATAGGTGCGAGTGATAGCGACCGAGATTAGATGGGATGAGAAGCCCAATACAAAGTAGGATACTCCGACTCCAGCGGCTTCGACGCCAAACATTCCGGACCAGAAGTTCCCTCGGTCAACGAATTTCTGGCCGGTGAAGGTGAAGACTTCGACAATGTTTGCGAAGATGAACGCCTGGAGGGGATATACAGCTCCTGCACCAAAAACCCCGAGAACCGCAATAATGTATAGGAGCCAGTGGTGTCGTTGCTCAAAGATGAGCCGTCCAAAACTCATCAAGAGGCCTTGCTCCTTGTAAGTGGGATCCTCCATCGACGTGGCTTTTTTGCCCTTCCCGTGCCCGGGTTCAGAGTGCTCCGTAATAGCCGTCTTTGTCTTCTGAAGTGCGACTTCTTCTTCCTCTTCTTCCTCGGCTTCCATTGCAAGCTCTTGTGCGTGGACTAGACCGTAGTAGACGCCGTTTTCGTCCTCGAGAAGCTCCTCGTGACTGCCTTCTTCCACAAGTTTACCGTGTCTCAATACCACAATCTTATCCGCTCGCTTGATAGTCGAAAGACGGTGGGCGATGACGATAGTTGTCCTGTTCTTCGAGACACGGTCGAGAGCCTCTTGTACGATTCGTTCAGTTCGAACATCAATCGCGCTTGTAGCTTCGTCCAGGATAAGAATACGCGGCTTCTTAATGATACTTCGAGCGATGGCTATTCGTTGCCGCTGACCACCAGAGAGCTTGATTCCACTCTCGCCAACGAGCGTGTTGTAGCCTTGTGGGAGTTGGGCGATGAACTCGTCCGCGTACGCTTCTTTACATGCATCCTCTACCATCTGCATCTTTTCTTCGTTGGTGATGTCTTGAAACTGCGTTCCGCAGAGGCCATGTGCTACGTTGTTGAAGAGAGTATCGTTGAAGAGGAATGGTTCCTGCTGAACAAGTCCGATTTGGGACCGCCACCACTTGAGATCGACGCTGCGAAGGTCATTGTCCCCGATCTCAATAGCCCCAGTGCAAGTATTCGGGGACAGTTCTTCCTCATCATCTTTTTGGCCGGGTTTAGTGGAAACTTTCTTCTTCTTCGACACTTCCTTCTTGCTAGTAGTATCCTCCATTTTATCCGTCGTTGGTTCCACAGCAATAGTACCCAACAAGTCATACCAACGCTGTAAAAGAGCCACAACCGTACTTTTGCCAGACCCCGATGGCCCAACAATAGCGGTAACTTTCCCAGCGCTAAACCGAAGGTCAAGTCCACTGAGGATTTGTACGTTAGGTCTACTCGGGTAGGAGAACGCAACGTTTTTGAAGAATACATCGGCATCGGCGGAGATGTCCGGGTCTTTGAGGCCGGATGTGTCAGGGACATTTGCATCGATTGTGATGAAAAGCTCGGTTGCAGCAGACGCGGCTTTTGCGATGGCGATGATGGGGGAGGCGAGTCTGCCTATACTCATGACGGCCATCATGACTGAGAAGAGCACACTGGGGAAGTTAGCGTGTGTGCACAAAGCATCGCATGTTGCGCATATCTAGTAATATTGGGGTTGGTAAATGAGGCATCAGAGAGAATAGACTTCGCAGTCTTTTCGATCTAGTAGCTGAATCAAAGGGTTGATTCTCCCCTCAAGTGTTGTGCAGTCTTTAGTAGCAAAGAAAAATAGGGAAAACTCACACAATAATAACACCAATATCATGAATGTGCCCACGAGTATACTGCCTAATCCCGAACCAGAAAGTGAGGCCAAATGTTCCATACATCGCCATCATTGAGGGAGACATCATCAAACCCATCAAGGGAGCAGTCCTCCTCCCATTCTTTGCCGCTTTATCTAACAGCGCCGCGTGCTGTCTTGCGAGCTTAGCCTCGGCGCCGAAAGCAACGATAATCCGGATAGACGAGAACATCTCAAATGCCAATGCTGATGCCTCTTCATGGTAGTTTTCGGTAATCTTGTGTATGGTGATGAAAGGAGGGACAAGGGAACCGTACACAATGAGAATGAACGGAAGCGAAATGCTGGCTACAAATGTGAGCAGCCAGTTCTTGACGAATGCCACAATGTAGAGACCCAAAGTGAAGGCTAATGCCTGAATCGCCATGGCAAAGTGTTGTGAGATTGCCAATTGAATCGTGTTCGATGATGTTGTGATGCGAGTCGAGACTTTTCCTGGAGATATGGTGTCAATGACGCTGACAGGCTGGTGGAAGAGGGCACGGAGGTAGGCTAATCGAAGGGCAGCCGAGATTCTGAGTCCACTAAGTCGTACGCAAAGCTGTTCCAAAAAGTGAGCATAGGAAGGGTGAAAGTTTTGCGGCGAGAGCACTAACCATAGAGATGTATGAAAGTGCGAATTTCCCAATGAACAAATAAGTGATGTAGAGCCTAGAAATCCAAGTGTCAGAGATATTGGGTTTGCTCATTCATATAAAGGAGCTTTTTATAAGATAATCTAAGCGCTTTGGTGTGTGGAAGGATGTTCGAAGGAAGAATTTGATCGTAATAAAGGAAGCATCTTGTGGGTACCCCTTTGAATGCCGGAAACGAATCCGAAGAATCAAGTCATGTGCTTTCAATGTTCTATAGCATGACCCTATGCCCAGGGAAGTAGTAACGAGAGTATAGTTTAACGTACGCGTTCTTGTTGACAGCGCTCTGGAACTGATGTTTCGTGACGCTAGATCCGGGGATGAAGTATCCCGTGAAGTCTCCGACGAGATTTCCTTTCCAATGTCAGTTAGGTATTTCAACTAAGCATAGAGAACATACCAAAGACAACGTTCATTAACGGCATGGCCTGAGGATAATATGAGCAAGAATACATTTCTGCTTGATTGTCAAACCTACAATGCCAGCCCCGATAGATGTGAGCATGCTCGCCACCATGAGAGCCCAATCCAGCGGCGTCCCATATGAGAGAACTCGCTGGGAAGAATCAGCACTTTGTTCGCAGCTGTTTAAGCTGCCGAATGCTTACAAAGTAGTTCCCCAAACTAGCCTGAGGCTTTTTCTCTTTTTTATCCTTCCCCTCGATCTTCTCATTCTTCTCTGAGGAACTAGAAACATCATCTTTGGTACTTGTCGTTGCTTCGACGACCTGGATGTTTTGTTCAACAACATCTGTTGCGACAGAGGCCGAAGCAGGCGGCGGTTTTCCTTTTTTGAAGATAGCCATGATGAATGCTGACGGATAGAGTTATCGAAAACGACGACAGTTTCAAGAAGAGTGAGAAACTGAGTGATTATAGACTATTCTGGAGATGATCGGACATGTTTTCTCAATAACAAAGGCACAAAATATTGATGCCTAAAAGGACAGCGTAGTTCTGATGGAGTCTGCACGGTCAATTACACGACGCCAAGAGGGAGCGCATTAAGGGAAGGAGATTGAAGTAAGCGCCATCAACTTAATGGAAAGTGGATGTTCTGTGCAGTGCTCGTTGGATGCAGCAAAGGGGCAGCCTTGCGTCTGAAGAGTCTTGTCGCAATCGTTGCCTAACTAAATGCGAGGAATAAACGAATACGAAATGACGCTTGCACAGTTATTTCCTACCTGGGCGATCTGATCGGGAAGAGACGGCTCCGGGCTGCGACTGTTTCATCAGATCTTGAACAAGCTCCACTCAAAGGGTCATCTTGATAGTTCACGAGTAACATGTAACTACTGCATCTCGTCAGCTTCTCTTGCAGTGAGGGTAGGCTGAAGAAAGGGGGGGTAAAGGACGGCTAAGCGAGAAAGGCTGGCCAAGTCACGTGATTGATAATCGGCAAACCGGGGGGATTTGTCGGCTCCTGGAGACTCCGTGGGCCGCTTCTTGCGTTTCCCTCGAACAAGGCTGCTCTTCAGCCTCCCAAACTCTGCTTGCTCCCTCGGCCCGGCTAGAACAGAGCATTTCAAGCTCTGAGAGGGCCAAATCTTCAACCTTCGAACTATGTTGTCTTTGCAAAGGCTTATTCTACCAACAACATTCCAACTTTCACTTAGCATTAGAGGGACATTTGTTAAGAAATGCTCTCCAGTCCTTCTGTATGTTGACCCGCTCTTCTGTCCAGGTTTGCTACGTATGCGGCAACGTTTGACGACTTCCTGCGTCGGCACTCGCTTGCCTGTGATAGTTTGTGATTATGGCCTCGCCAGACCCTACTTCATGGTAGGTTCATGAATAGTCTTATTTTTCTTTACTTCACAGTCATTATTCAGCCAATTCTGTTGTCCTTGAATTGTTCCCATACTCCTGTCACCGACAGCATGTGTTTCAATTTCTCCTCAACCTCCAAGGCGGCGACTTCTCCTACCACTAATCGCATGGGTTCTAATTCGTCATTAATCTCTAGCCTAATAACCTTCCCTACTGCTAGCGATACAGCTCCCAACTCTGCCTCAAGTTTCAGGATTCTGACTTTCCCTGCCACTAGAGGCGCGACCTCTAGATCCCCCTCAAGCTCTGAGACGGCGATTCTCATTGTCACCAGTGACATGGATTCTAAGGCCTCTCCAAGTTTGAATGCGGAGAGTCTCCCAGGCCTTTCCACGTAGCTCCTCCTCCAGGTTACCGAAGATCTTCCCGCTAGCACGGTAACTGTGTCCATTCTTACGTCCAAGAAGATTCTTAATACCTTAGGAGGCAGAATCTTAGTCACAGCTTAAAGCGGAAACAAATTTGACCGGGGAACTCTCCTGAGATCCCTCAAGCGAGGCTATCCTAAATGACAAGTTGCGAGCTATGATATCTCCTCCATATCACTCTACCTACGTCAAGAACCCATACCATCAATATCTAGAGTGTAACGGCTTCTATGCACTCTATGATCAATTCGGATATGCCATCGATTGGCCTCACGCCGCTCTAGTTCTCAAGAATCGCGTCCTTTGTAACAGCCGTAAAATCTTGCTCAACAAGTTCATATATGAAGAAACCCGACGTATAGCTAATACCGAAATAGGAGGCAAGCTAATCCGCGCTCCGTTATCACAGGAGACTTTCGATTTACTGCTAACGCTCGGATTGTAGGCGATCTCCTCCTGGTCAAATGAAGCTACATAATTCAATACACTATCAAGGAGCGTCTGGTTCTATATCGTCCCAAAGACTTGTGTCTCAATTTACGCCATCACGCCAGCAAAACATATCGAGGAGAGGCGTAGCTCAGTAATTACCTTACAGATATCACGAAAGGGCAACAGCTACACTTATGATTAAAACGGCGACGTTGTTCGTATGATTCATTAGACGACGAGATCCTAGACAGAACTACGACAAAATATTGAGACCTAGAGCTCTAGGAGTACCGACCTTCCGTTAGTGTGAATTCTGCATAAGAGAGTACCAAGTTCAGATTCAAGACCACACCATCACCGTCACTGCCCGGGACAAGCTAGGGAATAGGAGGCCCGCGGGCAGTCCAGACTGGGACCCTCAATACACGGGGAGGAAGACATTTGCGGGTACAAAGAAGTATAGCTGCCAAGTCCATTTCTTTCCCATTGGTAGCGTGAAGGCCGTCTTTGAGGCGAACGACACGTCGTAATTGCACAACATCCAGACTCCAAGTTAGTATCTGTTGTACACGAAGCATAAACTAAGAACTAAATGCCTAGAAAATATGCATACGTACGGACTGGATACTATCTATTGTTCTAGAATCATTAGCTACGAGATCTTAGACCACCCTGGCTGGTAGCTGGAGTACTCGACGATGTCAATTAATACGCTCTTCTACGCCAACCGTCCTATTTTTTGTTCCCGTCTAGTGTGAATAAGCAGTGCAGGAAGAGTTATGTGCCCTATTCTACATGCATTGAAGCAAAGCAGTCTAAGCACAGCCATAAGCTTGCGCTTTAGAATGAATTCGGGTACTTCTACGGATCCGTAGTTCATGGGCTCCTATCTTCTATTTTCTCCGTTCCTGCGATAATAGCCTAGGAATCAGGGTCATCCGGGGAGGTCTAATCAACTCCAGTATCTCGCAGTCCCCAGAGGCAAGCCAGTGCATAGGGCGGTGCGGCAAAGCAAACGCAAGAATTGTGGCGCATGTGGCCAGTGCAGACCAGTGCTTAGCCGTTTGCGCGTCGCAATTCACCCACACCTCTGCCCCACCAAACTCACTCAGCTCAGCCGCAATCGCAACCATGTCGAGCGTCGGGCATGACCGCCCCTTGAACGCACATGCCGATAAAGTGGCGCGTTCTCATTCCGCTGACAGAGCGCCATTGTGTCACTTAAAAGACGCGTGTGATCCCTCAAAGTACCTGCCCTTTGGCTAACCAACCGCTGCCCCTCCCCCGCCTCCCTCGAAGCGACCGTCAGCAGACTGCGCTTGCACCCAGCATCTTTCTATTTCTCTTCCAACCGCTGTATCTTTCGTTCACAATCCTATTCTCGTGAACACGCTTTAGAACTTAGAACATGTCTGGAAACGAGTACTACGGCGGAGGCGGCTATAACCAGCCGCCGCCGCAACAAGGTTACGGTCAACAGCACTATCCTCCGCAACAACCTCCGTACGGCCAGGAGCAGTACAATCAAGGACACAGCCCTTATCCTCCGAACCACCAGGTGAGCCCAAACGTTTAGCGTCCATATAGGCGACTTCACTATCGATGAACAACGGCTAACAGCAACAAAGACTCCTTATCCTCCCCCCTCACATTCTCCCTACCAGTCTCCGCCCCCACAGCAAGGATACGGCCCCCCTCCTCCGGGAGAGTACGATCCGAATCGCGGAAATTCTCCCTATCCTCCACAGCAACAGCAACACTATGGTGGGCCACCTGCCCACGATCAATATGGCGCTCCACCACACCAGCAAGGCTATGGCGACCAAGGTTATGGACAACACGGCCAGCCCGGCGCCCCCGGAGGCCCAGGTGGCCCCGCTGAAGGAGACCGCGGGCTCGGCTCTACGTTGATAGGCAGTGCTGGAGGCGCGTTCATTGGACACAAGCTCGGTGGTGGACCGTTAGGCACCGTTGGAGGTCTGGTAGCTGGTGCTATCGGCGCGAATATCTTGGATAGCAAGCACGACAAGTGAGTGGAACCCCCGCACATTAGTTCTATAGTAGGTCACTAATACATTGTTATAGGAAGAAAGAAAAGAAGCACAAGAAGCACAAGCACGGCAGCAGCTCTCATAGCGGATCCTATGCCGGTTCTGCGGCTGGTCTTGGTGGCCTTTATGCTGGAAGCCATAGCAGCCACAGTGGTGGTCATAAGAAACATAAGCACCACAGGTCTAAGAGCCGCGGTGGAGGCAGTAGTTCTTCTTCCAGCAGCGACTCGGATTAGGCTTCGAAGTGGCTGGTCTTGCAGGCTGCCTTGATAGTGAATGGACGTGTCTTCATCTTGTTTTACTTGTTTTACTTGGTTTGAATTGTGGCGAGGAGATAACTGCACCCAGAGGACTATCAAGTGTCCTTGAGGAAACTTTGTACCCCATTAGTCTATTCTCTCGAATCATAATTCCTATTTCACTGACTGCGCTTGACGTCATCAAATCTAAGAACTTAACAGTGTTACCTAAGACATCAATAGGTAAGAGTCTTTACGATAATACTTTGTTCATGCCTTGGCAAGGATGAGAAGGTAATACCTGAAGTCTTTGGTGGAGCAACCAAAAAAGGCTTAGCGGCATGCCTAAAATTCTCCACCACAAATGAATAATTCATGACATACTGCTGCAAAATCCCAACACGCGCCGGCAATACTACTTGTTCAGATTACTGTCATGGGAGACGTCTTCATTCCCTTTATCCGGAGCTCTCTTCCTGATGAGCTTGCCTCAGTACTTCACGACCAACTTCAGAAATTGGAGAATGGAGATTTCTTGGCAATCTTTCAACATCCAGACGTACAAGTGCTCCTCGGACACCGGGATGACACGGGAGATATCAACCTGAAGGATCCAACAGTCGGAGATCTTGCATTGACAGATTTCGTGCTTTGGAGTGATTACGTATTCCACCGTCTAGGCTTTGTTCTATCGAGAAGAAGGGAAAATGAGGGGACGCCTCCGCAAGAAACCGCCGCCTATCGCCAACACCTCTATTTCATCGTGGCCGTTGCTTCGCTTTATGCATTCTTACAGTCTACTGTTACTGGTCCTCCACTTAGCTTTGACTCTGCGGAAGTACTCCTCCCTAAGGCTTACACGTCGAGTAAACAGGCTCTTTCCTCGTACAGAGGAGAGCTCATTTCATCTCTCACCGTAGATGGAGTCGCAGCGTATAAACTCACACCAAACATTGAACTTTTTTGTCTAGCGGAGACAATCTTGATATGTCCTCCTATTCAGAAAAACATTGAAGCGTCCACCTGGGCCAGATTAAGAGTCAATTTTCTCCATCAACGGCTTCTCTCAGAAATCGCACCTTCATTGCAAACATCTATATACGATGACCTAGATGCTCTTGGAAGTGTCGTGTTGGGACCAGAACTAAAGCATAACATCGACAATCTGCGCGCTAATTTCCTGCTTGAGCGAGCGGCCATCCATATGCATCATGGATTCGACAAAAGGGCGAGAGCGGATCTTGACCAAGCAGCTACCGAAAGGAAATTCGAGTTTGCGTTAACTGGCTTAATGGGTAAGCGTACCAGGTTTCAAGAAAAGGAGACAAGTCAATTGCTAGTCCTTGCTCGGAGTGCCAGTTCAGAGACAAATGGTGCTTCCGCTGGGATTTTGAAACCCAGGAACCTGGATCTCAATGATGATACCCTGCTTGAATCGATTTCATTCACCGAAAAACCATCGTCCACCGAGATCAATGACGAGTCTTCTCTTCCTCCTAGTCTCGCTTCTTTAGATCCCTCTAATCAGCCGCTTCTGGATCCCTTGGATTCTGTCATACTGCTATCTCTTGCCTCTTCGATTACTAACACCAATCCTGCTGATGGTCTGACAAGAGAAGAGACTGTTCCTTATGCCAATCGTGTTTTGGATGGCGGGAGCTCAAATTGGCAAGTATACACGCAAGCGCTACTGGTCCGCAGTCGAACCGAGGGCTATCGATCAAGAACCATGGAGCGCGGCCTCTTGCAGCTTCAAGCCTTAGTTGACCAGGTCATTGCAGAGACTACCAACTCTCCAACCGCAGCAAATGGAGAGTCGAATCAACAAGTAACTTCATTCCTGCCAAAAGCTAAAGATGGGGAATCCGCCCCGGTTGAAGAGCGTCTCCGCTACATCTTCGCTCTCTGCTCGCCATCACGTTGGGAACTCGAGGCCGAACTTGCCGCTCGTTGGGTTCATGTCGGAGGCCTTCGCTCCGCACTTGAAATCTACGAGAGACTTGAAATGTGGGCTGAGGCTGCCTTATGTTGGGCAGCAACAGATAAAGAAGATAGAGCAAGGAAAGTTGTTAGAAGGCAACTCTTCCATGCGACGAATAGCGACGATAGCATGGCCGATCTAGAGGAAGAGAAATGGGAAGGTGCGGCGAGAAACCCACCGCCGGAAGAGGCACCAAGACTGTATTGCATCCTAGGAGACATCGACAAAGATATGGAAATGTACGAAAAGGCATGGGAGATTTCCCACAAGCGATATGCTCGTGCACAGCGTTCTCTTGGTCGACAATACTTTTCCCAACAGGACTACACCAAGGCGGCAGAAGCCTACTCGATGTCTCTCAAGATCAATGCTTTGAACCATTCCTCATGGTTTACTCTTGGGTGCGCATATCTCGAACTGCAGCAATTCATGAAGGCAGTAGAAGCATTTTCTCGCTGTGTCCAGCTCGAGGATGAGGATGCGGAAGCGTGGAGTAATCTAGCCGCAGCACTGCTTCATCTCCGTCCTAAGCCAAAAGACGACTTTGATGCAGGTAACACTACAGAAAGAGTCACCAATCATCCCAGACAAGACGCACTGAAAGCCTTCAAACGCGCCGCGGCCCTCAAACACGACAACTCGCGCATCTGGTCTAACGTCCTCACTGTCGCAGCATCCACTAACCCGCCATCATACACCGACATCGTAAACGCCCAGCGCCGCATATGCGAACTCCGTGGATCCACTGATGGCGAAAAATGCGTGGACGAAGATATTCTAGACCTCCTAGTCCGCCACATCGTCCAGGAAGAAGAAAGCTCAAGTTTCGATGTCTCCCGACCAGGCCTACCAAGACTAGCAAATGAGCTTATCGAAAAACACATCAAACCCCTCATCACTATGTCTCCCAAACTCTGGATCATCCTCTCCACCCTCTACATCCACACCAACCGCCCGTCTTCCGCGCTCGAAGCACATGAGAAAGCTTGGCGCGCGGCTACTTCGCAGCCGAAGTGGGAGAGCGGGACGGAGGCACAGTGGAATAGCGTTGTGAATCAGACGATTGATCTCGTGGATGCGTATGAGAGTTTAGGTCCGAGGGAAAGGACGGAAGGACTTTCGGAGGGGAGTGGAGCGCTAGTGGCTAAAGATTGGAGGTTTAAGGCAAGGAGCGCAGTGAGGAGCGTGTTGGGGAAGGGGAGGGATGTTTGGGAGGGCGGGGACGGGTGGGAGAGGTTGAGTGGGAGGTTAGAGGGGTTGAAAGGGAGGGAGTGAGTGGGAATTTGGAAAAGTATAGGAGTTGGGTAGAGGGATGCTGTGTATCTAAGGTAAAAGTTCGAGCTTTGAGGAAAATAAGAGAACAGGTATGTACAAAGGGCGAAAGGCTCAGCTCCTAGAAAGACAAAATGAATTGCATGTTGTCATATTACGTAGAACACGACCAGAGTGAAGTCTTTCTATTATACCTCTTGCTGGAATCAGAGAGAATGTCAACAGGTCGCGAGTTTCTGCTTTAGATTACAGGATACGCCACCCCTATCATGCCCCAAGTTACAGTATTAGTCTTCACCCTCTAAGCAGGAATTGACGTAATATTCACCCTCACATTCTCAACTACACACCCCTCTCCCCCACCCGCTCCAATGCCCTTCCCCTCCCATTCGCAATCTCAGCAATATGACCCCCTTCCCTGCAACGCCTATCTACCAACGCATCGTTATCTTACATGTGGATAGACTCGCCACGAATAGCTTTGTACGAAAACATCGGCATTTGGGGGATTCCGTGATACCCCATAGACCCATTTGCGTTGAAAATGAACTGGATGATAGGAGCTTGGAGATCCGCACGACTGTTGATGAGATAGTCGTAAATGTTGTGGTTAGTGAAGGCGGTGAAAACTTTGGCAGCGTCAAGATGCCGGGATGAGAGGAGGAAACTCGCCTTGGAGGGGCCAGAGGGTTTCAAAGCCGGATACGAGATATCCATAAGCGACTGGGTCCTGGGAGTTGGAGCCAAGCAGCGCAGACGGAATCAGTCCTGCAAAGGGACTCGCGGTGATGTCCAGCGGTTCCGACGAAGCGTAGTACTGTACTATTGGGGGATTTTAATGCGTGTACGGGTGAGATTTTGTGTACGTTCGTACAGCAAGGAGGATGAGAGGCAGATCTACGTATCGTAATTGTTACGGCTCATGTGATCTGTATAAGTAGTACAATTCCATTAAAGTACGGCGTACTCTAGTCAAAACAGCTAGGATTATAGGTCTCTAGAGGTGGATTACCTTGCCCTATTACAATTAATCTTCAGCCACAGACAGCATACTATCGCGGGATGAGACAGGAGATGTAGCGTAGAGGGCGCTCAACTTCTGCAACCTACAAGACTACGCAAAATGGACAACGGCGGTATCTGATCAAGTAGATGAGGCCTGTAAGGCGCGTAGATGGATAACTCTGCAGTAAAAAATAGTCAGTAATAAACACTTTTAAGATAACGGATTGGGGATAGATAGATCAAAACACTCAGAAAGAGATTTAAGCGTCCTTACAAGCCTTTCAGCTAATCGGGGTCCTAGAAGATCTCCTCAACGCTCCCCGCAGGCCTACTGCTCTCCAGAGCCTCCTTCTCCTCTAGAATTGTTATATAAACTTCCTAAAAGGGTAATACAATACGTACTACGTACCGTATCTAGGGCATCATTAAACGTACGGCACGGCTCACTGTTTACGGACCGTAGTATGCCCCGTTGGAGCCCTGATGATATTTTCCAGGGTGTTTGTCAAATTTGGTACCAACTCGCCTAATACTGTGCCGAAAAATTGCATTTCGGGTGCGTATTGGGGTTGTAGTCCACGGCCCATTCGCTGGCTAGAGAACCGCCGGAGTATCCTCACATAGCGGTTTTGGTGCTGCTGGAGGATGGGATGAGATTGGACGATAAGACCGTACATATTAAGTTGAGGGTTGCGTCACCAGCCTAGATCCCGAGCCCGAACCTTGCCAGGGGGCCTTCATAGCCCGGGGCTTTGACTTACCACCCGTTTCCGAGCGCCTCAGATATGTTGTCGCTTTTGGGAGGATACTTAGTACTAAGGTGGTCGTGTAGAGCGCGTAGCTGGGACTGGAGTGTACATCGACAGAATTGTAGCGCAATTGGATGGATAAGAGAGCAGAAGTTGACGCATGAGAAGTTGTGTTAGAAAATGAGACAAAAGGCGACCAGGGCCCATGATGGCTGGAAGTGTGAATCGTTGGCTTGGTAAAGGATATGGTAAGATGCGGAACTGTTAATGATTATGGCTGTGATGTTACCGGTGGCGCGGCGGAAACGGAGAATTGTGCCAGGTGCCTGGGACTGGAAGTTTGGAGACGTGGGGTAGAATGGGACCTGGATTGGTGGTAGTAATTTAGATGACATGAGACGACTATGTTCATTAGGAATGTTCATCTCGGTGGGAAATGGGAGTGGGGGTGATAAAACGAAGCAAAGAAAGGGAGCCATAAGAGGATAGAGGTGTAAAAACGGTCCAATTAGCTACTAGGCCAATTTGTACAGGCCTTACCCCCTTCTTATATCGTTAACAAACTCCAATAGAGTATAAATCGTCATTAAATTAGAAACTAAGGAGGCTCAAAGTTCCTCCGAACCGACATGATGTTGGAAAATCGATCCTGCTCCTTGTGGTCATGTGACGTAAGGAGAGTGGTAGTCAGTTCAGGGGGCTCGGTCTAGCTTCAACAAGCAATGCTTTAGGTTGGAATCGTATAGTTGGGGATATAGTTGTAGCTCCGATATGACGGTGAAATGAATGATCCGCGAGCCCGTCGGAGTTAGCTATATTGATGACCGATATCCAGTGCTTGATTAGTATGCTAACCGGAAAACGGCTATTTCAGGGACTGCGTCTCTTCTCCAGAGCCTGTCGCTTATCAATGATGCGCTTGCACCAGTCAGCAATAGTACTTCTTCACCCTGCCCGATAATGCACGCACAGATTCTCCAACTTAACCGTACAGCCGGGTCAAGGATCTCGAGGACTCGTTACAGATTGAGTACCCACAGAAATGAGGGGAACTTGGAACACCAATAGTATATACCTCCAGCCCCCAACAAGCAATCATGTGTCATTTCTCGTTCCAGGGATACTGTGCAAAAGCTACTCAATTCCACTCATTCAAAATGCTCAGGGGTTTTTCCATCTCCGTCTACGCGCTAGTGGTGCTTTTCGCGTCATTATATCAACTATTGCTGAACAAAGTCCTCTTCGTCTCGTTTGGTATTGGCCGACTTATACAGCCAATCGAGGACTTCCCATATTCATGCGGGCGCATTGAGTATGAAAAACTCAAAACCTGCGAGGATCTATGACTGGACGGTGGTGACCGAGTGCTATATGCGGCGTGTGTAGGGACGAAACAAAGGTTAGCATGAAATCTAACTTGAGTCAAGCAATCAGAAGTGTTCGAGCTATTATCTTAGTGAGCGAGGAAGAACTAACCTCATCAGAATGGGAGCACCTAACGTATCCGGAAGGAGACCGGGAGGTTCTGAACTAATTGCTCTTTCTATCAACTCTCCTAGGAAAGGCGGCTTCTTTGAAATGATATGCATTTAAGTAGAAGGATACACCGGTGCAGCTGATATAACTTTGGATTTCCTGGGCTTTGACGCTTAGGTCATTAATCTATCAACAATCTATTCCTATTTCGTCAACTAGCGCTCTTCTGTGGATACTAACAGGAAATATGTTGATGCTACTAAGGTCGGGCAAACGCCACGATCAACATCTTTGGGCTCAAGAGGGGTGGAAGTAAGATGAACCATGTCTAGATAGTTGCGTCTCTAGAGATTTAGTTTTAAAACCGGCTGGCGATCCTCGTGGATAGGCCTTCTTTGTGTCCAACAATCAGGACTAGTGGCTTTACACTAAGATCTTAAGATTAGTATCTGTAGTTTTTATTAGCTAAGTTTTTAGTTTAAAGATGTTACAAGCAGGTTTAACCTCGACTAGATGCGTCCTTGTAGGACTAGAGTGGACAAAGAATGATTCGCTGGAAACAACCAGGCTTACGCTTGAACGGATACGTCCATACTAAACTTGAAGGGACAAAGAATAGACAGCTAGATGCAGCAAAGCATAGGACAAAGAAGTATTATGGATATAACGGTAGCAAAACTGTATCTAGAGGGGTAGCAATTTGTTTAAGGTTAAGGGGATCTTAATCTTAGAGTCTAGATTCGTACAATCAATTCCCTTACTAAAGAACAAGTTCAGCTAGTCTTCTTGTAACGATTCTCATGAATCGTTCCATCTCGGGTCGCCCGGAACCTATCCGAAGGGTCTCCGTATCGGCTCCGACCCTGGCTCGACCCTGACTCGACTCTGCCCGGCCCCCTGCTGTTACCCCTATTCCCTCATGTATTTAGTCGCACCTCGCCCCCGTAGCTAGCTCGGTAGTTTTCTGATATCCTACGTACAAGGCCTATAGGTGTCATTGGTATTCCCAGGTCTCTGAGTCCCCACGCACTCCCATATGCCTCTGAGTGGATTCATACCGCATTCGGACCCATTGTCTTGCCTGCGCCGTTACACTTCTAGTGTATTGCACAATTTAATTTAACAAAAGATTAAATCTATGTATAAGCTACTCTAAGCTAATTTTAGAGTTAATATATCTATTTTCTAAGAATGAATAATGCTATCCAGGGGATAAGTACGTAGTCTAGTTGCTTTAGTAAATTAAAGCTAGCTAGATTATATAAGAGGTAACGTTAGCAGTAACTATTGTCTGCTTAACACCTGCGCCTCTATAGTCTTGTATGTTGTCCTATAGAGACTTTACAGAACTGAGCATCCTTAGCGTAACCTCTGTCTGGTCTATATCGTAGCAATTTTCTAGCAGGATAGCAGCATGCTATATTGCGCTTCTAATCACCTTAAAATTGATATGTGATCTTAATTCTTCTTATAATATTTCTAGTTTATTAACCTAACTCCCCTTGCTTTAAGTTCTAGATAGTGTTTCTTAAAGGCTTAAGCCTAGTTCCTTTTAAAGGCGTTATAAGGTCATCTGATGTCGTAGATCTCTAGCGATCAAGGGCGAAGGCTAACAAAGGTATATACTTTATGCAGACAGGCTGCCTAAGATTGGACATTTGCAACGAAAACATGAAAAGACCTTCTCTTCCTCTTGTGTAAGGTATTGCTGACATATACGCATTGTAGATTTGGCTTCAACTGCAAGAGGTCTAACTGTGAAGATATGCACCCCAAGCCATTGAAACGCGACAAGCAAGGAGATCAAGGTCATGGTGGATAAAAAGGTGGAGGCTAAAGCAGACTTCAAGGAAAGGATCACGGCGAAGGCCTGGGCCTGAAACTCAAGAAGCTTTGCAAGTATGGCAAGTAATGTATGCGCTTTGATTTCCATTTCGGCCCCCAGAACAGAACTGTCAGGATCAGAACGGTCAGTGAGGAACTAGTGAAGAACACAATTGGCGGGAGATAGCATGGATGGGGATATAACGGTCGAGTGCAAGGGCAATATGGACCTCTGTGTGTTTCCAACATAGATAAGGGTCCCAAAGATAAAAGTCAAGGCCGAGGGTGAGGTGGAGTTCGAACCGGTTTTCCGCTGCCGTCACCGAAGAAGAAATAAATTGTTTATAGTTCAGATGAGAGTGTGTAGGGGAAGAGATTGGAGTAGGTTTGCAGTGCATTAAACGGTATTCTATTGATATTGAGTTACGTTAGCGAATTTCTGTTTCCACAGCCCAGAACCCGAGTCCTCCCTAATAGGCAGTAGCGGAGTCGCGGATTGTCCCTTGATCTGTTTGCCCTCCCTATTATGCCCTGAAGTTTAATTAACCTACTATTAGTTTCTCTTTAATCAATTCTAAACCATAGCAAATAGCAAATTAAATCTTAATCACGGGCTAATTTTATTATAGCAAGGAATCCGACATCGTATGTCCTCCCTAGGGTACCTAGCGAAATGATGTGGAGACTGCTGCTCTCCAAGGCCCTAATCACAAGCTCCAACTGTTTCACTGCTCTACCTCGAGCACAGCGCCCTTAGTGTACACCTCAATGACCTTTCTCTCGACACTGCTGCCGGGCTTTCCAGCTTCATTCACACCCCCACTTACTTTCTCAGATCCATTCTCTCCCATATGTCCATCCTTGCTATCATCCCCGTTTATACCAACACTACCATTTACCACAGAGAACTGTGGAGAAATACTGGCCAGATTCGATCCACATGCGTAGCTGTACTTACCCGTATACCACAAAATTTCAACAAGGGAGAACTTCTGAATTGGAGAAATCCTAGCGCCGGGGACCCATTGGTGTGTAGTCTTTGTAACACTATTCCAATTACGTTAGCATCCAAATTTCCAACGAAGAGAGTGGATTTGCGTAAGCGAGTATGGAGAGAGAGGTGCCTTACCCGTTCTCGGTAACGACCTCGAAGTACATTCCATTCGGCTCGACTTCTGCGTACGATTCGGGGCTAGCTTGTAGCTGAGGAGATGATCGGTTGGAAGTAGGTTCGGGGGTTGCGACAGGGGATGGCGAAGGAGTAGGGATTAGGACTGGTGAGAGTTCGTGCATTGAGCGGGGTTTGAGAATACGGTATCGGTTTGATGCACCCTGGTTGGGTGTGGCGGCTTGGTGGGCTCCCTGGAGGGCTCCTTGGGAAGGCCCTGGAGTAGGAGAAGTGGGGCCGACAATAGGGCTACAGCCAGCGATACCTCCATTGCCCACGACATCGACTTTAGTGTTCTTGTCAGAGAGGTTGACTCCCGCCTTCATCGGCGTGAGTTTCTTAGCTGGTTGAAATTCAGCGAACTTGACACGCTTAGCAGATTTGCCAAGATTACTATTTTTCTTTGGGGAAGCGCTATCGCTATTAGCTTCTGAGAAAATATGTTGGAGCTCGAGGTACTTACGCTGTAGCGCTGGCCTTGTTCTTCCCGACCGTTGTGATTTCTTCGGTAGGTGAAGCCTTAGCGGGCCCAACGACCGGAGCGACACGCTTACGCTTTGTCCTTGGGAAGGCGCTGGAATTTTCAGTTTTTAAAGAGGCATTGTAGGATTGGAAGCACTTGCACCTTAGCGACGTTGCCAGCCAGGGGCACCATCTTTGCAGTAGGTTTACGAGCCCGAGTAGACCTGCGAGGTGAGAACTCGTTACCAGCCATAGCTGTCAGCGAAGCTGAAGTAGGTGGCATTGCGGGATGAAGATGAAGATGAGGTTTGAAGAATGAGACGAAAGAGATACGTAGAAGAGATGAGAAGAGGCTCGTTGAAGATGAATGTTAAGGATGAATATAGAAGAGATTGAGGTTTTTAGACTGAGTGCTTGGGGGAATAGATACTGGTGGTATATTTCTCCGAAAAGGGTCTTGGCGGCACAGTGAACCCTGGTGTGAAAGGGTGAAAGGTGAGAGTTTTTGTTTGGGCGGAGGTGATGCGGAAGTGTTTTTGGTTGTGATGATATCAAGCAGATAGCAAATGTGCGCCCTGGTTAGCTCAAACACTACGAGAATTTGAGGTACCTTTACATCCTGTTATCTCGTCCTCTGCACTATGATGCCATTTTTTGTGAAAGGTATTCTTATAGAGGTGTTTGCCAAGTAGAGGTGTTAAGGTGAACACATAGAGGTATTAGGTATGGTAACGCATTCTTTCCTTTAGCCTATTAATGCTGCTCAGTCTAGAATTGCTTGAGCAATTCCGAGTGATACCGTTATACACACGTCATACTCATTCATTGAAAATGTATCTTCAGCTCAACCGTCATGTTCAAATTCTCCATTATCGTCTACATGATGAGTATTTTCCTGCCCAACAATCCCTACATACCCACTCTTCACAATGAGTGCTCCCTTAATCGCCTCGCTACGTTCTCTTGGATCCGCACCCCTTCAGAATTCTTCATTAAGCTCCACAGCGTTGATTGAGATGGGGAAGTCGTTGGTCAATTGAGGGAACCTCAAATACTTCGTCCATTTACCGGAGACATAGGAGAAGACTTGCTTCGGGTAGACCATTGCTCGCACCGCGGGGCGCACGTTGTCATACCTCTATCTGTCTCCGCAAACATGGCCGACGAGGACACCTTTTTGCATGATGTCCTGGCGGTCGAACTCCTTGGTATAATGGATCTGGCTATGGTCGTGAGGACTTGAGGTTGCGTTTGCTGGTAGTACGAGATTGAGAGCTACGGCTTGTCCTTGGTGGATGACACCGAAGGAAGAGCTGCCTACCACTGGGGACGGCGCATATATCGTCTCCGCGGGTGTGAGAGGCCAGTCAGCTCCAACTTTATCACGAGTAATTGGGAATGCGGGATCCATCCTAGCGTTGGGCTGGGCTTGTTTTCATTCTCGTCAGCAAACAGCCAATCTCAACAGATTGAACTTACGCGTATTGGAAAGAAACCAAAGTCAGGCTGAGCAGACTTCTGCTTGAAATTGGCGTAGAGATGCATGCTGTCACCTTGGGCATACTTCGGATTAAGATATGTACCCATATTCCAGAAAGATGGATAGATCATGCCTGCACAGGTGCCTTCTTTCAAATGTATGTGGATGCTGAATAAGTGCAATCCTTTGAGCGTACTTCATAGAAAGCCTTCTCCAGATCCTAGGTTCTACATAGCTGTTAGCGTATGCCTTGGCCTTCTGGTACACCAAACTCTCGCAGGAGGATGGATGGAGGCGCTATTGTGACTGTCTTTCGTGTTTTTGAATTCGGGTTAGGTGGTACAAAGATGGATTGATTTGCTGGTGAGTACCCGTTTTGTATCCTACGATGGTGCACTGATGGCACGGAAACACGTGATCCTCTGTTTACACCGTTTGTCGGGCTACTAGTCTTATGAAAGAGTTTCTCATGCGATCTTTGGGTAGCGCCACCGCACTTACACTAACTTTTTGTTATGCCCCGAAGATTGAAAGAAGAGCCTGGCTCCTCTAGCGGGAAAGAATTTGAAAACATGTGCTCAGAATGGTTAACTTAATGTTGACAGTTGTATGACCGCTGCCTGCATTTTTCACAATTCTACTAAGTACATCTCCACACCTAGAGTTTGACTCGCCAACTGTAAAGAGACTTCCAAGAATTGTGACCGATCGTTTCCTCAGCAGTGGGTCCTTCTTCATACTTCACTGAAGCGACATAACATGTCAGACTAGAAACACATTTTGATGTATAGCGGCACTGTTGCTCAGCCCTCTAACTCTCATTTGCACGCCCCCCTCTGCATGATCTCACATGTAGACGGCATTCTCCACATGCCTGTCCCTTACTCAGAGGAACGATAGAAGGATGGTAGTACCTGCATCTCAAATTGCCCAACCTGCACCGGGAGCAAGGTCTGGCTGCGTTCATGCCATAAGAACCAGCTATGAGCCTGGCATGCGCAATGATTCGACGGTAGCTGAATGGGAGCGTATCGAACGTCTGATGATATCCGTATTGTCCAAGGGGAGCGCAGTGTTCTATTGCTGAATCCAATTCAATCCGAAATTGCTGTTCATTCAGCGAAGGTACAATGGCTGCTGGAACAGGCCTACGGTGAGGCAGCCCTGGGGTATCTCAAAGGAGAATATCCTGACTCTGTCCTCGGTATATTTCATCCGCTGTGGGTCGAGGAGGGGGTGCCATCAACCCGACAGAACAATTTGGTTCGTTCGTTCGGACAAAGCCGTTAGGCTGGTTGGCGCCTACCGGAGTGTTTGGCTGATTATCCTGAGTTAGTCGTGATATCACACTTATTTCTTACTATGCTTACATCCTGAGGTACTGGACGACTCTCAACTATGATGACATCGTTATCGTTCTCATTCTTTAGGAAGTGTGCCACGAGTAGGAGATTGTTGTTCTGTAGCCTTGAAGGATGTAGGTATGCACCCTTGTTCCACACGGTCTTATTTATATTTGCTTCACAATTTTCCGAATTTTCCAGATGAAAGTGAAGACTATACTCATACTCGGGCTTCGAGAAGAAGATACGAGCCCATTCTTCGAGATCCTACGATGCTAAGTACTGTGCCTCTTGCGAAGCCCAAGATGGGTGTGACTTACTGCGTAGTTCTCAGCTTGTTCACTTAGCAGGCATTGACTGTTTCCATCGACCTTGTGCTCTCGAACGTGCAACATTGGCGGCGTCATGGTACGCAAGTGGTCGAGAGAGGTGATTTTAAAGACAGAAGAAACTTCTCGATGCCCTCAAAGAAGGGAGTGGCGAGGGTTCTGGACTGTAGAGCGTGATCTGAAATTTTCTCGCAGAGGTGAGGTGAAAGAAACAGCCCGATTCACAACAAATAAAACCGGCAGTCGCGTTGCTAAGCCACTAGCGACTCCAGGCAGCAGTTGGTTGGTTGATTCAAGCTACTAGTGTCTCTCTCACACTGTTGATTGGCCGAGAGGGGGCTTGGCCATTCACCGCTTAACGTTTAATTCCACCTCGATCTAGAGCAGCCATCCTCATCCACATCAATATCCAATTCCTCCAAAGAAATAAATATCCCTTGGATGCGTATCATCTTGCCGGCTTAAACCTCTGGTCCCCATAGTCCCAATCAGCCTGATCACTCTCTTCATACACGCCCTTAACCACCGTCTTCCTCTCTGACCTTCTCACAAATCTGTCTTCTATCTCTGCCTCAACTCCAGAGCCATTATCCATAGTTTTATTTGGAGCCTTGGATCCCGTCCTCTATTTCTTCTCCTGTCTATTTCGTTCAGGTGTAGGTGGGGATGAAGACGTGCTGGAGTCTTCTAGCGCAGCAGAGCTTGAGGACCGTTTACGAATGTGTTGAAGTGAGTGTTATGGCCCCTTGACGCATGTAGGCTAGACTCTATTTGCTTGTGAGCTTTTTCTCTTAGTCTAGCTGATTGGGTCGGTTAGGTTGGTTGAGTTAGAAAATTGCAGACATAGGAGATATGACTAGTGGTAAGCGCTTTCTCCTCCCAAGCCGTGTTTCGCGCACTGAGATTACGCTATCGCCATCTGATCCGCTAGATCGTATTTGTGAATGAGGGACCTCTTTCATCTGCCTCGGCTGCTTGGGTGAAGTGCTGTGGTCTTGCAAATTAATCAATTCCTTCCTTAAACTTGTTTACACACTATTTGTTGCCCGCTTCGGCCGCGCTAGGGGTTTGTTAAACCATCCAACTGGAGACGGGGATTCGCCCCCCAATATGGTGGATTGGGATCATGAGCTAGAGCCGTCCTTCATTGACCCAAATCAGATAGGTGCAAGTTTGTAGTCGACGATGTCGATGGAACCGGAGAGCTCAAGCTCCTCACCTGCATCTCCCGAATGGGCGACCTGTTGTGGGGTTGCAGTCATTCAATTAATTCCTTAATTCTGCTGTCACTCTATTTGTTGTTCATTTCGTCAGTACACCATAATCCACCTAGAAGGGTTGATGCAGAAACCCTGTCCCCATTCGGGGAGGCTTGGAGAACCAGACTCTTCTAGAGAAGGATACAGGGCTCATGTAGGTCCATTCTTGATTTACGTCAGCAGCAGTCTCGACATGAGCCGCTGCTCTCTTCATCTAACGTTTCTGGCGCAGACATGCTGTGCGACGACGAACAGAGTTCTCTCTACTCTTTTCGCGGCTTGCGATTTTGAGGTACTAGACTTGTCACAGGAGGAGGGGCATGGACTATTTGGATGCATCTGTCCGGCACTATTCGTGGCATCGAGACCTAGGAGTATCGGACGACGCCGTAGGCGTCACTCGAGAAATGTTACTATTCCAAAGTAAGCCTTAGTCTCCTCATTAAGAACACCATACAGCCCTCCCGCCCATGGCCCCTCTCTCCCTGGATACTTCTACCACCCACCTCTTCCCTTGCGCTCGCCCCATTATACTCCCTTGATCTTGGGGTTGCTCCTTTCCCAGCCCCTAAGTAATGCTATGTCAACGTAAGCATTAGCCCACATATCAGGCATGCCACGCATACCTTCTGTCCGTGGCCCCTCTCACGCTGTGGAGTTCCACAGCCCCCTATACCTCCCTTCTTCCCCCAAAAGTGCACCCAAACCCTCACAGCATCCCATCCCTCCACCCTCCCTCGATACTCCCCCAATACCCTATACCTCCCCGCAGGTACTCTCACTACAACCTTCTCCCTCTCTTCCATTACTAAAATTCACATGTACATCTTACAGCAACACCCCTTAATTAAGCGCTTCAAGAGCTCGCGAAGGCATGATATTGTAAGACTTAGATTTTGAAAGCAGGTGACAGTATTCGAATTTTCCTGGTTCGAAATGATAGATGAGGATTTGGACGGAGGCTGGTGGATTGCAGGTAGGGAGAGAATAGGTAGATAGGTGTGCTAGAATGGGGCTTGTAGTAGAGATAGACAAATACGGCGGTATATTATATGAGTGCGGTAGGAAATAGGATGATAAAAAGACCGTTGTTTGCCCGGCCTGTTGTGGCTTCCCACAGTAAGGACCTTGGAAGTGACAAAGGCTAGAAGCTGAAGGCCATGGCCCGTGGAAACTACTGGTGATGAGACTAGAGGTGATCAGATGTGCTCTTTCCTATTATGTGTGATAGGATTCGCTGGCCACGCACCGGCCTGTACCAACATGGCTTTCGGCCTTGATCACCGCGATCTCTTCAAGTTTCAACCACACCACCAAGACGAGGGCAAGGGGCGGAATACAAAGAGAATTCAGGTACAGCTGACAGAAGCTTTCCCGCCGTTACTAATACTATGACAGCGCTTGCATTGTAGACAAAATCTAAGCACTCTTAACTCTCAACTCAGCTGCAGCCTCTCTCAAGGCTTGAAACCAGACTGTTCCATCAGCAGCAGTCACAGATACATGGATATGACGTCCCCGGGCATGCTCCGTAGCAGTTGGCGCAATAGTGCCGTGAGTGAATACCTTGTTCTGATCCTCCTGTATTCGGCGAAGCGCTATTGTGGAGCAAAGATGTTTGGGAATTGGCGTCAGTAACGAGTGTTACTAAGGAATCTTGCCGTGGCGGGATTCGCACTCTGGGAGACACTAGGAACTGGCGTTGGGATTCCGCAGCAGTTCTAAGAGGCTGCATTGGTATCCCTCGGCTTCCTTCAGGATTGTTTCCCCCAGTGTTCGCATCCATACTCCAACTGTCGAAACCAGGGCGACGGGGAAGCCGATGAGATCTCACCTTTATCCACGAAGCCCAGCTTTTACAGTTCACTATTTGGTTCCCATCACCCCGGTTATTTGCACCATTGGCTCTCTTCGCCGCAGTGCTTCGAGGCATCACCTCAAGCCGCGCCTTCGTAATTGTATCCTTTTGAACCTTTACCCATTCAAACGTTCTCATTTTGCTGTTGTGAGATGGCTTTTGTCCAAGGTGTGGAAGACTAGTTCTGGGGCTTAGAGGTTGAAGTTGATTGTTTTGGTTGATTGCGCTAGGATACGGGAAAATAATCCTTGATTCTAAGGCCGGTTCAGTTGTAGGGCTGATATGCTGGATATCAAAGCCCCGGTTGTTCCCCCAGGCCTCTTGAATCTTCGTTCCAGTACTTTGAATTCCCGTATCAGGCTGCGTCTTCACCCTGGCTTGGGTCCTATTCTGCCTGTGAGACCTATGCCATGTACGAATACCCAAACATTCCGGACCACCGCCTCTAAGAGCCGCTACGTTGGACCGCGCTTGAATTTGTTGATCGACTCCTTGAGTCCCCGCGGAAGTTTGCTGTGGGTCGGCGTGCTGGGGTTGTGTACCTGTTGATAGAGGAAGATGTTGCTCTGCACTTTGGGGTGACTGTGGAATCTGTATGTCGACACTATGAGTTCCCCCATTCGAAAGTTGTTGTGGATCGGTGTGCTGGGGAGATTGTTGTCCATCATATTGGGGTCGCCCTCGACTCTGGAACCCGATAATTTGAGTTCCCACAATGGGAGTTTGTTGTGAACTGATGCCCTGAGGTGGCTCTCCTCCGTCTTGACTCCGTACACTAGTTCCCTGAGTCCCCACCATCGAAGCCTGTTGACTGTCGGCCCCCCGAGACTGGTCAGCCATGTGTTGGCGCTCCTCTTGTCGCCTCTTCCGCTTCTGTAGGTAACGTATCCAGAGATTTTTCGGCAACCATAAGATAGACAAGCAACACCATTGAAACGGGATCCCGAGACAGGAAGTCAAAGATGCACAAGTGTTATACTCTTCGCTGAACTCTTTCCAATCTCTTTCGCTACCACAGCAGCACCACGGAGGCCAGCACCTTTCTTGATTCCATTCCGACCACTCGTCGATACCGTTAGGCTTGTTTGCGGCGTTATTGGCGTTGGCGGCTTCTCGGGCCCTGGCTTCAGCTTGTTCGGCAGCTCGTTTCTCCTGCAGTTCTTTGATTTTGACTGGATCGCCTTTGGGATGTGGGATCGTTTGACTGTGCGCAGGAAGGCTATCCCAAGGGAGTTGGACTTGACTTGGGGGCTTCGGTGAATTCGTACTGCTGGATGCCTTCGCCTCGTTGACGTCATAAACGAAGGACAAGTCATACGGAGATATAGGGTGTTTTGGATTATGGACTCGTAAACTCTCGGACTTGTGATCGCGGTTAGCCTTGCCTTCTTTATCATCACCGTTGCTGGGGAAGCACTCACGTCAGAGTACCTATTGTAGTCCCCTTTCAGGACTGGTGTTTGCCGACTTTTCCGATTAGCATACTGAGGGTTCAAAGCTGAGATACAAGGGATTATTGGCTTACGGGAAGATGGAAGATATGCTAGGCTGAGGGGTAAGAGGAGCAATCGGTGTCTGTTGACCTATTTCTACCAGTGAAACTGGAACCGGTCTGTTCAATGAATTCTGCCCCGGCTTTCGCGCTTCATCTTTCGCTTGCAGAGTGTCCGAAGTGTCATTCCTGACCATCGGCGGAGCTGGAACTGGCCTCTCTAGAGGATGCAGTCCTGGATCTCGCAACTCAGCCTTCGTTCTCAAAACGTCGGACTCCTCATCCCTGACCAACGTCAAATTTCCCTGCGGACGTTTCGGATCGCCCCAATTCGGACTTTCCACCTTTTCAATCATGACCGCTGCTGCCACTCCAATCTCAGGGCCGTTATCCTCAGTGTTACCCAGGCGCCCTGGAATTGTGGAAAGATCTAGGTTGCGGCGTGGGCCGATACGGACTTCTCTCACTGCTAATGCCATGGGGTGTTGCTCTACCAATGTAGCTGCGTCGATATCTCTCAAGTTTTCCATTGAGTTATCTGTGGTAGAAGCAACATGCTGATCTGTGTCTGATAAAACATCTATAGTAATCACCATTAGCCACAATCTCATACCACAGGTTTCGTAAGCCACTCATACTCATCTCAACATCCTCACGGCTGGACTCTTGGGCCATTTGAGTGAGAGAAACAAGGCCGAGTGTAAGTATACGAAAGAGTGATAACCGGGATGATAATAGCGTAAGATAGCTCCGAGCGAAAGTAAAACTGGAGACCGGTAATAATGTCGTGTAAGAGGAGAGTGGGGAAGAAGAAAAGTGTGTTGGAGAAGATATCACCCAGGCATCTATGGATGGCGTACGTCACGCTGCGGCTTGAAGGGAAAGAGCGACAGGAACGGGGTAGGAGGCCATCGAATGAGAAACCGCTACCTTTGAAGGGATTTTCGCAGGAGAGCAGAATGCCCCAAAAATGAAGCAGGAGAGGCGAAGGCATGAAAACACAACAAAAGAAAAGAAATCACCAACCCTTCAAGCAATAACTGGCATTCTCAATGTACACTCTGAAGAAGTTTAACCACCAAGGAGCAGCCATGCAATGCCATTCATTCCATTCCGTTCCCATCCATCCCTCCATTCTAGAAAAGCCAAAGTAGCCCTCTCACTCAAGAAACAGGTCGATGAAACTTAAGCCTAGGCATAAGTCAAGCCTCCGCTATCTAGCTGCCGTTCCGATGCTGTGGCTGGCCACTTCCCGTCCGTAAACGCCATTTCCCGTCCGCGAAGAGAAGATTTAACCCCACCGATAGCATAAAACCATTACTCATTAAGCAAACCAAACCAAACCAAAGCAGACTCCACTCCTCACGCATGCAGGACTTTACTCGGAGAGCGTTTATGCCAGGTAGCCGAGCTCGTCACCCTCTAGGCGCTCTAGATATTCCTTCTCAAGGAGGATGTCGATGCACTTCTTGATATCTGGGACTCTAGGCATGAAGCGATTCTTGATCTGTTGGATGGTTTCCGAGACGAGTTGCTGGTGCTTCATCTTCTTGCGGGACTTCATGATACGTACTATGGCAGACTGGAAACAAGGTTAGCGAATGGTTGACAGATGCGCGGGTTGATGTTCGGTTAATACACACCTGCATGAGCAGCTTTCGGTCCTCCTCAATAGTCTTGTGCGTATCTTCGACTTCCTGCTTTTGCTCGCTCTTGATGCCAATGTTGAGATTCACCTTGATCTTCTTGGTCTTAAAGCCGAGATTGAGCTTGTATGAGGTTCCGGACTCGGGCTTCGCGCCTTCTGGCTGAGCGAGAAGGACTTTGGCTTTGATAAACACACCAATGCTAGGATCTAAAGTCTCCTTCCCAAGCTTGGTGCCCTCCACCATTTCGTCATACTCGACCGTGTCGCTGTCATTGAACAGCAACAGAACTGCCATCTGGTAGGTCGAGACTTGGAAGGTTGGCGATACCTTGGACCCTGAAACTTTGCAGTAGTTGGCCTTCATCTCTCCCTTGCAGAGTTGCCACAGCCACGATAACTTGCGGCCCTGATGCTTGTTGTTATAGAACATTGCGAACCGCTCGTAGGTTTTTACTATAACCTGGGGTGGAGTAAATGGTGTCGTGGGAGCGTTCAGCGGCCAGAAACCTGTTCCAAGAATGTGGTAAGTCGAATCAATCATGCCCTTGAGATCATCATCGCCGATATTCGTCTGACACCATTCTTTGTAAGATGTGTTCAGATCCTTGGAAATCTGCATATCCTGGAACATTCGCTGGAGCTTATTCGTGTATTCGAAACCGCAAGCTTCCTTGAGCTTAGAGATCATGCTGGTTTCAGCGTCATCTGAGGCCGAGGTGGTCTGTACAAGACGCTTGGCCAGCATGCGTGAATAGAACTTCTGGAAGACATCCTTGTCCTCGATGTACTTGAACACTGTCATAATCTGGGTAAGGAGCTTCTCCATATCGTCCTCCTCGGTCATCTTGGCCGTCGACTTCTTGAGGAGAGTATCTGTGTACTTGGCAAGAAGCTCTGGGGACTTGTTGGAGCCTGACTTGCAGATCTTGTTTCGGTTGACAAATTCACGGCAGGCGTTGTCAAGTGATCGGACGAACTCCGACTCGCCATTGAAAGCGCGGTTGACTAGATCCTGGTATTGCGTATGAACTTCCAGAAGCGCCTCGACATAAACCTTCGGCTCAATGGTGTCACCCTCTTGGGCAACCTTCTCGACAGCCGCCAGACCAGCCTTGCGGACATGCGTCTCAAATCGGTTTCGTAGAGGATCCAGGCCCTCGGGAATGCGAGCGAGGAGCTTGTACATTCGGCCAAGATCCTCCTGCTTGTCGTGGTCAAGCAGTATCTGGAATTCCTCACGGAGCGCTTGTGAATGGGCGGTGATAAGAGCCTCTTCGCAGCACCGCATTAATGGCGACATGATCTCGTTAAGAAGGTAGAGTGGGACGCGCTCCTTCTCTTCATCCAACCGAGCCTCAGCCTTCTTCATGTACTCAACAACGCTGTTCTCCGCGAGGAACTGCTTCGACTCGTTGTTGTAGTATTCTCCGGTGGCTGCTAGGAATGGCTTCTCGAAAAACTCTTTGTAGACGTCTAGGGTAGACTTTGAGCTGTCCGATTCGTCGAGGCCGAGAGACACGAACGAATCCACAACGCTCTTGATGTGCGACTGCTCAATCGTCTCGCCGTTGCGCTGCTTCTCGACGAGCTTGAGGACGGACCGCATAACGCTCTCCTGAGTCCCCGTGAACATGTCCTCTTTCCATCGCACCAAGTGGAGAGTATAGATATCATAGATGTTCTTCTTGCCTTCATCCATCTCCCGCTTCACCCAATGGCGGTTCAGATATCGGAACAAGTGGTTGTTGTACTGCCCGGCAGTCGTGTAGCGATTCCATTCCTTGATATAGAAGATGAGGAGAGCTTCATCAACATGATCTTTCGATCGGGCCTGCACGCCTTGAAGATGGGCCTTAAGATATTCAATTAGATGCTGGTACAAGTCTTCACCGAGAAGGTGCGCTGCAATAGGCATTAGCTTCGTCACCCTAGTGGGAGGGCCGAGTTACTTACCGCCGCCGCGGTTATTGTGACTTGAAAACGACGTCCCAGCGACTGCTTTCTGTGCAGTACAGAAGTTATGAATGGCCGTGTACAATCCCATGTATGTCTTCATGTCCATGCCGCCTCGCAGGTCAGTCATAATCTTCTCCACACCAGCCTCGAGGTAAGTCCATCTGAAGGAGTCAGCATGTCGGCCACGAGATCTGGTAGAAGAGATGAAAAGACAGCAGAAACATGGAGTTGGGCCTCCATATTGAGATCGAAGTATGGAGTGCTTTGAGTAGCCCCGCAAGCCGGACCTGATCCTTCGGACAAGACCCCAGGCACGAGCACACAGCAGAAAGAACAAAAACGAAAGGGAAACACCTACGTTGCCTTGACATCGTCCTTTGCAGGAACCGGGGGCATTCCAGAGCTCATGGTGGGGGGAAGGGATGTCGCGTGCACTGAGGCACCTTTCGAGGGCGACTTCTTGCGCTTGAAGAGCTGAATCGTGTCGGTTGGGCGTTGGAACCAACGGAGGGAGCTTTCGGGGCTCCGGCAGAAGACGGCGGGGAGTGGTGGACAGAGGTCGGAGGTGGCAAGAGCGTGAGGCGTGGGTGGGACGGACGAGGGCGAACCTTGGGGCTGGCTTATAAAATCGGGCCTAGGGCGTGCTTGATTGACTGGCTCGGGGAGCGGCGTGAAGCGGAGCAACGCAGTGAATGTCTAGGACATTGATGGTGCAGAGGAGAAGGGAGGAGCGTCAGTGAGGGAGTGGAGAGGCAGCGAGGTTTTGTCGTGAAGCACGGTGAAGGTTCATCAGGCTGCCAGCAGCTCAAGGCAGCGTCGCGGAATTTGCCGCTTGAGTCAGCCGTGCCTGGTGAGGGTCGCAGCCAGGGCAGTGAATTACTCCACAACGAACATGGAAATCACTACACATTGACGAATTCACGCAAAGGTCAGAACGTTCGAGTGTTCTGCAAGCCGAGCTGAACTTCAATGCTTAATCACACATCGATATTGTGTTTATGTTATCCTGAAAGACATTAATCACTCTTCCTCACCCTGCACCCTTTTTAAAGTAGCTCAAAGGGAACTGCATGTCATAGCACTATTGTTCCTCAAATGAGTATTCCCAACACCCTTAAATTAGACTCCTTATTTGGTAGAGCCTTTTGTGCGTTTTGACCAAGCCTTGATACACCCAGAACTCCACACCCTGAGTATTGTGCAACCGAAGTTAAAATCCAAGGGGTGGTTTATCAGCATATCAACGTTATGTTGATACTCGCGTAACACAGCTCAACTAAACAACCCCTTAAAGCCCCAGCAGACACCCTTTTTAAAGCTAAAAAGAATGCATATTCTGCCGCGTTTGAGTTACATGAAAGCATTCCTTATTCAGAACACGCGATCCTGGAATTCCTAGCCATCATGAAATCAACCTGCCCTCAGCATTCAATTCCCCATCAACCACAACCTAACATCTATCAAAGGGATCTCAGTAGTAGTTTACTTGAACACTGAGACAGATCAGGAAGGGTTCGCAGATTACTCTTTCCGAAACTTACAATGATGTCTTCACAAATACAGTCACCACCAATCCATTGTTCCCCAGTATTTCCCTTCCAGCAACCTAACCCAGCGGAAACCAACCAAAACATCCACTTCCCCCACTTCCCGATAGTAACTGCCCCAAGTTCTCTCTTCTTAAAATATATTCACACGCACGCGCGCCTACCGATGTCCTCCATCGCTCCCCTCACCCCCCTTCCCAGCCTCCGTATCTCCACCCATCACATCCCTTCACACTCCCTCCTCCCAAACTGCCCGGCCCCCTCCCACCCCCTGTATATCTACCACAACGCCTACCCACCCACCACCTCTCCCTCAGCCCTCGAATCCCACCTCAGTGCCATTAGCGTCTGTATCCCGTAATGGCGCTACACCATGTACAGCACCACACATTACCACTCCACCGCGCACGAACTCCTCCTAGTCTACTGCGGAAGAGTTCGGCTTTGTTTCGGAGGCGAGGGGAATCCGGGGCGGGTAGAGATGGTGGTGAAGGCTGGGGATGCTATAGTAATTCCAGCAGGAGTTGGACATCGGCTATGGGAGGATTTGGAGGGGGGTTTTCAGATGGTGGGTGCATACCCGAAAGGGCGTGATTGGGACATGTGTTATGGGAAGGAGGGGGAGGGGGAGGGGGAGAAGGCGAAGGCTGTGAAAGATGTGGAGTGGTTCAAGAGGGATCCATTGTATTGGGATGAGGGTTTTGTTGTTTGGAAGGTTAGAGAGGGCAGTATGGATGCCACGAACATTTCCACTTGACAGGACAAGGCAAAAAAAAAAAAAAAAAATTTCCCGCTTCCAGCGAGCGAGTAACAATTTATTTACCTGTTACTACGACTCCAGGCTATCCTGCCCTATCCCATCCGAACTCAACCCTTTCAACCACCGTCCCAAACTAGCTAGCTAATAACAGTATCCAAAGAGAGGTATCAGTGTACAGTAACAAAGTCACGTCAAAAGCTGGCGCCAGCATCCACCCAAGTCTCAAATCCAAAGAACGCTGCTGGAATCTCTGCGTGCACATGTATGCATCCATGAATGCTAGCCATGCCTCATACCCGAACGCCCCGATAACATCCAACCACATATATCAAAATGTGTAACCAAAGGAAAGTGCAACGCCATGCTGAGACAGGTAAGTCAGGTGTATATGCAGACAGCAACCGAAGGAAAATATGGAAAAGGGAATCTTGGAGACAACAGTAGTAGTACAAAACGGATTATTTATCGGGCAACTCTCTCAATCAGTCTAAATAATCGTCAGCAACATAAAGCTATGAAACAGGAGGGTGGACAAACCTGAGGGTGCTAATAGCGAACGTCATCAACCATGCCACGAGTGCCACCAGAAGCGTAGCCGTCAGCGCTTTTTGTCTCGCGCAGATATCCCTGCTAAACGGACAGCTATTCACCTGATCGTTGGCACTATCCTGACATGCCCATCGCTCGTCCGTCAAGGCCTGGAATGCGAGGCTCAAATTGGCCGAGTCAAAGACGATGAACAAGAGATCGAGGAAAATAAGCCTCATCTTCGCGGTATGTGAGCGTAGACCCAGCGGCTTAGACGTATATTCGTCGTAAGTGATGTAAGCGGTATAGAGAATAGCAACGACATCGACAATCAGCGCCAACCAGGTTGATGAGTTGTTGATGCAGCCATGGGTATCGGATTTGTGGAATATGGAGCCTGCAAGGCCGAGGGCGAGGCAAGAGAAAGTAAGGACTGTAAGGCGAACCGCGAGAGGGACCATGGGGTGGTTCATGACGGTCCGGTGTATCCGTTTTAGTCGACGACGACGACTGCTGGCACTGAGGAGCCAAAACCCATCATCATTTTCCACCTCCTCTTTGTCCACGGGATTCCACGGCTGCTCGAGATCTGGCAGGTTCTCTTTAATCCAATCATCATCTACGACCTCCCCGCGCGAGGATGGCGGGGGGACGAAGGTTGAGGCTTTGGCAAATTGTTGCCATTGCGAAGCGTGCTCGCTGATGGGAGATGTTATGGTAACGGGCGTCCCTTCTCTTGCATGATCGAATTGGCGTCCGGGTACGGCGCTGGCTTTGGGTGTGGGCATGTGGTTGTGGGAGGGGGGCCGAGTGGAAGTGGGCGTTCTGGGTAGGAGGAATGCTGTAGGGTCGGCATTGTCGTCTTCGTCAGGCGACTGCACCCAGGCTATGGCAACATATCAGCTTGCGTCGCTCACATTCTACTCATTGTGAGGCTTACGAGGCAATGTTCGAACAGCGCGCCGCTGCTTATCCCTGCTCTCAGCCGCCTGGCTGCCCTTGGACGACGCCAGAGTGTGCGGGTTCGACGAGATAGAATACGACTGCGACTTCCTCACTCCCGCACCATCGAATTGGCCGTCCAGGCTCCTCTCGTTGTTGTTCGACGACGCGGCGGAGAGTCTGGAGAGGGGACGCTGGAGGGCTAGCGACGAGGAGGACTCGGGTGGAGGAATGGGCGAGGGGAGGAGACGGGCTGGTGAGCGCGACGTGAGGGCGCCATTGTTGTGGTCCACCGAGGATGCGGTGGTCATTCCTGTCGTCTGACTCTGGGGACGCTGGCCCACGGTCAACGGTCGGAGAGTGAACGTCTGACGGCGGACGGGGTGGCTTTGATGAAAGGCTTGTGGCCGGGCGCGCTTTGCTGAGACGGGCGCCGCCTTAGCAGACGTAAGCGACAATTACGTGGGAGACGGCGGCACGATTCGCCGCATGGTCTAGTGATTAGCGACTCTGGGAGCGATTGAGGACGTGGGAAGCGGGGAATTGTCGTGCGAAAGTTAACAGGACCGGAGGCTGGTGGAATGGAGAGGAGGAGGAGGAGTAGGAGGAGGAGGTTGGTGGTGGTGGCGGTGGTGCAGGCGCAGGTTGACCGGGAAATTTGGCCCTGCGGATCAGGCACATGGATCCTGGTCCAGCTCTCGCCAGCGTGAGGTCATCGCGGCCCTAGCTCCAGCAGGACGTGCACTTTCGCAAAACGTGACCATCGCGACAAGTCCAGGATATGTTTCAACTCGCGAAGACTATCTGAGAGCTGAAAAGCTTCTTTCCACCAGCGCGCCAATGAGGGTGTAGTTGACACTCAGACCAAGCCCTCTCCCTCCCCCCTTCCATCCGACATGCGCCTCTTCTTACTGCCCATCTCCGCCCGCCGGTCGCTCTTGTACTGCGAGAAGCTGCACGAGAAGGCCGCCAGCGAGCGAACACTCCTAGACAAAGTCACCATCAAGGCGAACCAGACCTGGGCAGCGTGGGAAAAGGACGAGAAGGCACCGTGGAACTGGAAGAAAAAGATCACCATCTACGGCAACCATGCACTCAAGCGGATACCCTATGAGGAGTGGGGACTCAAGACCATCCCCGCGCTGACGGCGAGGCGGAAGAAAGCTATCGTCGAAGGGAGGGAGAAGTATCACGTTGTATTTCCCGGCCTGTATCTCCATCGGGACAAGGTGCCGGAGATACTGAAGAAGTTGGCCTTGGAGCGCCAGGCCATGCACCGGAGCAAGATGATTTGGAGCATTGTCGGCATGCCGTTGAGCGCACCCTTCATGCTGATTCCTATGTGGGTGGACTCCTTGCGCGCACTGGACACCGCTTAATTGTCTCCAGTATACCCAATCTTCCCTTCTTCTACCTTGTCTTTAGGGCTTATTCGCACTGGAAAGGTACCGTACCCCTCTCGACTAATCCCCACCAAAACACAGACCCACCTGACTCGCACAGCATTAACTGGTTCCAAACACCTCGAGTTCCTTCTCCGGCACAACCTCCCCACCCTCAACCCCTCGGCCGAACTCGACGAAGTCTACACCGCAGGCCTCATGTACCCGACCCGTGCCATCTCTCGTGCCGCGCCCCGGCCCACGCGCCAACAGGCACAAGAAGTGGCGCGGGTAGTCGAACAACAAACTAATGACGGCACCGAGGACGTCATGGTACTGCAGCGCTGGAACGGGAAGCTCATTGCCGAGCAATTCAAACTCCCAGACATGGAGGTCGAGATAGAAAGAGCGGTAGAACAGGTCGAGAATGCGATCAAAGGGAAAGAGGAGTTGATGGAGGAGAAGATGGAGTTGGAAAGAGCCACGGCAAAACCGGGGCAGACGGCTAAGGATGCACTGCCGAAGGAAATCCTTAAGTCGGAAAAGGAAAAAGAGAAAGAGATTCATAAGAAAGCCGAGGATATCGCAGAGGAAAACAATAATCGTGGCCAAAATGAGGGCGTTGAGAAGAAGTAATGTGATAATGTCATTTCGAATTTCACGGCTCGCCATGAATACGGGGAGATATTACGATTTCACTCTATGGAGCACCTCAAGGGGAGCGGAGTCTCGGTACCGGCGGTTTGCACTTCTTGCATATAGATATCTCCTCTGAATTTGTCGCTTGTACAGTACCGGTATGTACTACGAACCCCGTCCCACTCCAGACATAGCAACAAACGCGACGTCTCCTCTGTACAACACAATTTCATTCCTTTTAAACTGAACGAAAGAGTCTCTACTCTCTCTATTCAAGCCCAGACTGCTTTTTCTACCTGGTCGCGATCTGCTCTGCGTGCCAGATATTACCCCAATCCCCCTTCCATCTGTCCTCCCTCGCTGCATAATTACATTGACCCATACCCCCCATCCACCGGAAGCCCGATCCCCGTAATCCAACTCGAATCCTCACTCGCTAAAAACAGCGCCGCGCGCGCTATATCCTCTGGTTCTCCTAGCCCGCGGAACGGATGCATGGCCTCTATCTGAGATTTGACGTCGGGCTGGTCAAAGATTGTTTTGGTCATCGATGACGCGGTATCTATGAATGCTGTGAGCTGAGATTCAGGCCTAGGTTGAAAAGGGTGTGGATGGGTGCCTGGGGTTGCGGTTTGAAACTTACATCCCGGGCAGATAGCGTTGACGTGGATACGATGGGGGGCGCAGTCCCAAGCCGCACTTTTTGTAAGACCCATTACGCCGTGCTTGGAACTGGTGTATCCCGCTGAAAATAACATTAGTGTGGGTATCTATATAACCTTGCGACTGTCCCCTCCGCCCCTACTTCTCTTCACCTTCCCAAACAAACAACAGCTGAGCAAGGGGTTCTGAACATACCACTCTTCGGCGTTCCACCCAAACCCAGCACACTCGCTAAATTGATAATCCATCCCCGATCTCCATTCGGCCCCGGATCCTGACCCATCATTTGCTTGCTCGCATATTTGCAGCCCAGGAAGACGCCTTTCAAATTCACGGCAAGAGTTTTGTCGAACCAGTCTTCGGGGTAATCCCATACTGGAGAGGGGTTTTGGGGTTCGAGTGCTATTCCAGCGTTGTTGACGATGCTGGATAGGGGTGTTAGTGTGTGGGACGTAGGTGAGACATAGAGACGCTATGCCTATCAGATGCAAATCCGGCTGGCAAGCTGAGAGTCAACCCGCCTCCTTTTCCGCACCCAAAATCTCAGATCACGCCCGGCCCAAAGACTGGACAACCTCTCCTCTACTCTCCTCTCCTTCCCAACCAGAGAAAAACGATGAATGGGAGAAGGGTAGACAAAACATACATATCCAGCCTCCCAAACTCCCTCACAGTCCTGCCAACTAGCTCTTGCACCTCATTAGCATTCGAAGTGTCGCACGTGATGAAAATCGCTCTTGCCCCCATTTTCGAGAGCTCTTCCATCGTGGTCAGAGATGAGGCTTCTGGCATCTCCCCGCGGGGCTGCTCGCGCAGGTCAGAGCATACGATATTGGCGCCGTGGCGTGCAAAGAGGAGGGCGATAGCTCTGCCGAGGCCGGAGGAACTGCCGGTTATGATGGCGGTTTTGGACTGCAGGCGTGACATGGGGGCACGGTGGGGCGTGGGATTGTGGGGAGAAGGAGAGTAGTCAAGAAGGAGGGATTGAATAATGATAGAGAGAAGGTCCAAAGAACAGAGGGCGGAGTAGATGTCAATAAAGCTCACGAACCAAGTCAAATAGGATGGCGAGCGAGCAGGAATATGAATGCTTTCTCTCTCTTTCTGTATGCAAGCAGGAGACAATTTCCACTGAATACATGGATAAGTTCAGAGAGGAACTCCACTCCCTTATATATTGTTGATTTCTCATCTGGCTGACTGACAAACCGGAAAGGGGGACGACCGGTACCTAACTGAGGGGTAACACGATTCCATTCCACTCGGCTCACTTTCTTCGAGTAAGCCCAACACAACATAACCCACAGCACGGCATCGCGAGACTGGATTACCCTCGCCTCCACCAATCCAATGAATTAATTGTTCTCACAATTGAATAGGCGATGGCTCACACTCATATATTTTACAAAAGTGGTAGTTATCTTCAGTTCACATTCGATTCGGCTGGCTAGATAGATGAGGTGCTCTGGTTTCACCTGCTCTGAATTAGGTAAAGGGGATGGTTACGGAGATTCGGTTTGGTGATGTGAAGTTCTTGGTTGTTGGGTACAGTTTCTCACCTTACAATGTGCTTAGAAGGGCTCCACATTGATTTGCAGATTCTGACACCAACATGACCTCTGTCGCCTATTTTGGGAAAGAAGGATAGCTGGACCATCAGGTTTGAGGGGTTCGCCCGGTGTGCAGCTCCTGAAGTTATCGGGGACCTAGAGTGAAGGAATCATTTTGAAATGTAGTTGGAGATGAATAGGTGGGTAAGAGGTGGAGGTTAGGTGGCTCTCCGCTAGCCGGTTTAGGTCTAACGAAATTGTTGAGAAGGAAGGTTTGCCGACAGTTTCCAACGTCATGTTCACGATGCTTCAACTTCATCATCTAGACTCATGGATCTCTGAATTCGATTTCCAATAAAAAGCATCAGGAACCGCGATCCTCTTCTCGGTATTGCTTTATATCACCTGACCTATCTTGCTCTCCGGCGCGCATCAATCCCAAGTTTATTCCCACGAACCGAAAATGGCAGACGACATCAATAATGAACCTTTCCCATGGCATCTCGGCGTATTCGACGCACACTGTCATCCTACCGATACCATGTCCAGCATCCCCTCCATCCCATCCATGAAAACCCGAGCTCTCACTGTTATGGCTACTCGCGCTCAAGACCAGGACCTCGTAGCAGATATCGCGTCCAAAAACGGCATCAGATCTAGAAACATCGAGCAGTGGGACCCACAAGAATGCATCATCCCTTGTTTTGGGTGGCATCCGTGGTTCTCACACATAATGTACATTTCCGAAAACAGCGATGATAAGAAAGAGCTTGGGATATTGGAAGCTGAGGACAAGATTCAACATTATTCAACAGTCCTACAGCGAAGAAGCAATGATAAACTCAGCGAAGAAGATAAGAAAAGCTTCTTAGCTTTCCCAGATCCCATGTCTTTCTTCAATTTCTTGTCACAGACTCGAAGCTACCTCCAGAAATATCCACTCGCGTTGGTAGGAGAAATCGGCCTCGACCGCGCATTCCGCGTTCCGGAACCTTGGAAGCCTGGGAATGAGCAAGGCCGCGATAGCGACCTAACTCCCGGCGGCCGAGAAGGCAGGGAGTTGAGTCCGTGGAAAGTCGATGTGAAGCATCAGAAGAGGATCTTTAAGATGCAGTTACAGCTAGCCGCAGAAATGGGGAGAGCGGTATCGATACACGGAGTTTCGGCTGTCGGAATTCTTTTCGAAACATTGAAAGAATTATATGAGGGGTATGAAAAGAAAGTACTGAGCAGAAGGGAGAGGAAGAAATTGGACCATGAAAAACATGTCACTGAGTGGCAACCTGAAAATGAAGAGAAGCTGGATGGAGATCACAAGAAACCATATCCTCCCAGAGTATGTCTGCATTCCTACACCGGCTCAGCGGCGCACTTCAAGCAGTACCTTGCTCCCACTATTCCAGTCGAGGTCTTTGCGTCATTCTCTACTGCAATCAATCTGTCAGACGATTTGGAAGGCGAGACGAAGAAGGAGTTTGCGGATGTGGTGATGGCTGTGCCAGACCATCTGTTGCTTGTAGAGAGTGACTTGCATACCGCAGGGGAGGACATGGATAGGAGGATGGAGGACGTGGTTAGGAGAGTTTGTAAGATTAAGAAATGGGGTTTGGAAGACGGAGTGAAGAGGTTAGCGGAAAACTGGAGTCGGTTTGTTTTCGGGGGAGAGGGATAAGGTAAATGTTGAAAGACCAACGATTGTGGAAATAATGACTTCGAATTTCGGCATCCCAATAAATCCGCCAAAGTGGGTTTTGATAACTTAGCAAGAAGAATAAGAAACTGAGGCTTGGAGTTATCTTGGCGTCGCTAATAACGATAAACATACTGTACGTTCTTTATTCTCCTCTCCTCTTTCACGTTAAACCTCGCGAATGCTAACCTAGATAGAAAGGATCCCTGGACCTAACACTAAATTTGCTTACAGGGCTTCGGTGCAATACAAATGTTTAGCGGAATAGAAGAAATTTGGAGGCTGTTCGAGTCTACAGTGTAAGATGAGCAAAAGATTGCTTGGCCTGTGAAGCTGTTGGCTACACAGCAGCGTGCGGCAGGCCCCTTCAGAGATCGTAACTGTTCTGCAATCCTAACGGAACATGCATTGGTGAAAAAATAAGCCCAAGTACGCACACCACGAGCATGGCTTATTTCTAAGGTAGATTAAGACACATTTAGAAATATCCTAAAATAGATAACTACAAATAGCAAGACGGCTTAAACGAGAACTCATCCGCTTGAAAATCCGGTCTAGAATGCATTTGAGATCGAAGGAAAAGAAAAGGAAATCTCTGTGAGCTCTCGCCGTCTTATACATGCCTGCCGACTGCCAGAATCTTCACTCCACCCTTGCCTGCCAGCTCAAGAGCCATGACCACCACATGATAGAAACCGCTAACAACTCGAACCTTAGCTAAGTTTTGCATCCTCGGATCCACTCTTCGGTGCCAGCAAGCTCGCGAAAGATGGTGTTGGAATGTTGTTCTATCGTTGACGTGACCGCGTAGGCGGCGCTGAATAGAACATAACAACTCCGTATCATATCCTCCCTCTTTATTCTCAATCATGTCATTCCAAGTCTCACTCCTTGCTTTACAACGTAATGTGATTCTATCGTTAACCTGACCGCATACACGGGCACGGGCACGGGCGCGGGCACAGAATACACATCCTCGTGCCTTGCTCTTAGTGCTTTATGCAGTTCAGATTCACCCTCTTTCACATCGCCCTCATTCTCGTGGTTCTTTGCTGGAGGTTGGAAGTAGGGCGTTGTTTCATCATTTATTTCACCATATACACCGTACCTAATAGAGTGCAATACTTACAGTATGCCTTCGCCTTCGTTCCTGTCGTTCTCATGCCAGCCTTTTATGATTAGATGAAATACTGTCGTTGATCTGACTACATGAGTGACGTTGGATAGAGCACAAGATTTCATTCTACTCACCCCATCCTTGGTTCCTTACGTAGTGTGGTTTCGTCATTCTCCTTTTCACGCTTAGATGTGGCTTAGTGGGGAACGCAGCTGAGTAAGAGGATGTTGGTCCAGAATCTCAACTAGAATATGAGCAATCCGTGGATTTAGGACTTGGGGTGAGTGACTTACAGGTGGTGTGAAAGCTTGTATTGAATGTTGAGTCCTGAAGGAGGAATGATTGCAGGGCATGACGTACGCAACGCGGCGTCAAACTTTCGTTGGGAATCTAGAGTGGTGAGTGAGTAATCCAGGAAGTAAGGCTTTTGGTAGAGCGACTTAGAGTAGGTCCGAGAGTTTGTGCTGAACCTAGCGGGGAAGGAGGACGAAGACCATTTTATTAGCCGAGAGGAGGTGATGTGCAAAGACTATGTATGACAAGCCACCCGAGCTTTGTATGGTTCGAAATCTGGTAGAGGGCAGAGCGGTGAACGCCTGGATGATCTTACTATTGATACAAGATCGCCACAGTGAGCAGCGGGCACAGCAGTCGATTTGGTTTAAGAATAGAAGGAAAGAGGTTATAGACCTTTGAGGATGGGACCTACTGTAGATAGTAGAATGCGTCCAGATATTCGAAAGAATGTCTAAATGGATCCCGAAGTGGGCATCAATCTCCACTCTTGCAAGATGAAGCTTTTGGCCTTTGGAAATAGGACAAGAGATGACTTCCAACCAAACTCTTACACTCTAGAAAACAGCACCTTTTTGCGATGCATCCAACCTCGTCCAATTGATTGTTGATGGTAATGAGGATCTCAAGGATGAGGTGCCGTTGAAAAAAGAAGAGTGGGTCCAACGCATGTTCGATAAGTAACCGCAGTTGGAAGGCACAGAAAATTGTAGCACAATCATGCGGCGCAAGCTGGATGTTAAATCGTCGAATTGAAGAGGGCTAGAAATTCACTCCATCTTACCATCTGACCCGGCGCAGAACGTGGGTATTCAGATCCAAATATTCCGTGATAGGCTCTAAGGATTCAGTAGGAGCGGACACAGAAAGTAACTCCTTTGGAATTGACAGGGAAACGCCGCCATATGCTACTCGGCCCTGCAAGTAGAATTCCAGGGACACAGCGTCAACTGTTATACACACTTTCAATATATTTTCACCGTCACTACAAGCTCCGAATCAATCGAACACAATATCTATACATCCATCCTTCTTGATCATAACCTTTTTCTCCCAGCCTCCAAAGGCAACCTTAGCATCATCAGTCGATGGCCACAGCGGCCACGCTTTCGCAAGCACCGTAATAGGCATAATAACCGGCGGCCCCCACCTGAGATTGTCCAGATAAAGCTCCGGCCGGGAACGCATCTGTAAGAACAGTGCTGGCGGGTCATCGATAAGTAAGGCCACATTTAGCAGGTCGAGACGCTCAAGGCTCGGCATCCAACTGACCACCTCAAGAATCTCTAACTTGTCGCAGACCACCATATTCGCGATGGTCAGGTGTCGCAAGACCGGCAAGGTGGCTCGGCACCTTTGCAGATTGAAGTGATGGGGGAGGGATATAGTCTCCCGCATGGAATAGTGGAACTGGGCGCTAGGGTGGTAATAAAAGGCGAGGTCAATGGTTAAGTATTCGAGCGTATGTCGAGCCGTACATGCTATGTGAAGCCAGGTCCAGATACCGAGTTGTTGATTGATGTCGACAGAGCGTCCCCAGGCGGCGTGTTTGGATGGGCTGGTAAATGAAAGCTTCTGGACGTTACGCAATCTATAGGGAAACCACCGAGGAGGAATTAGGTTTTCGGGAGCAAGTGGCCCGAGGTAGGCAAATCCCTTAGACCCAATGAATTCCACCTTCATGAGCTTCGTCGAACCCTTGAGATTGCCCTGAATGCACTCCATGCAGGCCCTCATTGCCAAAGTAGAGGCCACGGCCGAAGAATCGTGCAGTTGGCTGTATTGTGGATCGATCATTGTCAACAAGGCGCCTACGTCGAAAACGGGATCTCCGATGACGATATGCTCCACTGCCGGTAGTTTGCACAGAGCGGAGGTGAGGGAACGCGAGATGCTTTCATGCAACGGAGGAGCATCGACCCGGAAAGGCATAGGCGCATAAGATGTCGCAGGGTTTTGTCGAAACCGACGAGAAGGTTCGAGATATGACATGAGCTCTACAGAAGCTTTTCCGACTACCAGATCGCTGTTGTTAACCGTTCCAATCCAAGCTTTCATCAAGTTGCGGCGTTCCACCATCGCCTTTCTAGACCTTCCATACTCGGTATTGAGATCCCAGCATTCCGCGCTGGAATGTGATGTCGGCGTGAAGGCGTCCAGGCAGATATTGACCCGTTCCACATATGGGGCCAACTGGCTGTGGTTCGCAATATTTTGAAGCTTCTGCAGCCCCTGCGGCGTACAGGAGATGCTGGTTTTTGTAAAGCAGTGTTTTCTGAACTGAACCCAACATGAACTTTTTAATTTTTGAGAAACTGACCTAAAGGCAGCAAGGTCGGTATGGCGCCGAGGTACGAGTCCTCCAGATGGACATTCAATGCTCTGTGAAGGAGGGAGGCGGTCAGCCACCATAGCCCAGAGCTCCGGCGGCATTCGGTCGATAGCGCGCATCATGCTGGTTGTTGTGTAGGCAGCCGTGGTGAGGGAGAGGGCGAAGTAGGAACGTAAAGGTTTGTTCTTAGTGTGAAAGTGCGGTCGAGTGAAAATAGCTGTTAGAGAACAATGCTTACCTCTCCTGCAGCTTTCCAGGATAAATCTAAGTCACCCGAGAGTTGTGGTTGTAGTCAATAATCATGAAAATGTGTAAAATGATTGCTACAAACACTCTTTGCAAAATAACTTCACTGTACTGAAAGCGATACTAGCGAAGCCACGTCATTACAATTTTTCCAAACCACCATTAATCACACTCCCGTGAGACTCCATACTAGTTTCCGTTGACTCTGTCGTTCCGTCTTCCGATCCCTCATGTTCTCCTGTCTGTCCGGAAATTCCGGGATGCAGGAGCTCATGAGCAAAATAGGGAATCGGATTGACCACATCTTCGTCATCCCCGATATCCTCTGGGTCGTATAGTAGGTCCTCAGGAAAGCTGATAAACATGCCAGTCTCCCCAAGCTCAACAGGTTCTAAATCGAGGTCACTGTCTTCACGCTGCGTCGCAATCTTGTCCCAGTCCACAAGCTCGATTTCACTGCGAGTGAAACCTTGGAAGGATTCATCGGAAAGTGAAAACACTTCTTGCTTGTCCCACACTCTTCGAAACACCAGCTTCTCCACATATGTCTTTTCTCGGATTGCCGTGAATATATTCCTCCACAATCCATTGCGAAGTTTGAAGTCGGCTATCTCTAGTGACCGGAGTGTATCCCGATGGCGAAGGATGAAGTTCATCATTTCGTTCTCACGACAGTTGAAGCCACATATTCTCAGCGACTTCAAATTCTTGATGACGGCCTTCCCAAGGATCTGGTTCAGCGGGGTTCGATACCAGATCTCGCTGGCAAAGTATATCGAGACGTTTTGGAGCTGGGGCATGCCGGCAATATACCGAGCAATCGTTCCACGGGTAAGGTTCTGGTGGATCTCCGAGTCTACGGTCGATTCGTTTAGGAAGTCGAGCTTGAGGCACCGAAGAGATTCCATGTTTTTCATATGCGCATCCTGAAGTTCGGGATCGGGCAAGGCTAGGGCGGAGGGCTTGTTTGTGTACACCCGGAGCCTGGCTGGCTGCACCTCAGAGTGAAGGAGGGCATTTCGAACGATGTGGATGACTTTGATCTCATCTTGACAATCCCTTGATCTTTGCGAGCATTTAAGAGAGAACAATATTGACCTCAGCTTTGGCTGCAGCTTTGCAAGTGCTTTGGACAACAGCTCCAGTGCTTCCCCCTGGTTATCCAGCTCGCGGTCGAACTTGACGGTGCTGATTCGGAGCGTATGAATGTGGCGCACATATTCTGGAAGTTCCGAGATAGCGGCAAGATCCAACAAGCTCTTTCGAGATAGTGATACCCATCTGACTTGGAAGAAGGTCTCACCAAAGAGGTTGGCGGCGGCGTGGCGAAACGCTTTGCAGACAAGACGGACAGATCGTATATTGATGAGCAGATTATCCTTGGATTTAGTTTTTGGGTGTGTAAGTCGGGGTCCTCGGCCTGTTGCATCTGGAGAGTCTTCCCAGAGCTCTTCTACAATCATAGATAAGAGTTCTAATGGGAGATCATCCATATCAAGACTAAGCCCAACCGTATCGAGAAAGAGATAGGGGAGTAAGTGACCCTAGCGGATAATGATCGGTCCGTAGAGATAGGGAATCAGGTGTTAGTATTGAAGCATGTGGGTATGTGCTTCCTTATCATGAGGCTTTACTAACACCGAGTTGCCCTCTCGGGCCCGAGGAGTGGACGCCCGATTCGGGCATTCTGGCATTCCATGTGACCTGTAGCTAGTATACTAGAGGTTAATTCTTAGATTGCGGAGACATACAGTAGATAGCTCTCGCGAATCTCAAAGATGCGATGAAACTTTGGGTTCGGTATCCCTAAGGGCCGAAACAGGCTAGCGTGGTGTCATGTCTCCCGTGCATCGCTGTCCGAACCTGCGACCTCGCGTCGAGACAATAACCATCGCTATTGAAGTAGAGGGAGTGATGGTAAAAGAAACGTGAGAATGGAGTGTAAAAAACGGTCGCTCCTTTCTCAACATTAATGCGCAGTTCCGGCACTCTAGCCGGTGAGTCGGGTCATCATTTTCGCGTCTTATCGAACCTCACCGGTTCTCCATCTCTTCCATCGGGTTTCATCAGGGGTTTGCAGTGGTGGTGCCAGTAGGGCTGAACCGATTTGAATGCAACAAGAGCTGGGTTTTTGCAGGATTCTCAAGTGTATTTCTCAGTCCCTAAAAGATGGCTTTCCCTCTCCTTTTCTAAAGAAGTTCCTAGCTGGGCGAAACTGAAGCATCGCACTCCACGCATTTATGCCCGTTAACGGCACAGGAGGAGTCTAAGTACGCTGCGTGCAAGACCTACCTGACCCGTTTAAGGGATCCGGTAATAAGTTCTCGAGAGCTGTTGACCAGGAAATAACGATGAGGTCGGCTTGCCGGTGTACCGAAGTTTGCAGTCTATTCATAGTACCTAAACGCTTCAACGTTCCGCCGGTTTTGCAGCCAAAACACAGAGGCTGACCGTGCAATCGAATCAAGCTTCAACCAACACGAGATTCTCATGAGCTTCTCCGACATGCTAAGGGGCGAGAAAAGCTTGACGCTCCACAGTCACACGTCCCTTGCAACATCGCGAGCAATGCGAAAATGGTTATTGGATGATTTGCGCATTTAATGTTTGGCAGGGTAATACTAACACGTGACGCAGTTGAAAAGAGAAGGGATCGCGACAACGGAATCGTATTGAGGCTTGAACCAGCTGAAAGATTGTTGACACTCATACGAACGTTCACCATGCATTCATTTCCTGGATCACGATGCAAGACGAGTGAAGCGCTAATTTGTTTCAGTACGTTCATTCAGGAGGGCAAGTATAAAGATACGGAATTTCTTTCGCAGAGAGTTCTCTTCACTCAAGAACATCCTCACCAAGTCACTCTTTGACGTTCGAACGTTAACAGTCATTCCTTACATTCACTCTTTACGTTCACTTCATCCTACATACCCTTTAAATATCCAAGATGCATTTCACAAGCACCATCCTCCTTGCTCTACCCTTCCTCGCCGCAGCCGCCCTCCGGCCCGCTAAATTCTATGGCAATCTTGTGGCTCGCGACGACTACTCTGATGCTCTTCACTCTATGTGCGCAGTCGGCGATGGGGCACCCAAGGACTGTGGAATGGGCTACTGCTGTTATTACTACGAAGAGTGCAGGGACGGCACGGACGGCCAGGCCTATCCCTTCTGCATGGACATCAGCGAAACGTCTACTGGTGGTGAGTGGTGAATCTTCCGTTCATTTGAAAGTATATTCTCTAACCTTTTCAACAGGTGAACCATTCTCCGTGGTTGCACTGCAATTCGCCACAACCGGCATTCCCTCCAACCATGCCTCTCCCACCGCTCACCCCTCCTCGAATGCACCAACTACTCACTCCGCCGGTCCGACTGCAACTACCGGCACCGCAGCTGCTGCAAGCACTACGGGCGCTGCATCGAACAACAAAGTCGGTGCTGTCTTCGGACTCGGCATGCTCGCAGGGTTCGCAGGAATGCTTGCCTGATCTTCTAGAAGGCAAGATATAAACGTGGTAGACGCCACTAATAGGAGGATCTTATAGGGAGACGAGAAGGCAGGAAGAGGAACAGCAGCATTGGAAGAGAGATTCTTGTGACTATTTTAAGGGATTATAATGTAGAAAATATCTATTAAATTTGCTCGCAAAGAGCTCATACCAACATTTGTGTTAGTTTGGTACCAGCAGGATATAGTGGATTATGAGTGAATAGAGGCAACACCCGAGCGTTAAGCATGTTTTACATAACGTATAATAAAAGGCGAGTTTCTATCTGTTGTCTTGTATAGAATCTTCTTTTCTATTGGACACTACCTTAGAAGTCAGGATCCCGTAATGTCGTCATGTGATCGACCCACCCCTCTCCAAGTGTCTCTTGTCGCTTTTCGCTTTTCGCATGTCGCATCTAGAATGATCGGAGAGTTGGAATCGGATATACCGAGTGTGAAAGAATGGTAAGATCGTTTATTCATGTAACGCAAAACTTCGGACAGCGAACATCTCCCAAACCGCGAGCCACTAGGTCGACACCAAGACCCACACGACCGCGACACGCCGCAATTCTGCACACAACACCCAACACGAACAAACTTCTCAACAGCAGGCTGTTTAAATCCAGCAAATGGGTCGTCGCTGGGCGATCATCCGGCGTCCCGAACCGTCTTACTTCTTCCCCTGGTTCTCGACAAGGCCTCTAAACAAACTGCCTGCTGTCTTCATCAGCACTGCCGGGTCCCCAACCTCCGCAATCCGTCCTGCATCCATGACCACCACACGGTCGAAACTGAGGATTGTATCGAGGCGGTGAGCGATGGCAATGATGGTACGGTTAGCGAAGGCGGTGCAGAGTATGCTCTGCATTAAGGCGTCTGTTTCGGCGTCCACACTGTGCAATACTGTGTGAACTAGATATAGAAAGAATTCCGGGAGAGGGAAGAGTTACCTGCTGGTTGGCTCGTCGAGCACTACAATCTTCCCAGGCATTAGGATCGCCCTTGCGAGACAAAACAGTTGTCTCTCCCCTTGACTCAACAAGCTCTCCACGTTATCCAGGCTGACATCCAGTGCTGATACCTCCCCACCCTCCATTCCTGTGCTTAACTTTTCCCAGAGTTGAACCTGTTCCAAGGCGTCCTGCATCTGGGCATCGGACACCGAAGGCATTTTAGCTTCTGGAATCCATGGTGCGAGGTTGTGTCGTACAGTACCACGCAAGAAGAATGGATCTTGAGGCATTGCAATGATCTTCGACCGGAGAACCGACAGGGAGACGTCGACCGTACGTATGTTGTCGATGAGAATCTCCCCATCCTGTTCGTGCAAAAGTCCGAACAACGTGGCAAGGAGGCTGGATTTCCCGCTGCCGGTACGACCGCAAAGTCCGATTTTCTCACCGGGTTCAATGCTCAAGTCGATGCGGTTCAGAGTCGGTTTACCGTCGACTGAATAACTCGCTACAAGGTTCTTGAACTGAACTGAGCCTTTCATGGGCCAGGAGTCTGGTGGATCAGGTTGCGATGTCTCTTGAATTTCGGACGGTGTTTTGGAGAATTGGCTAATTAGAACAGTTAGAGTTTATCTTAACCATCAAATCAATGTCTTACCGAATGCGCGTTACTGCGCTAAGAGAGGTTTCGAATTCGGCCCACGCTATGATGATGATGCGGAAGTTGAATCCAAGGTCCATCTATACACAGTTAGTCTAAAGATGAGATGTGAAGTCGTCGACTCACAGCAGCTACTAAACCTAATCCAAGGTATCCAGGATCGACCTTCGATCTCAGTACCACAGCCAACCCAACAATAACAGTAATAAGCCCACAGACCATAAGCTCAAGCACCAGATTCAGCCAGTTCTGAATTGCGAAAAGGAGATAGAAGGGGATTTGAGACTGGTCAAGATACTTGTTGTTTTTATCACGGTAGGAATTTGCCCATCCGAAAGATCGGATCGTAACAATCCCAGCGAGGCTTTCAAGAAAATGTGTGCAAAGAGGTGCTTTGGCTTCGAGATCCATCAATCGCACTTGCCTAGATGTCCGTAGGTACACTCGTTGAATAAGGTACCCTGCAGCCGCAAGCAGAGGGATTATAGCAGCTACCGGGGGAGTTGCCACTACAAGGATCGAAATCCCTGATATTATAGTGAGTAGTTCTAGAGAAAGAGAAGTTAGTTCCATGTTACGCCCAGTGCTGCTCATCAAAGGTAGAATACCTGAAGTCACATTTATGAATGAATATTGGAGTGAGTTGTCTACCTAAAGCCGGGGGTATAAAGTCAGCGGAATTCTTTAAAGTAAAATTATTAGCACTACTACCGCCTATCTATGCAGCGCCTTTGAAATGATACTTACAAGCACGATATCCTGCGAAAACCGATTTGTGATCGTTCCAATATCTGTTGATACTAGGTACGAGAACTTGGCTCTATCTGGCTGTAAGCAAGAGGGTAGCTAAAAGGAGCAGTGGAGATAGGAGATGCTGCATCTAGTCGTCACCTAACGTAGAGCACGACAGGGTAATTTAGGACAGAAATGCGCATCTTGGTGATGCTCTGCCTAATCTTAGCAATACTTTTATCGGATAGAACCTACCTTAGTCGTGTCCTACGTTATGTGGTAACATGGAATAGTCGTGTTCCAAAAGATTGAAGGTTGTGATTAACATACCGCATAAGGGCGTTCAACTGCCGAGCGTGAAGTGCCAAGCTTGATCTAGGAATGAACCACAGCGCAAAGTGGCCTAGCCAGAGAAAATATAGGAAGATATTGACTGCAGTAATGGTTACGAACAAGTATAGATTCCTCATAGTCGCCGATTTGCTTGAGCTGGCGGATTGCGCCCACCATTTCAGCCATAAGAATTGAATCGTGGTTGCTGCCGTGGTCAGGGTGAGTAGGCTAAAATAGACACTACAGTGCAGTGTCCCAACGGCGGAAATGAAAAAGAGCAGACTTCGCCTGTCTCCGGATCGCCGTGCTACATCTTCCTCCTCATCTTCTTCCAATTGTGGCTCCGGGTTTGGTGAGATTGCTGTTTCTGAAGCTTCCGAGTCGATATCATCCAGCAGATCATCATATAGATTTTCATGGCTATAATCCCCGCTGATTTCGTGTAGATTCACATTTCTGGTTATTAATTCCTGATACGTTCCCTGCTCAATAATATGGCCATCAGCTAGGACAATAATTCTATCTGCGTGGCGTGCAAAATAGGTTGCATGAGTGGCCAGGATGACCATCGCCCCGGATTTCCTAAGAAGACCGTTTCGGCCAAAGACACGATCAAAAACAAGCTTCTCGGTGGCGCTGTCTAAGCCAGAAAAGATGTCATCGGCGACAAGAATAGGTTTTCGCGCGTAGAGAGCACGTGCGAGGGAAATTCGATTCTTCTGTCCCCCGGACAACGAGATTCCTTTGGAGCCGATGAGAGTCATGTCTCCTTTCTTCATTTCAGTCAGATCTTGGACGAGCCCACAACTCCAGACAACCGAGTTGTACCAAGGTTCCTCGAAGGTATCCTCTGCAATGATGTTCTCCCGCACAGTTGCGTTTCGAAGCCAAACTGTCTGATCACAGAACGCTGTACCAGACGACGGAGCCTGAAAGGAACCACAGAGAAGTTTCGTCTCCCCTATCAGGGAGCGCAGTAGGAGTGATTTACCAGACCCAACCTTACCCACGACCATGTTAAGCGATTGAGGCGGGAGTTCCAATTGGATGTTGAAGAGAAGTGACTTAGTATCATCAATTGCAAAAGTTGCATTTTCCATGGATACAATAAAAGACGGCGTCTGGCGTTTAAATGATTCTCGAGTCTGTATAGGATCAAGTTCGATCCTGTCAATGCCAGTACTCCCAGGTAAGCCATCTCCTGCATAGTGGGATATCGAATCGCCATGAAGAAAGGATTGGATCCGTTCTAAGGACGCCCAACTAGCCATAATTTGTGGGATCTGCTGTAAAACTAAGATCATAGGTGATGTGACGAGCTTTAGAGCAGAGAGAGACCCATATAAAACTTTAAAGTCGAGTGAAGGACCGTCGCGCCTAGTGACCGCAATGACGACAAACGTGACATACGTAGCGAGTGTCGTCATCTGGAACATAACATTCGAGATCAGAAGTATCCAGACGAGCAACTTTCGAACGAAGTTGTGAGCAGCTACTTCCGCTTCGCGGAGCCCTGTTAGCATTCGGAGAACTGTTTCTGTGAGACCAAGCATTCGAACACCCTTTATACAGCCGATCGAATAACTAATCGACGTGACTCTAGCTTGGGTAGTAGCGACCCAATCCATTTGGCGAGCTTTCATGTACTTGCCAATCCATGTGCAAATTCCCGTCGCAACTAGGGTCGTGAGAAAGGGTGCTATGAGGGCGACCCCGAGATGTGTGTAGAGGATGTAGAGCGCAACGCCGGTGCTTATGACCATAGCCCAAACCTCATGCATATTTTTAACACCATTGAGTATCTTTTCAACGTCTACGTTCATCAAAACGGTTGCCGATCCTAGATTTACGTCTTTGGATGTGATCCGAAGGGTTTGTTCGTATAGAGATGATATTAGGCAGCTTCTCAACTTGGTCGAGAACCGAGCCACGCTTTGGGCATACCAGCTTGAGGAAATAGCTAGGAGAGAGTAGTTGAGTCCAAATGCTCCAATAAGTCCATACCCGACGTTCACACTAGGTTCATCTTTCGATTGCACGAAATTGATCATCGCGGTGATTAGAAAGGGCTGGCTCAGGCTCGTGGCTATTTGGAGTAACCTGTATGGCATAGTCAACGCTCATGTACTGCATATTGACGCTAACGGCGAACATGATAGGAGCTTAGATTCTTTTGATTTTCTCCCTAAATCTAGTAAGATTTAACATATGGACTCTGCCCCAATTATGCTCCACGTTAGGTAAGAAAATGTAGTAGAGTACATTATCACATAATGTGGAACATAACTAGGGTAAAGTTAGCCTGCTAATACTCTTGCTGGAATTAACGAGAATGTCAATACGAAACAAAAATTTGCCATGAAATACCCCCTTACCATGTTCTACGTTCGGGGAATAAGATTCCTGGGAAGACCTTACCTTGGAATCACTGGCAGAATTAAGTCAACCCAAAGCACCCTAATGATGGTACGAGCCAATGGGGCATTTTTGTTTGTTTTCTGACGGCGGAAGACATCCTCAAAAGCAATGTTTCGTTGTTTCGATGCAAGATCTGCATCAACGCTGAATAAGTCACCAGGCTTAAGTATCTTCTGATAACCTTCTTTGAAGAGGCCATTAAGATACCAAAATAGCCTCTTGCCAAACAGGCCTACGGTCTCTTCAGGAGGCAAGGTGCGGTCTTCGTCCGAATAGAATAACTCCCTTTTGTCAAGAGACTCCAACAATAGTAGTAGCCCGGTCAAGAATGTGTGGATTGACGCAGAGGTGACCAGAACTGACGGATAGTCAACTAAGAAAAGGGTCCGCAGCCGGACGGCGTCACACAGCAGCAGGACCAGCAAGAAAAATTGAAGCAGATGGCTTGGCCTCACTGCCCTCGTATGTTCGAGCCGAGACAGAGTCACAAGGACAAGGGACCCAAGGAATTCCAACGAGGCTGATAAAATGGATAGCTTCGTCTTGTAAGATTCGATTTTTGCCCAGATGACGAGGAGGAGAATAGATGAGATGGCATAACAACCAGTCGCAACCTTTGCAGGAATTAGCCTCTCGATTTGCAATAAGCAAAAGCATCATCACGCGAACCAGCTTTAAAACCCCCAAATGGGAGTTTTTGGCGACCTTATGCCGCCGCCTTCGGAGAGTGGCCAATCGGATGGGTGCGAATAGCAAGAAGGCTGCCTGTGGCAACAGCCCAAGCACGCTGTCCTCAAAGACCAACGTGAAATCGAAGCCCCCACGACATGACCCAATTCCAGGACCGAAGGACGAATCGGTTTGACACACTCGCGACATCGTGGTTTATCCAGTGGCTCAAAATAGACGACAGTTTGCACGACTGAAGGACAAAAAGTGAGGTTAAGATAAGGCTAGAATGCCTGCCTCCGAAGGCTCCCACTAACGTCACCGGAGATCTGTCGTCGTGGGCGATTCGTACGTTTCCACGCACGAAGCGAGGTGTGATTGAAGAGCAGGAGTCATCCCATCCCTTAACAAGACAATGACAAAAAATGCCGGCGCCTGGATGAACGGTCGTAATTGAAGAGATATCAATAAGGATCATTAACGAATCACCGGCTGAGGTCAACATCTTCCAATTGTTGTAACAAATTGTGTAAGAATGCTAGCGACTTTTGGAACAGGAGTTAGTACCTTCTTCTTTCGAATCTTGGCAGCTGAACAGTGTTTCCTCATCACATGATACCAATTTCATCAATATTTCAGCTATCCACATCTTCACTCCGTTCCAGAGTTTTCGCAAAAGCATGAAGGCTACCTTCGGCTTACGATTGCTTACACGGCGTAAACGCTTTACACGAGCAGCATGGCGCCCCTTCGTGCCGCCGACCCCAGCGCCCCCGCAAAGCATTCACCGCTTGACGATCCGAGCCCAATCGCAACCCCAGGAATCACCGTTGCTTTTGCAGCCTCGTACGCGTCTCATGCGTGCACGCCTTCATAAAATTACTGTGCCTCGCTTCCTGCGAACACATCCCACGGCCAAAGAGTGTCTGGATGGCAGCACGTGTTGTGAATCGCTGCGTTTCTCGTTACCGACCAGTGTGTTGGTGTGATCCTGCAGCAGGAGTGCAGCAAGAAGCAACAACAGGTTTGTCACATCCACCGGAACCGGTGGAAGGCGGCAAGCGCCGGTTTTTTCCTCCAAATTTTATATCTCTACTAGTGTGTGTTCTCTGCGAGTCCATATCTAGGAGTTGTTTGATCTTTGAACCTCGGAAGAACGTCTCCTACATATTCTCGTGAATTCTTCCTAAGGGCTCACCGACGTCCACTGGACCGAGCTTAGCATCAACCCCTAAAAGCAGCCCCTCTCCACACCTCTGATATCTTCCCAGGCCGTCCATCTCTTCCCTTCTTTTCCTTCCTCTACCTTTGTACTAATATCTCAATCTCCACTCCACCACGTCAAATTGCGCCAATTCACCTTGCCAAGCCCACAGATCTCCACCCAAGAGCTCTCAAACGTCAACACTGCAACACCCACTGAGCAGCCCCAATATTCCAAAACGCATCATCATTCATAAAGGTCTTAGTCTGTACAACGACTGTAGAACACCAAGACCTTGATTTTCATCTCACGACGACTCGCCAAGCAGTGTTGAAGCCAACGGCTACCCTGCATTTAAAAGACGTCTATTTTCCAAGCTTCTTGGAGCATCACTTTCACACACTAGTTGCCACGTAAACGACTTTAAGCAATTACGCAGTCTGTCTAAGGGTGCATTCCCGAACGTGCCGGCGATCTCTTACCAGACTCGAGAAACACCGCCAAACACGAGCATTTGGCAGCTGCGACACCCTGCGCCACGACTTCCGGATCCGCAGTATATTGGCAAGCCCGATTCTTATGCTCATCTGAATTGAGATCGCCCAAGTGTTGACAGGAAGAATCAACATTGTGTTGAGAGGGTCACTTGACACACCCACTAGCCTGCTTTCATAGAGAGAGTACCACGGGACCACGGGGGGCTTGGCCTGGAACGCACTACATCATCCACGTAAATATTTTGAGGGAAGGTATATAACCCTGTTCTTCTGCTCGACACTTCCTCTACCTCACCGAACTCAACCAACACGCACAACTACACCGACACAAACAGCCTCCGACACGAAGATACCAGCTCACCACCAACACCACCTCAAACTAAGCACCACATCTACAACCACCTGAGAAACATCCACTTGTCGTCAACAAGTCCGAGTTCAAATCCAAATCTAGTGCCAACCGACCAAGCCTCCAACCACCCCCACCAAACTATCACCACCACCAAAATGTCCACCTCCGCTCCCCGCTTCCACATTCCCTTCCCGAAGACGTTCCTCTCTCTGAACGCGAAGCCCACGAAGCTCCCTAGCGTGAATACAATCATGTCTCCAGAGCCCGAGGTCCCGACGCACAGTTTCCTCTCCAACCGACCCAACGCCTCGCGCCACTTCTCCATCTCCTCTAGCACCAGCTCCGGCAGTGTCACCATCAGCGAGCCCGCCTCCCCTACTGTCCAGGCCGCTGATGCCGCCAATATGAACGGAATGCCTGCGTTCCAGACATGGCTGCCTCTGAATGCGAAGTTCAACCCACCGCCTAAGTCCGCAGGCGAGATGACTGTGGGCGGGGGTGTCAAGAGCCCTTTCCTTTCCAACAGGGGCTAAACATTGCACCCTACGAATGAGGACGATTGAGGGTGAATGTGCAGAAAAGAAGGATACCATGAACGAACGAACGAACGGTCAAGGGAACAAGAAAGTACGGATATCACAACATGAAATTGGACTTACGACCTTACGACGACCTTCACAACCATCTTTCCTTCCCCTGCCCATGTCTTTCTTTCATCAAAAATTCGATTCAGAAATGATATAACTACAAAACCCATGCAGTCAGGATTAGCGATCACGGGAGGAGTTCTTATGTTCTGAAGGCTGAGTAGGCTTTGGGACTTTGTTTTCTTTATTGTTTCACTTCTTATGTATAGCAATCAAAAGCCCAATTACCATACTGAATGGTTCGATTTAGTATTATTGCAGTTGTGTGAATTGGTCAAAGTTCGTCTCCAGGTCGACGAATCGAAACTGTCCACCTGCTCCAATCGCTGATTAATAATGGGATTTCGCACACGCAGCAGCCCCCAAAATGTACCCGCATTCCAGATCCCAGGAGGAAGCCGATTTAAATTACTGCCTTAAATTAACTCGCAGCATACCTACTCTCTTGTCTAGCGTATCCTAAAAGAATTCTTAACACAGCAAAGCCTGTAGAACACTCATTTTCCCACGTAATAATCACAAGGCAAACTGCTGCCTCCCTCCAAACCCACCCTCCTCTCACTCTGCTGATGTCTATTTGGGGCCAAAAGTTTGCAGTGTACGACAACAGAAATTTCACTGACCTGCCCACCTCGATCCCACCTACTCCTGCACCTACGCCACATCTCCTGACACATGTTCCCAAATCCACACACTTACATCTCTAATCTTGATCTCCGACTCCGACTCCGACCTCCCTATCTCACCCGCCTGCCTATCAATTCCCCAATTAATCCACCCGCATTTCACTCACTCACCACTGTAAGCTGGCTTACTTCGGCTCTCCCCTCTCAATCTGACACCCCAACCAACTCCGCATCGTATCCGTAAGTCCTGCACACACAGACATTATCTGCCCGCATCTGCCTGCATATCGGTGACCGACGCACATGGCAAAACGGTCGCTCAATCACGCATGCGCCAAATCACCCCTCCCCCATGTAGAAAATAGGAGTTTGCGCAATCCGCTTCTGTCGTTGAACCCCGAACAGTTCCAGGGTCCGAGATTTCGGGACCTGGTACGGGAGGGTTCGGCAACGGGAGCGCACGTGGCTTGAGGGTGTGGTGCGGTGGCGGGAGGAAGGCAAGGGAGAAAGGGGGGAGAAGGGGTTGAAACATTGTGATTCATGACATGAACATCCGACTGTTTGAAGATCGAAGATCTGATGTTTAAGGTTCTGCAGATGTGTCTTGAACAGGCAAGCCTGGAAATTCGACACGACACACAACACGAAGGGGTGAGAGGACAGATTCTGGTTATCTTTCTTGACCGCAGAAGTAGACATAAATCTGTATCCTGTCAACACCTTGGAGAATGATGGAGGCTGGCTGGGTTCATAGCGTAGATCACTCTGTTTTGTGTAGTACAACTTGACATGCTGTACCTGTGGATGGTGATTCTCGTACGATCCACCGCTTTGCACACACAGGCGAGCAGAATCTGACTCTCTCTCTCTCTCTCTCTGAGCTGAGCTCTACTTAATAAAGCGCAAGCTCTTTGAGCCAGACACGCAAAAGGGTTGTCTGCTTAGTCAGCTTCACTTCTTCATGACAAGCACCGAAAACTTGGAATGCGAAACTGTAATTCTCCTATCATAATCACCACACTATCTTCCCTTCCACTCTCTACTCTCCCATCTCTCCATCTCACCCCTCGCTCGAGCTCTCTCCCATTCTGACAGGTCTCCACGCCATCGCTATGATGCTTCTATCCACCCAACCCTCGAACTCCCCCCACCTTCGCCATCCTCTCTCCAGAATATCGCAAAAGCCCTAAGACCGTATAAAACCGAGGCCACCCATCCGATCCCAACAATATAAAAAAGATGTGTAATATGGAATTCAAAAAGAAGCCGGCTCTCGGCTACTACAGTGCTATGCTGTCCAAGAAACGAAAATTTCCAAACCGAGTGCAGGAGTGACAAAACTGCCGCTAAGCAACTGATTTAAGGTTCTAGTCCTTCCACTCGTCCTCAAGTGAGTGTGCGACCGGTAGGAATCGAATCGAAGGAGCGCATGGATGTGTGTTTCGTGCGTGCACGGTATGTCGTAGATTCGGTAGATAAATGTCGGATTGAAGGAGACAGTGCGGGACGATGTGGGTGCGCGGTCGCGGTTTCCAAAATGAACTATGACTCTTTCACTCCACCCACCGCCAACCACAGAAAGCAAAAACACAAAAAGGAACACCAGCGAAGACTGACTCAGCAGAGAGAGACTGAGTTTAACGTACAGTGCACCCACCACCAACAAAGCGCACCACCAGAACAAAAAACACAGCTCGAGGTCGAGGCCAAGGCAACCTAAGTTGGTATTAGGAAACAGTCGAAGCCAGGTATGTGAGGCAAGCAATCGCAATCCGATCCGACCCAAAACTTTTTCCAGAGAGCGCAAGCAAAGGCCTTCGAAACCACCTGCTCTCAAACCCACAGAAGAGAGGAAAATGGGTGACTTGACAAGGAAAAGTGAAATTGGTATGTAAAATCCCAAGAAATATGACTCCAATAAACGCCAATGCTGCGCTCGCCATGAGAAATACGAGGCAATGATGTTGTGGCCCAAACCCAATTCATGAAACCCAAGGATATGTCGAATGACACGGTAATGGATACTTTCGTGATAACTCGTGTCTGATATGGTTGCGGTATTAGGTGGTGTAAGCAGAGAGGCGGAAAGAGGCTATGCACAGGCGACGTGTGTCCTCGTCGGTAGTCGAGCAGGCGTAGGGGTGGCGTGTATAGCTTCAGAAATCATTCGTCAGCTCGTCTCAGCTACCTGAAGCCGGGGTGTGAGTGTGTCGAAGTTATAGAATGCCTGAGTCTTTCAATGCGTTCTGTAATATGGTTTCCTTCACTGCCGCGAATACAAGTCGGATGTTTGATGTGTCGGTAGCTTGTGTTAGACTTGCATGTATTAGCTCAGTGGACGCAATTCACACCACCAGAACTTACTGAGGGTACAGATTTAGGTGCGCCCGATTCACTTGATTGAATCTCCACAGTAGGTATTTGGCCGCACGATTCACGTCGTTGCCTCCAGAGTAGTCAGGGAAGTAATTCCCTAGAGGTGATCTCGAGAGTTTTGCCTTGAATAGATCAACCTTATTTAAGAACAGGATTATACTCGTCCGCATAAACCATCGGCTGTTGACTACAGAGTCAAACAGTACTAGGCTTTCCATCATTCGGTTCTAATTACACATGTCAGTAGTAGCATCTAAGAAGACCCTTGTCGGAGACCGTACCTGGGATGATTCCTCCAGTAGAACCTGGTCGTATTCGCTCAGGGCCACGCAAAATATGATTGATGTGACGTTTTCGAAACAATGTATCCATTTCTTGCGCTCGCTCCGTTGACCGCCAACGTCGAACATGCTGTAGTTTCAAATTAGCCGAAGCAACCGGGTAGGATCCAAGTGGGTCCACGTACTGTATACTCAATTGTCCCATTGTAAAACGAGTTTCGTATATACCAGTCGTCTTCGTACGCGCTCGCAGCACATCGGATTCTATGGGGATGTAGTTGGGGTCCGATATCCGGTTTACTTCGTCGAAGAAACTAGGAGACACTTAGTGGGCAGCAAGGCTGCAGAATAGAAGGAGACATACTATGGCGCCGAGTCCATAAGATAGAACTCGCTCGAGTGCTCAAGCACTTTGGGTATGCAGGGGTCTCGCCAGACCGCCGTGACTGCTTGTCCGACCCGCACTTCCAGCGGCTTCTCGGGGTCTGGGTCCACCGTGTATTCGAGCAGATATTTACAGTGCTCGTCATTTCCAGGATCTTCGGTCTCGATATCGAACTGTCGCATGGCTCCTATCAGAGCTTTTGCGCAGTCGATGACGTTCTTGTATATGGTGAGACGGTACATGGCGAGTTCTTCCTGCGTGTACCCGTTCTGGTGGATGATCTTCATCTGCTTGACAATGGTGGACTTGCCGCTCTCGCCCGACCCTGGAGTGAGTCGTGTTAGTATGCCTCAGGCTGGTCGGATAGGTGTCAGCTGCTTACCCAGGAGCAGGATTTTGCATTCTCGTCGTAGCCGGCGCGAGTCTTCCTCGAGCTTGCGATCGATGGCCTGGCTCCGTTTCTTCTGCTCGGCATCCTCGTTATTGGTGCTCATGCAGATGCCCATTGTGCCTGGCGTTGGCTGCGGCTCGCGGCCGCGGGAAGGAGGGAGAGGTCGGGCGGGGACAAAGATGGAGCGCTCGGCTCAGCACCGCGACAGGGGAATATGGTCGTCGGATCGATGATGGAGAGAGACAGCGGTCTCACGGGGGGATGCCGGGCGACGGCGCAGCGATGTGGGCGGCGCGCGGGCGTGGATGTGTGGTGTGGACGTGGTTGAGGTCGGCGAGCAGGCGTCTTCAGCCTCGAGGGAGGGGGGCGGAGACAGAGCTGCTGTTTGGGTTGTGCTGGTGCAGTAGCTGCGGGCGTCCGCTGGAGTCGCGATAGAGGCCCGCTCGGTGGTGGGTAGGTGGAGGGGACCGGTGCGTTCTGGGTATTGAAAGGTTGAGGCGAGCCCTGTGTCTGGAGGTGGACACAGGTGGCCGGGGCTGATGGATGATCCGTGCGCGGGCACCAGCTCACTCTTCACGGCGGGATATCAGCGCAACGGGTCGAGCGCAACGGCCATCCGCGAGCGTGGGGATGCGTGGTCGTGGGCGGCGAGGGCGATGACCGAAGACAGCACGACGCACGACGATGCTACTTCGATGCTCGGAGGGTACAGTCGCAGTCGCTGCAGTTGCTGCTCCTGGGAGGGCAGCCGCTCGCGGGCTCACTGGCTCAGCCTCCTTTGCTCAAGGCTCAATTTCTGTCAACCAACCAACGAGGGCTGCATCGACGGTTTGCTGCGCGGGCACAGCTGCTGGCAGAGCGAGGCACGCGTGGCAGGCTGCGGTGAACAGAGTGTCAGAGTTCGAGTGTGAAGAGAGAGTGAATGTCGATGATGAGCAGGAGCGGCGTGTTGTGGCAGACTGCATCCCCTCTCAGCCGTGTGCCCGTTGCGATTGGAGCTGGTGCGTCCACAGCTCGTCCAGGCCAGAGTCCCACGACTAGGCCTTTGTGCATTGCAACTCGAACTGCTGCTGGACTGCCTCATCTCAACCCGCAATTCAACTGCCTCGGGCATTCATGCACCCCAGAGACTGTTGTTTCGCCCGCCGGTACTCGTCTGTACCTGTTCCATTTACCCTCCCTCCACCTCGTGCAGACCAGAATCCGGGTGAACAGCTCCAGACATGTGCTGCGCTCCAGCCCGTCCGGCATCTCGCTGAGGTGATAGCCATGCCCCGGCGCGAAAGCTCTTTACTACTTACTTCTCACGCCGTCTAGCTGCAATCGGTGACGACGGCCCTTTGCCGTCCAAACCATTTTCTAAATTAAGGAGCGCACCTTCCACGATGCTGAGATTGCCCTTTAATCGTCCCCCACCGACAGCCCGGCCCCCACCGTCCGTCCAGATGTGCCACCACCACCGCCCCAAGAACATCTAACATCTCTGTGCGACGGTATAAGGCTTACCTTCAGCGACAATAATTTACCTCGCATTTACTTACGGGCAGACGCAACTCGTGCTTACCAAATTCTCCGTCCAGACCAGCGGGCCATGCCATTCCCACCTACCGGATAGTGGCATCAGCTCCAGTCCCCTTCATTCATGCGAAGCTTAGCTGCAAATCATCCAAAAGCGTGAACGTCGCCATTGCCCTCCCACAGAAATAGCGACCGCCATCCCTTGGTCCGATACCTGTGGCCACCAAACTGCACAGCGAGCCACAACCGCCAGTGACAGGAACTGTCATGTGTTTGAGATGGACGAGCACCGCGGCGTCCGGCGCGACGGGTTCCGATGTGAACGTGCTGCAGGAGGATTGCCATGTGACGGCCAGCTCCTCTCGAACCCACTTACGGATTACACGCAGGCTCACAGCAAACGCTTCAGGCTGCCTCGTGGTTGTGACACAGCTTAAGCCTGGTGGAGGATCTTTGCAAAGGCATTGCCGCATTGCTTGCCTTTACATTGCGTGCATGGCTCGGAGCCGCAGTCCAATCAGTGGGCGGTTTTGTTTCTTCTGCGGAGGACGGTATGTGGGCGCCTCCTGCGGAAAATTGACAGAGAGGATTCGAACTGTCAATCTTCTTTGCTAGAATTAGCCCGAGTGGTAAGAGGATGCTGAGTTTTTGTCTAAAAATCAAATCCCTGTCGTGCTCTGCCTGTTGTGCCAGTAGGGTGCTAACACGCTGTGTGAAGCTGGGTTTGGCCTCTGCCCCGCAGCCGAGCCCAGCCTCGCTGCCGACGAGGTTGGCTGGCACTGCTGGCTGGTTTGGCGTTTGTGTTCGACTTGCGCAATCCATTATACATAGAAAAACAAAGTGAGTGTGCCCCAAGACTTTCCTGAATAACAGTCAAGGCCTCGAGGCAGACGTACTTGCAAATGTCCCTGTCGCCACCCAGTGTGCGGGAGAGACCGCCCTATTTGGGCGCACGGGGCATTCCATGGCATGAAAAATTCCGGTTCTTGAAAAGCGTTCGGCAAGCCACTTTGTGGCCTTTCCCATATGGCAATCAGGCTATGACGTAGGTTCTTCTGCAGTGGCATTCAGGTTTTACCATCACGAAGTGTGAGACGTAGTACCCCTCTTGAAGACGATCTCTCTTTGCATTCACTCTGCCCTCCTCCCTTCCACCCATATAAATACCTTCATCTTATCTCGCTTTGGCAGTGATCTTCACCATCCACCCGCCACAGTCCCGTCACTCGTCGTCCCCTTCACTTCGCGTGCTCCGCTGTCCCCAGGTCAAAGAAGCCGCCCCATCCCATACTGGAGCTCTACGGTGTCAGCGTCCACCGTGTCTGTCGCCCGCAAAGTCGTGCGCTAGACGTGTCATTCGCCTTAGAACCGTCTTTCTTCTAGTCTGCAGCCAGCCTCCCCAGGTCTCGCTGCTGCACCACTCCCAATTCCTGTAGATTGAGCTAGCGGCGCGCGCAAACCGGCTTGCTCCAAGAGGCGAGAAGAACCTGAACAGGGCCGCCCACAATAGTCGCGACACCTCTACCCGCCGCACACCGCGCCCCTGGCTTCCATCACCCCCTATCGCACACTCAACGCGCTCAACCTCCACTATGGCTGAATTCGTGCGTGCCCAGATCTTTGGCACGACATTCGAGATAACGAGCAGGTGCGGAGCATGCCTCACTGTCCCTCTGGGGTGGAGCTGACCATTTGTGAAGGTACACCGATCTGCAGCCTGTGGGCATGGGCGCCTTCGGACTCGTCTGGTATGTCTGCATCTGACAATGGCGATACACCGCGATTCTAACATACCCGCAGTTCGGCCAAGGATCAACTCACCAGCCAAGCCGTGGCCATCAAGAAGATCATGAAACCCTTCAGCACTCCGGTCCTCTCCAAGCGAACCTACCGCGAACTCAAACTCCTGAAGCATCTGAGACACGAGAATGTGCGCATTTTGGAAACTACCTCCGCGAAACCCGATACTAACAGGACCCCAGGTCATTAGTTTAAGCGATATCTTCATCTCACCCTTAGAGGATATGTACGTGCCCACATCTACATCCCCATGACGTGCGCTGACTAGATTAGCTACTTCGTCACTGAGCTCCTTGGAACTGACCTTCACCGTCTTCTCACCTCGAGGCCCCTAGAAAAGCAGTTTATCCAATACTTCCTTTATCAAATTCTGGTGCGTGGAGAACGCCGGACGAAATGAGCAAGGCACTAATTTGAGAAGCGCGGGCTGAAATACGTCCACTCCGCTGGAGTCGTCCACCGTGACCTGAAACCGAGCAACATCCTTGTGAACGAGAACTGTGATCTGAAGATCTGCGATTTCGGACTGGCACGTATACAGGATCCCCAGATGACGGGCTACGTTTCCACGAGATACTACCGAGCACCGGAGATCATGTTGACATGGCAAAAGTACGATGTTGAGGTGGACATCTGGAGTGCAGGTTGCATTTTTGCAGAGATGCTCGAGGGGAAGCCACTGTTTCCTGGAAAGGACCACGTGAACCAGTTCTCAATCATCACTGAACTCCTCGGCACACCCCCAGACGACGTCATTCAGACAATTTGCAGCGAGAATGTGAGTAGTCCTAGCTCTATATTTTTGAGTTTACACATTGACCATTGCATAGACTCTACGGTTTGTGCAGTCACTTCCCAAGCGCGAGCGACAGCCATTAGCGAACAAGTTCAAGAATGCAGACCCAGCTGGTATGGTAATTGCAGACTCAGCTATCCGATTTACTGATATCTTTTTCTAGCTATCGATCTCCTTGAGAACATGTTGGTGTTCGACCCCAAGAAGCGAGTTCGAGCTGAGAGTGCACTTGCTCACCCCTACCTCGCGCCCTACCACGACCCTACCGATGAACCAGTAGCGGAAGAGAAGTTCGACTGGTCTTTCAATGACGCAGACCTCCCTGTTGATACATGGAAAATCATGATGTGCGTCCCCAATCAAGCCCATTAACACTAGCTTGACTGATAATATATCAGGTACTCCGAAATCCTTGACTACCACAATGTCGATGCTCAGGCTGTTAACGAAGAAAATGGAAATCAGTAGTCGAAGTAATCGAGGATATTGAAACGGGATGCTATGCATGATGGACCGAAACTCTTCCCAAAGGCATAAAGGTCTGTCCCTGAGTTTGGCGCATGACGCTCCCAGTGCAGGCTGGACTGATATCCCTCGATCAAGGCCCATTGCGCGTAGGGAGATGGGTTGTATTTTTGGCTTTAATTCATTCGGAGGTATTTATGGGCATGATCGGCGAAGTGTGTTTACGGAGATAACTCCCCGGTAAAGGCGACAGATTCCGGAAATAGGGGGGAACTTTTTCTTCGTTGGCCTACACCATGAATACTGCATCGCCCTGATCCTTTGTTCCCATCTATGTTCCAATCTTTCTTCGTTGGCAGAAGAAATAATGACACGAAACCTTTGCACGCCCACGTGAATACTCGCTTGGCACTTTCCAAGGTGAGCTGCGGATGCTGTATCACTGCAGAATATCCCATGACATCTACCCACAAGGATAGCCAGGCCAGTTCAGCAGACCCAGGACCGTGAGGATTTCGGATCTTTGCGGTGAAGCGTGGTGATGTGTTGCCAGGATTACGAAAGCGGCTTAGCGGCATCTGGGCAGTAGGGCTGAAGATGAGCTTTCAACATCCACGACAGCCGAGTCTAACCTTAATCTCCCCGTCTCCATGGACCCCCTCTTCCCTCACACCCCTCTCCGACGATAGCACCATTTTCTAGAGTAGACATGGCGCCTTTTACTCCAATTGTCTGCATCGTGGATTTCCACCACGCGAGGTCAGTTGAAGCGGTGAAGTGGCTGCCGACCTGGCCCTTTTTTGGTAGAGGGGCTAATAAATGTATGCAGGGGCCCGGAAGTGGAAACTTGGCTGGGTGTGGAAGAAGGGACTGATCCCGCGACCGATAATGAGTGGCCTTTGCTGCCGTTCATGGCGTTGAGCGACGGTGCGCACACGTATGTCTGCATCTCCCATTACCCCTTTAGGCCACGCCTGCCTCTAGCCATGCGCGGGCCTCTTCATCTGCATAGATGTAACTATGGCTAACTCTGAGACAAATAGCTCCACCGAGGATTTCTCGTACTTCACGTTAAGACACGAAGAAACGGACACTCACCCTGCGACGAGCCTGTTCGGAATCTCGTGCACCCGCCAATTAGACGCGAACCAGTTGATAAATAGACCACCGGATGTCACAAGGAGTACGGTGCAGAAAGCTGTTGTAGTTATTAGCGATAGTCCGCAACATTTTGGCGCTGTCAAGGCGAAACTTGGGGCCGTGACGGGAGCGTGGTTTGCGCAGAGGTAGGTTGGGTGTACACCGCTTGGGGGTTTTCCATTTGAGACTTGGTTGAAAGAAGGTCAAACGACTGACCGGTTTATAGGGATTTCACAGATTTGGAGATTATGCAGCGGTTTCAGGAGAGTCTGTCGACACTACTAAAGAATCAGGAGGGGGAGATGGACCATTACTTCGGTATATATCATAGAGAATAATCAAGATGAGGCTAACTGGTCCAGGGATATCGCTACGGGAACTGATCCACGAGTTCAAGTGGCAAACGCTCGTTCTTTTCAAATGTGCTTTACTTCAACCCAAGGTACATAAACCCCACCGTTTGATTCATATCACAAGCTAATGAGAAGGCAGATGCTCTTTTTCGGTTCACATTGTGAGAGATTATGCATGATGCAATTCGCTCTTATTTCTCTGATACCCGGCCTTATCCGCCACCTTCAAGATTCCGCTGACCCTAAGTTCAATTCTTACGAGGAGACCCTCGTGCAGCCTACGTCGCTTAAAACTTCTGAACGAGCCTCATGCAAGTATATGACTATACTAGAAGGCTAGCCATGTTAACGGTTCTTAGTGCTCGCTTACATGGGCCTTCCACTTCAATTGTTCGGAAGTGGCTCATTATTTGGCCCTTATACACCGCTCCAGCAACTCGACATGCTTGCCGACCACGGAACAAAGTCATATATTGTGGGCTCAACCAACTCGCTACTCCTTCAACAGAAGGATCGGTATAGTGATATACTTATAAACCTCGACGAACACACCATAGGCATTACTTCACCCTCACTTCGCAGCGCGCTCGCCCTATCAACCCCAGACAGGAGATTCATAGACTTCCTCACACAAACCGTCAACGATACCTGGGACGAGACAAATCCTGGCCGCCCAAAAGACCACGGCTATGCCGGCAGCGAAGAGTTTATCCGCATGCAATTTGAAGAATACCTCCTCGCTATGCTAAGCGCCGTAAAATATAAACTCTACATGGAGAAAAACAAAGAAAACGAAAACTTCATCTCAGACTTCGAAGGCGATCCCTCAACCGAGTTCTCACATGAATGGGTCGATGCATGGATGCGAACCGAGAACTTCCGCGTCTGGAATAAATTCACCGACTCCCACCTCTTCGACATAGTAGACCCTAAGCATCCGTTTTCAGGAGGCTTGACAATCGACGATGTGCAAAGACGTCTAGCGCAGTACGCCTCCCTCTTTTCCCTTCTATCCCCATGATCTTTCCCATTCCCATTCAACTAAGCAATCAATTCAGTCTTTTCTCCGATTCCACGTTTCACATTATTACCTTTAGCGTCTGTGTACTGATCGTCGCGTGGCGCTATGCAGGCAGGTAGCAGAAATGCACCTCGACGAGCGGTTGCAAAACTCACGCGAGGCGATTGGGAAACAGCTCGCCGTCGGCCAGAAAAAAGTCTCGTCGGCTTTTAATAATCTATGGGCGGAGATGGAGGCCATGCGTGAGGCGCAGAGGAAGAAGGCGGAGGAGGCTAGAGCGGCGAAGGGTAGTGAACCACCGAGTCCAAGTACGGAGAAGTATGGGCGATGTGAGTGCTTTCTATTACCCACATTGTGCTAGATGTGAATTTAATTGCGAATGCCTAGTCCCAAAAGCGCCCGACCTTTCTCACGCCCAAGCAAATATCCAGGCAGCATCCACGCGCGCTGGCGCCTATCTCTCCTCTTGGGGCGTCTGGGCGAGCGAAAAAAAGAAGGGGTGGGGGAAAAGCGCGAATTCGACACCACTATCTTCTCCACCAGCTACAGATCCAACGCCTGGGGATTTGAAGCGCGCGGAGGAGTTCCGGAGGGAGAAGGCTGGGCTCGGCGGTGGTGCACCGCTTTCGAGTGCAAAGACAGCACCTCCGGATGTTGAGGTGGGGGAGATGAAGAGGGAAAGTGTGTTCTTTGATGCCGAGAAGGGGAATGAGAGGAAGGCTAAGGAGGCTCTGTAGAGGAATGGCAGGCCGGGTGAGATTTGCACGCGGACTTTGAGACTTTGTGAGATATGGTGTTGGTTTAATGAATGATGACTAGATGCTATGTCGATGCCCTCTTGATGGAACGTTGGTGGTAATTTAGGGAATCTCTAGAGCTGGGCTTGGAGAGGGGAGCGTGGTGCATAGCGTTGGAAATGAACTGAATTGTAAGGAGGAATTTATGCTATTCATGGCTTTGGGTAGTCTGAATCCTCTTATGTGGCGTCCCTATATTCCCTTCACCCTTAGAAGCAAGTAAAATGAAGACTCTGGTAAGTATCAACTCCATTATCTCAGCAAGCTCAGACAGGATGGGGAGAGAAGTGGCAAGCCCCTGCTAGTCAACGCGAACCCTAGCTAGTAGCCTTAGAAGCGTAAGCCCTATCTCTCTAGCTAATAAAAGTGTAAGAAAGGCTTTTTTTCTCTAGCTATTTAAAACCCTTTTAACGTACCTCACAGGTGTGCCGGCCACTCTGCTAAGACCCTACTAAATCCACACCCTATTCTAGCCTGTAATAGCACTATTTAGTCCTGTAAGGCGTAGTATTGCGTTCTATACTATTTGTAACGAGGTTGTAATGAGGTAGGCACCCTGCCTCATTACAAAAAGGTGCGAATAATCAATTAACAGTTAATTCTTCGCATAGAATAGTATATATACCTGTCGAGCGTAAGGACTATCTCAGCCTTATATTTGTAGTTTTAGAGACTCAATAGATTGCTAAAGCAGCTTAAATGCTTATAATTTAGCCTTTTTAGACTACTAGAAGTATTTAACCTTTCTTATTAGTGTTAAAGGCTAATTAGTAGATACATTGTTAAGTACAAGAAGCAGAAATTTTGTTAGAATAGACTGTTCGCTTGTGTGGACCGCTCGCTTGTGAAATACGTTACTTTAAGTTGCTTTATAGTTTTTGCTGAAATAGAGGATAAAGCAACCTTGTCTTTGTTACTAGCGTACTCTGTGCATGCAGCTAAGACAGAGGACAAGACAAATTATAAGTCTATGTTGTGATAGGCTTCATAGCCGAGATCGTCATTCATCCTATATGGGTTCGCTCATCCAATAGGAGGGTTCTTCAGCGTCCGGGGTTCCTATCGAATCGTCATTCGTAACAAGGCTCAACTATCGATGTCCGAACAGTCCCATTTCGGGTAGACTGAGGTGCAATCCATTTCATGCAACTTCCTAGTAGACTTGAAAAATTATGCTCTTCACCCCACCTGCGCTCATTGGCATACCTTGTACTCTCTCCGAATCCGCTTGGGACGGGATTTTAAGGGGCGGTCTGCTCTAGGCTGGTTGGATAGCCCGCGCGTCTGAGTTATCCCCACTCGTCGTGTTACATCCTGATAGCGGAACCTATTAGCTCGAGCGAGACAGGTGTCGGAATTGAAAACCTACCGATCTAGAGGGATTAGGTCCGGTAGACGCATTCTGTTGTTGATAACAGACTTTGCCGCGTTGTATAGGGCCAGCTGAGCCTTTATGAGTTCACGCTCGCTCCTAACTACTTGCAGCACATAGTAGCTACTATTGATGGCATGTGTTAGGTGTAAAAGATATGCTAAGATAGTAGTAGGTTCTAGTGTTTTTAGAGTGTTTTGAATGGTGTTGGGGAACTAGGTGATGAGTTGAACGACGTTGATTGCATGTGGTTTAACTAAAAGGTTAAGGTTCGCTGATTTGATCTTAGAAGTTGGAACGCCCGCTTTAAGCAAGATGGAACAGAGTCGGGCATGGGAATATTGAAGGTAAGGACTAGTATCTCCTTCGAAGGACGTCATCGTGTCGATGTTGAAACAGTAGTTGTTGATTCTAGACCACATTAGACATACTGACTGCTTCAATGGATTTTTGAGACAGTGGCGCGAAATGAATGAATCATACCGTTTTCCACTCATATCCTGGGCCATGACACTGCTGATACCTGAGCATATTTGGTCTTGTTCCTTCTCACTACTTTATGCATCTTTTCGCCAACATCCCTTAACACATTATCTAAGAACATGACTGTTCCCTTACAGGTACTCATTCCTAGTACTAGACTGAAATTGACGTGGGTAATCTAAGAGCGCAGGTCCTTGTTGCTAGTTAACTTAATAAGTTTAAACAGTTGCTTAAGGTGCAGCTCCTAATTGGTGGTGACGACATATATTGTCTAATTAAATTTGTAGTAGTTATTTTGTTTAAATAATGCGCTAACATTGTGGGTAAGATAAAGGCTTGTGCTGTCTGTTTTGCGTATAAGGGCTTTACTAAGAGCTTTGCCTGCCTTGTTAGAAACATGTTTAGAGAAGTCTATAATTGCAGCTTTTTGCAACTCTTCTACTAGTCCCTTACTCTCTAATTGCTTCTGTGCAATTTTTATGCTCTCTTCTTAGACAAAGCTCTTACTTGCGTACTTATTAAAATAGATGTTTAGTCGAGTATACGACTCTTTATATCTCTGTATGCTAAGTTCCTGGAACTTCTTCTACATGCTAATAGCCTCTGGATTATTGTCACACATGGCTTTAAAATATTTTTAGGCTTGCTTATCTAGTCCTTTATTTCTGAGTTTTGAGGCATCCTTGTTGTCTTTCTCTAATTGTTTAATCTCTTTTTGTTTATTAGCAAGCAGCAAGTTAATCTTGACGTATATCTAGTATAGATAATAGATTAGATCTTCTTTTAGTGGCTTATTGTCCCTAAACAATTTAAAACCTAACGCTAACAACCTATATTGTTTACCCTAATCTTTAAGATAGTTCAAGCGCACAACATTTTACCTAGCACCTTTATAGAGGTTGGCGAGAAAGCCTCCAATGATTGTACTTTGTAGATGAACTTGGTGGAAGGGTTTTGCGATGTTGGGTGAAGAGAACTCTAACGATGCGTTTCTGGCCTTTAAGGCGTTATTGGCATCCTTCAACCCGAGCAGAGGATTGTTGCCCCACTCAGTTCGATTTTGAAGAACAGGAGGATTTTTCCTGATGATATCCTAGCTTTTATCTGCGCAGCTTACTATTAGAATACGTTAGTTAACTAGTCAAGGGCTCCTACGGGCTGACTAACGAGGGGGATGGATCGGCTAAATGTATTTCCGCTGCAGAAGCGCAAGGCTTACACCACAGCCAAGAGACTCAACCAGCGTCAACTTCAACCTTGTTTGATAATTTCTACCTTGTCAAGCTGGTGGTGGACTCGATCCCTCTACGTTGTCGGCATAGAGCTGCACTAATATTTTCCCTATGCTCCCACTATTTCCTGAGAAGTCTACATGTTAGTACATGTATGCTGCCATACCTAAGGCGTCAAGACGAACCACGGGGCTGTACTATGATGGCCGAAGCGCTAGCCGCCGTCGGCATCGCCTCCAACATCATTCAACTGGTCGACTTTGGTACCCAGGTTCTGAAACGGCTTAACCAATATCAGTCTACAATCAAGGAGATCCCGGAAGCTTTCTGTCATATCAAGTCTGAATTGCCCGTTTTATTAGATGCCCTCCGCTAAACGAAGGCCGCGATTAATACAAGATTGTTGTAAGATAAAAGCAAAATGGCCCTTCTCCTAGCAGTAGATAGATGTAGCGTGCGGATAAAGGAACTTAGCAAAGCAATTAAGAAAGTACCACCTGCATTAAGTAATTCCTAGGCCAGAAGAGGTAGTAAGGCATTGTGGAGCCATTGCTATAACGCTAAGGTATGGAACATAATAGCAGTAACCCAGGGGTATGTTTAGACGCTAACATACTATGCCGCTGCTTTATTAAAAAATTTCGCAGGTGCAACTCTTCTATGTACTAAGTACCTTAAATTAAATCTGACCGTCTGTTCTCAGGCTGCATTCTACCGCCTCCTATCCCCTCCTCTACCGTTCCATTCCAGCGGGATCCACACTTCGTAGACTGCCAGATCCTCATAGAAATAGATCGCAAGAGCTAGCAGCCTACGTCTAGAGTAGCATTAGTTAGTCTTAGTAGCGTGGGGTATGCCTACCTTACCGTTTTGCCAAAGACGTAAGATAACAAAGTCAGCAGAAAGTCGCAGCTTGCTGTTAAGTACTTGTACTAGATCTAAAAAAGGTTACCTACTACCTAGGTATTCTAGGTGCATAGAGGCAGCACAGCAAAGTTTGTTAAAAGCTTTCAAAATATTGCTGAACAGGCTAAAGTTCCTGGTTAGGACTGGCCAAATGTAGACATTCTAAAGCTTGTCTACAACTAGCTGTGCAATAAGGCAAACGGTCGCTAGCTCATAATTATTGACAATGCTGACAATCTAAGCGTTTTTGCTTAGAAGGAGAATAGGCGTGAAGGTGTTAGAGAAGGTGTTGCAAGCAGCAAATCTGCTGCTCTGCTAGACTTCCTACCTTAGTTGCTAAATAGGGCTATTCTTGTCACATCGCAGAGCAGGGAGGCGGCCTTCCAACTGACAGGGAACTATGCGGATATTATTCAAATCCCTCTAATAGACAAAGCACATGCCTTAGCCCTACTCTAAAACAAGCTAGAGGGCAGCTTTAAACAAGACAATAGAGCAGCACTAGTTAAAGCGCTTAACTATGTGCCTCTTGCCATTTCTCAAGCCGCCGCTTATATTAGCCAGAGCGCGCCCCATGCCACTGTACTAAATTATCTGCTTAATATTCGTAAAGGCGACAGAGACAGGGCGAGGCTGTTAGACATAGGTATTACGGGCTCTCGCAGAGACAGCACAGCGTCAAACTCCGCCATGGCTACTTGGCAGATCTCATTTAAGCACATCTGCAGAGTAAGATCTTTGGCAACGCAACTGCTAGCGCTGGTGAATCTTTTTAATCAGCAGGGGATTCTAGGGTTCCTCTTAAAAGGCTGCTATTAAGATAGCGACAATACAAGCTCAGACTTTAAGGACAACTTAAATACACCAATAGGCTTTTCCATAGTTGCAGCAAATGTAGGTGGGAGCTAGTTTGAAATGCATCAGCTAGTGCAGTTCTCTACAAGAAAGTGGCTAGAACCAAACAAGGAGTTAGAGCAGTAGAAAGAGATGTACGTAACGCTCATAGACAACTGTTACCATGTAGGACAGTACAAGAACTAGACCGTGTGCCAAGCGCTATTCCCACACGCCCAAGCTGTAGCGGACTGCCAGCTAAAGGAGACAAAAGCACTAGAAGTATAGGCGTCAGTTCTTTTTAAGGTAGCTTAGTATGTAAGTAAGATAGGACAGTATAGTAAGGCAAGCAAGATAGGTTCCGCCACTATCTAGGTTAAGGAGGCTATCTTAGGAGTGGAACACCTAGATACGCTTAACAGCCTTAATAGCTTTAGGCTAGTCTTAAGCTAGCAAGGCCAGTATAGCAAGGCAGAGGTAATGCATTAACAAGCGCTAGAAGTGAAGAAGCGGGTACTTAGGGCAGACCATCCTAATACGCTGACCAGCATGGCCAGCTTAGCATTAACATACTAGAATTAAGGACAATAAGACGCTGCCCAAGAGTTAGAGGTGCAAGTGATAGAGATAAGCAAGAAGAAACTCAGGGGCCATCCTAACACGCTAACCAGCATGGCCAACCTAGCATCAACGTACTAGAATTAAGGACAATGGGACGCTGCTGAAGAGCTAGAGGTGCAAGCAATAGAGGCTCACAAGAAGAAGTTTAGGGAAGATCATCCTAACACACTAGCCAGCATGGCCAACCTGGCATCAACATTCAGGAATTAAGGACAATGGGACGCTGCCAAAGAGCTAGAGGCGCAAGTAATAGGGGCGAGCAAGAAGAAACTCAGGGAGGACCATCCTAACACGATGACCAGCATGGCCAGCCTGGCATCAACATATAGGAATAAAGGACAATAGGACGCTGCCAAAGAGCTAGAGGTGCAAGTGATGGAGACAAGCAAGAAGAAACTCGGGGAAGATCATCCCGACACGCTCACCGGCATGAACAATCTTGCCTTCACATGAAAAGAACAGGGTCGTACAGCAGAAGCGATACATCTCATAAGAGAATATGTACAACTATGCCACAGCATTTTAGGCATTGGTCATCCCCATTACATCTCTTCCTCTAAAGCGCTCGCCAAATGGGAGGCCAAGCAAGGGAGGGTTGAGATTCCGACTCTCAATGGTTAATAGTGGCCAGATTAGTTAGACGGAATAGAATTATTCGCAAAGAAAAAATACTTGTGAAATCTCTTCAATTATGCCCAATTACCAGCTTAAAACTCTCTTTACTTGATTATTGATGATTAGTTTAAACTCTAGCATAGCACCTCACACGACAATAGGGTAAAGAGATTGTGCTGCAAACGGTGAAGATAGTATTGCAACCTGTAGTGCAGAAAATATACTTGGAGAGAATGTAACATGTATTCAGACTATCAGCGCGCCAGTGTGTGCAGGAGGTGGCACAATGCCATCACTAATACGTGGGACTGCCGACCCGCTCCGGCCACACCCTTTGATGGGGCATGGCAAAGGTTGGCCTTCTTGCGAAGACTCCGCACAGCCACAGGCTTAACAGCTATTCTAGATAAATTAACATGCAATGATTAATTATGTGAAGCGGGGTTCTGCCTGGCCTGGACTAGTAATCGCTTTGATTAGAGGTACAGGCTTGCGTAACAACCTTGCATGAATTTGCATGTTATAGCAGTCACAAGGCTGATAAGAATATCCCAGTATTTTAGTACTGGTGTAAGGCTTAGATAAGACATTTTTATAAGTATTGTAGGTAGCAAGAGCAGGTGCGAAGACGACAATACGAAAATAAATTTGGATAGGTAGGGTCCTAGATGTTTAGGAGTAGCTACATCACACGATTTATAAAGAAGTATGGTAAGCATTAACGTGTGCGCAGGTCTTGATTGCTTGAAGTCAAAGTACCCCACATATTTCTCCATGCGGTGGAGGGACGTTAGCCGAGTTGAGGCTACGATGCACAAGACGTCGAAATCGTATATACTACTCATAGTCTTCGAATACCTCGACACTGCACGAGCCGAGCATCCCTTCTCTCTCAAATTGCAAGCCCATCGAAATTACGCTCAAGTCAAAGCACCCATCCAATGATACTGTTGCCTCTCCCTAACCATCCTCTCCACAACAAACCCCAGTTTCTCCTCCTCACCCCTACTCCCCTTCCCCATCCAATTGGCCTCAACCCTCATTTGTAAACCCTCCCTAACTACGGTCCTTAAAGGCTCAAAAACAAATCTCTCCCCGCACCCACATACCTGGGCCCAAATTACCGTATACGGCCTGTTGAGACTAAAACCAGTGGTGTGCGCTGGAAAAGCTACCCAGTTCAGACTGATCCTCAATTCCCTCAAACCGCTCAAGGAGGTGAGTGCTTCACACATAGCGCCCCAGGTACTCGGTTGGAGTTTTTCAAATTTAACGTTTTTGAAGTGTGCGTTTTCAACAGTGAAGGGTAAGCATTGAGCGGAAAGGGCGGATTTGTGGGCTTTGCGGATAGGAACCGGAAGGTGATCTAGAGTGTGCACGAATGATGGGTGCGTTCGCGCGGAACCGGCATAAGAGTGAGTTCGGGAGTCGAAGTGAATTTTTGTTAGACTTTGGGAATGAGATTGTGGGATGGAGTGGGAGAAGACAAGCAGGGTTTCTGGCCGGTGGAACACGAATGTTGAGGTTCTGTACACATAATCCAAGATATCCGTATACCTGTATCGGAATTCAGCACAACCTGCTCTTAACATGCAACTAGGGAGTATTTTGTAATCAGAACGTACATAGGCCGGCAAGTGAGAAGGAGCGGTAGCGCCCTTATCCCTTGTTTCGGATACTCAGTCTCGTTTCCATCCGCGTGGAGGACTACCCACGTTGCTTCCTGGCACGCACACGTTTTCACCCAGCCTTCATCCTCTTTAACAGGGTCTTCGCAACGCATTGCAATAATTCGCCTTTCTCGAACCTCGATATGAATCCTCATCTCGCCGTCAAACACCAGTCCCCAAATCATCTGCCTGATTTCCGTTGGCAGTCTCAACAATCCCGGAACGAAGCCACCCCCCCTAGCCCTCGCTTTCCTCTTCCCCAATTTGAAACCCATATAACTTAGCTGTGGTGGTGATGAAGAAATCGATCTTCTCCTCCCCCTCCCTTTCGTCATCACATTCGGAAACTCCCTCCTTCTCTTCCAAAGCTGCCACCTCTGCGAATGTACAATTCTGTCTTTCACCTTTTTATATCCCGGAACTATACTCCTGTCGTAAGCCAACAGTGCAACGCCGATAGAGAACCAGACCGGGAAGCAGGCAACAAGTGTGATAGCTTCCAAGACACTGCGGCGGCGACGAGGTTTTGAGCACTGCCGCATTGTGCTAAAGGAGGGGGATGATGTGGTTGATAACAAAGGGAAATGGGAAGAAGGGAGCGGGTTTTCCAGTTCGGCTGTTAAGTTAGTTGTAGTATTCTTAGAGTGAGATGTGGTGGGGGTTTAGGCATCAGGAGAAATGCGAGTCTGAAATTGGAAGTAGACTAACCAGATTCGTCGACAAGGTCTTGGATATCCCTCTAGATAGACCATTAATCTTGAAATACGACTCTTGGGTTTGGGAACTGGAAATCTTACTAATTTTATAATGAAGAAAACAAACGTCGCATCGTTCGCAGTATGCTGATCCGTACCGCAAAAACTGACAGGGGCAATCCATCACACGTTGTTCTGTGTTTACCATGCTATTAGATAGAACCACGGCCTTTCGATCCCCGATTCTTTCTAGTGCGGCCGATATTTTCATTATAGAACGCGGGGAGGTGGTAAAAACACCTGGCGAGGCATCTCAAGCTCGACGGTCTTCTCACACTAGCAAGGAGCTTGCCTAGTAACTCAACCAGGTTTAGTAACTAGGCTCAGAGGAGCAGGCACCGAAGCATTTTGTTGTGGAGACAACGACAGGGTAGTTAAGGAGTCTCCGAAGCCGTTCATTGATGAAGACTCTGGGTTCGATTCGACTAACATCTGTTAGACGAAACATAGTTCTATCCACGATCAACCAACTACCTTACAATCTATTCTCATTCCCAGATACACAAGGCAACAAGCCATCACATCCAGTGTTATACACAACCACCGGTCCAAATTATTACCCAACTGCGGCTCGCTATAAACGACATAGCTAACCGTACAAACCAAATCCACAATGCGTTGTCCGCGATAAAATACTTCGCCTTCTTCACCCTCTTGCACTTAAGGCTCAAAGCCGCCTTCTTCTTCTTCTGCGTCTGCCGCTGCAGAGCATCAACCTTGAAATTGAAATCCTGTTGGCTTTCGAGGAGGGTGGCTATCAGGGCTTCCAACCGTACGTACTACGACTCAGAAAAGTGAATAGTTACGGTCACGTGAGCCGTACAAACGTAAGAGGATTGTCAATCGTAACGTACGACTGAGAAAGGTCCCCTTACGGTCCGTAATACGTCTCAGAAAGTCAATTTTTCCTAGTAATATAGGACCTAATTAGACATCCATGGGCAAGCGTCGGGAGGGCGTTTGAGGGGGCGTTTTTGAGTAACAATCAGTGAAAACTCTGTTGTGTGCTACAAGCAAGAACGCGTTAGAGAGGGAGGGAGGGGAGAGGGGGGGGGGGCTAGGGTATTAGATCTTATGCAAACAGTTAACTTTTTGCCCTTAATATTGTCCTTAAGTTATAATTTGCTATTCTCTCTTACTAGCAATTGCTTATACAAAAGGCATTAGAAAACCTTAGAGTTGCAGCAATATTATAACTCTTATTAGAAGGACTTTGCCATAGCTAAGGATAACAGCCCCTTGTTCGCAGATCCTCTCACATGGTGGACAAAAGTAGGACGTTTCTCCTACCCCACGCTCTTCAAAATCGCCCTTGATTTCCTCTCTATCCCGTGTACATCCTATGACTGCGAGTAGGAGAAGGACTTGCCACCTTGACAGGAACCGCCTCTCTATTGCAGAAGAACTAGCTCCGCTAGAGGGCAATTCACTAAGCTCTTAGCTCTCTCAGATCATATTTGTTCCAGTGTTACGTCGTAACTTCTGCCAAGTTGTTAAGCCGTACAAGGATTCTTAATTGTTACAGTTAAGACTCGTAAGTGGTCCTCATGTCAATTGTATAGTAGAAACGTACTAAGAAAGTCAGACGTAACGTGCCAGATTTGGTCGAGTCGAATCGTATTACGTACGGTTGGAAGCGCTGGTGGCTATGTCGAGTATGGAGAAGGCTGCACAGTTGCAGGGGGTATTGGATGGCACGCCTGGGGAGATCGCATAGCCTGCGTTGTGGACGAGCGACATCCTGTTCCAGGAGATCTCGTAGATTGGGATCAGCGTTGCCGCAACGAGGGGGATGCCTTCGGCATTGTAGAACTATACGGCAAGTGTTAGTTAGGCATAGGGAGAGGGCTGGATGATCAATGAGCATTGGGGGTTGAGGTGCGTACACTTGAATTGCTCGAGGGAATACCACTTTTCCATGCTTGACTCCAGGCGAGGGCCAGATTGGGGACCAGGTAGGTGACCATCTGTAGGAGCGGCAGAAGCAAGAGCCAGGAATATGGCGGCGACGGGACCGTTCTTAGCTGTCGTTACTCTAGTATATGCACTGGGAAATATGGTGGTTGAGTATAATCGGAAAGCTGATATACTAATTCCGAAATACAAGCGAGAGGCTGCAAAGAATATTTCCGACGAGCGAGTGGACCGCCAGTTGATGGTGGGGGGTGTAAGCCAAAGGATGGCTGATTTATATGCTTCTTTAACATCCTAGATTCCATTATTCGTTGTTCCCCGCGGGAAGACCTGACCCCTCAAAGTACCCTCTAAGTGGTCCATGCAAGCCCGAGCATCTCACTCTTAAGAGTTGAAGCTGGGCACAGCATTCCGTCTCGAGCAATTCGACTTCACCGCCCGCCAAAATTCCAAATACCTGACACGGTACATTATTGCCTCATTCTTCCATTAGACAATTGCCAGAAGGTCATCTGCGACCTATATGAGCCACTCGTAAACATTTGAGAGGGGTTTATTGTTTTTAGCGGACGGGGTAAAGTTTATGGCCCTCGTATTGATCCGTAGGGACGTATTCGCAGGGTAACCCTGAGAGCCTGACTATTGTAAGCTGAGATGTTCCTGCATTCGCTGGAGTCAAACTTCGTTGAGCAAGTTACGGTAATACTGATGTCGTACCAGAAAAGATATATTAGGAACTCGCATGATTGATACATCAGTGAGCTATTCGAAAAGGCACAGTCCGCACAAAACTAGATGACTCGGGAAGGTATGATCGTTCAGAAATAATCATGAAGAGACTTCAAGGAAAGGACTTTACCGCAATGCAGGGCAACCTTCAGCCATTCCTGCAACACTCTTTCAGACTTTACCAATTGAATTCGCTCGAGAATCGATGCAGTCAGAATGCTTTGATGAGCCTTCGTGAAGCCCACAAAGAGGCCATGGGAGGATCGAAGTATCTCGTAAAGGTCTCCACCAAGCCCGAGGTTTTGTTGCTCCGGTCTACAAGGCGTTAAGCTGTTCTTGAAGGTTCTGAATTCGAACACAACTGTCTAAGATATCAATGCCAGGTAAGCGCCTGGACGTCATTCATCGTGGCCGCCTCATCATAGTGGCAGACTAGCATCTGAGACCTCTCCGCTGGCAGGAAAGCGGTCGGTTTGGACTCGTTCCAGCCCGGACAGCCCTTCATCAGCGCGTGAACCGACTCGTCTCGAAGCATGTTGACGATACTTTGACCTCTCAGTTGTTCGTTGTAGTCTCAAAACTCTAGCCCCCCGTATTTGTTGAGGAAGAATGTCTTGCGGCGTCCGCCGATCCCTCCCTACCACGGCTACCATTTCATTAGCGGGTCCCAATCGGGCAAGGATCGAGAAAGCAAGTTTACTTACAAGACAGCTGCATCGAAAGCAGGGAAATCGACAGTAATCAACACTCTTTGTGAATGAACTACTTTTCGGGGTAATATTCAAGGGCGTTGTGTAACTAGATGTGTCATGTTGACGCTGGTGGAGGAGAGTCGAAGCAGGCTAGCACTATAAGCAGGGAAACCTGCGCCGATCAACACATGTATGAGACCTGTGTGAAAAGCTGCCTTTACGGGTAGCTTTGTGGCACCAGCCGATCACCATGATTATCCAAAACATCAACAGATCACGTAGATAATATCAGCGCTTCCAACAGTCCGTAGTACGTAACCGTAGTACGTGAACGTAACTGTCACGTGAGCAGTAAGTACGTATTTGCTTTTTAAGCCGTAACTTACGGCTCACATCTCTGCCCCTACGTACCGTAGTACGTCTCAAAAAGTCAATATTTCCTAGCAATATAGATCCTGATTAGACATGTCTGGGGGCGCGTCAGCAGCGTGTTTAAGGTCGCGTGTAACAATCAGGTGAAACCTCTAAAGGTTGTAGGACGTTAAGGGATGGAGATGTGGGATCTTATGCAAATAGTTAACTTTTTGCCTAGTTTATTGTCCTAAGTCCATACTTGCTAATACTCTTGCCCATCATGAGCTAACAGATGTCCCAGTTCCTCCATTGTGGCAGGCGTACAGCCTCATCCCAGGGATCCTCCCAAGCCATGGTTGCAACTCCTACCCTACGCTATTCAAAATCGCTGTCGATTTCCTCGCTATCCCCTCCACCAGCTGCGACTGTGAGAGAGCCTTTAGTGGGGGCAGCCGCACAGTCACAATCAACAGGAACAGTCTAGGGGTTGATACAATTAAGGCTCTGCAGCTTTAAAAGAACTGGCTACGTCATTGCGCAGTGGAGAGTGAATTAACAGATCTAGCAGACTATATTAGGAGGAAAACTCCAGCAGTTACGGCGTAACTTCTCGCGAGAAGTACAGCCGTAGGAGGATTGTAAGCCGTTACAGTTACGCTACGTAAGAGGCTATTAATTCACTTGTAACATACGTACGTACTAACAAACTGAGAAGTTACGGTCTAAAAAAAGCTCAATCGTAACGTATTACGTACTGTTGGAAGCGCTGGATAATATACAGTAAGCATCACAAGAAGGCTCGGGACTGTATCAAACCAAGAAATCTCACATCATCCGACACGTCTTTGAAACATCTCGAAGAGATTAATCTAAATGGCAACCAGTGCAACGTCCCTGCGTCACGAAATACGGCATATTATTGCACAATATAGAACATTTAAGCTAGGCAAGTTCCTCTTAGACATTTGGAGCCTCTTAACATTCTCTCTGATTTTCTCTTCAAGTAGATCTTTATGATTTCCCGCTGTAAGTATCGAAGTGCAGTTGAAAAGAGAGGAATGGAGCAGGGTGCAAGCCATCGAAAGTAGGGTGGTCCGCAACATTCGCCGCCAACGCAGTTATCTCGAAAGCGCCGCTCAACCACCTCGAAACCATCACCCACTTAACGTCTGTACCTCACACAGAATTACTTTAGGACATAGCTACCAAGGCGCTGCTAGCAAGTTCTCCCAGAACCTTTCCAGCATCTAATTAACCTACTGCTTATTTCTCTTTAAAGAGCTCTAATGCGGAATGAACAGTAAAGGAAATTCTAAGTATAGACGGATTATACAGTAACAAGGGTTCATAGGTTCGCGTGTTCTTCTCCATGTCTATTAGACTACCTCTTATCTACCAACCCACTCTAAACCGTCTCACCACTAAATTAACCTACCCCTAATTCCCCTTCCATCCTGAGATCACATATTTTCCATTCCAGGAGTGACTACCTCTTATCTATTAATCGTCCCTAATCTAGCCGAATATCTAATGAACTTTGGAATAACTGATCTTTGATAGTGTCTCAGTTTCATTTGATGTTGAAGTGGATATTTATTGAGCACAGACTAATTGACTAACAACAAGGAGTCTTGGGTAGCGAGTTAGCAAGGAGGCATTCCGTCACCATTGCCTCTTCTTCAAGGAATACTCATCAAATTTGTGCATATGAATACAAAAACATAAACATTGTTCACCTAAGCATTGCGGCACCAGTCACCCAATCCGATAGTCACTCTTCAATTCACCAAGCAATGCAACCACTCTGGGCATTTTGTAAATATGTATTAACACCGCCCACGACATTTGCCAGCCTACGTGCTACGTTGTGCTTTTTTCTCTCTTCACTCTACGGCCTCTCTCTTTTCGAGTTTCAGCACCTCCACCATCAATAACAGACCGATTGAAAATGCCATCCGATATGCAAACGCCACGGAAACTACAATGAAAGAGAGAGAACTACAGATCCGAACATCGAAGTTCTTGAAGTAGAATGACGAAGCAGGGGGAGAGAGGAAAACAAATCCCCAGCTCCATATCTCCATCGCCATCTCCATCATACGTCATACGTGCCAGCCAATCATACAAACCACCATTTCCCCACCTCCCTGCGCCCGCCCCTCTTATTCTCTCACCCCAACCCTTCCTTCCTCATCACATTATATCAAAATCCTTTTTCAGCTGGAGAATCAACTTCCACTCATCTTGAGAGACATCATTCCTAAAGAACTCTTTTAGCGTATCGATACTCTTTCTCGAAATCGCGGAATACAGGGTATCGTCTTCTTCAAGATGGCGGCCATAGAGTGGTTGATTTGCACCTTCGATTTTGACGGCGACTGACGGTTGTCCCTTTTTACAGATGTTGATTTGTTTGTGATCGCGTTCGATGGATGTGCTTTCATTATGTCAGTATGAGTGTGTGCTATAAGGCATAGGAAGCGGGAAGGGAAAGGGAAGGGGAAGAGAGGGCACATACACTCTACCAAGTTGCAAAATCTCCTTAACGCCAGTAACCGGATTCCGTTTAATCGCCGCAATCGGCGTCAAGAGTCTTAGGTTCCCTTCCACCACATCCACACCCACGACAATTGGGTCTTTTTTGTTGAACACGGCGACGGGTCTCAGAACGCAAGGGAACACAGCTAGCATCTTGGAGTCTTCTTTCCTTTGCTCCTCGAGCGCTTTCATATGCGCTGTGAACTTGTCGAAGAGATGGTAGATGATATCGGCTTCGAAGATCTTGACGCCAATCTCCTCGGCGTAATTTTTGGCATCTTTGTCGACTTTCACGTCGAAGCAGAGCATTACCGCGTACTCCTTGGCTTTTTCCAGCATGACACCAGCGCGGAGCACGTCTTTCTTGTACACTGGACCAATGGAGATGGTGGCAACGGGGATCTTCGAGACACGCAGAAATTCGAGTAAAGCTTCGAGCGAACCGAGGGTGGAGGCCTGGACTGAGACACCGCGACCCGTCTTTGACACTCTGCTCAGAAGATGCGCTAGATCACCCATGACTTCGTCCATGAGGTCTTCCTCATCATCATCCTTGCCAACGACGAGAAGACGGGAGCCAGCAATCGCTGTATCGAGACCATCGGCAGCAATCTTGATACCCATGGCAGCCTTGACCTCTTTGTTGTGCACATACTGGGATTTGACTCTCAGTTCCTTCATCTCTGCTGGCGTCAAGAGCGCGCGGATATTGGTAACAATCGGTTCTGGATTACCACAAAGCACAATGCGGTCACCTTCGTGGAGAACACCGTTTGAAAGGACTACGTCGATAGTCGTTCCGAGACCCTCAATAACCTTAACTTCTAAAACCGTACACTCGACTTCGGAAAGATACATGAGGTTATTTGTCATACGTTCTTGCGTTAGCTTTACGATTAGCTTTAACATGTCTGGAATGCCTTCTCCTGTGTGAGCGGAAGTGGGTACAACTGAAACATATCGTGCCATGTTCTTGTTCTGGTAGAAGAGTTCCGAATTGAAGCCTTGCTCCTGGAGCTGGGTGTGGACGAAATCCCATCGATCTCTGAACTCTGTTTGAACTGACTTCTTTTGGAGGGCAAGGCTGTCTTCGAATCCGTTATTATCAATTCTCGACCAGCCGAAGAGGCGATCGATTTTGTTGAGCGCAACGATGAATGGCGTCTTCCTCTCCCGGAGCAGCCTCATAGACTCCAAAGTTTGCGGTTCCAGTCCGTGCATAATATCGATGACCAAGATGGCAATGTTGCAGAGTGAAGAACCTCGAGACCGCAGATTCGTGAAAGACTCGTGACCAGGAGTATCGATAACCAGTAGACCTGGGACATTGAACGTGAAGCTATTATCCTTGTTTACCACGGCGACCTTCTTTTGTAAGGCTTCCACGGGAAAGTACGTAGCACCAATCTGCTGCGTGATACCGCCTGCCTCACCTTCTTGAACATTGGTTTGTCGGATCTTGTCTAGCAATTTCGTCTTACCAGTGTCGACGTGGCCAAGAATGCAGCAGATGGGGGATCGGAGGTTGTCTTTCGACCTTGCAGCGAGTGCTTCTTCATGTTGCTTCTGACGTCGCTCGGCGGCAGCCGCCTTTCGAGCAGCCTCGGCCCGTTGTGTCGCTGTTTGTTCTTCGTCCTCTGATGACTCTTCCTCGCTCTCAGACTCAGATTCCGAAATTTCTGCAGCAGTTTTTGAGGAAGACGCCTTCGTGTCTTGTTTCACTGCGGCTTTTCCATTTGTTGCCGCCTTGGGCTTCTCTTCCTCTTCCTCAGAGGGGGCATCCCAGCTATCCTTAACACCGTCCATCTCATCTGCCTGGGCTTCCCAGTCCTCTCCAGAGTCGCTCACTTCGCCCTTCTTAGCTTCTGCCTCTTTCGCCTTCCTAGCTTCGGCCTCTGCTAATGCAGCTTGTTCCTCTGCAATCCTGAGCTCCTCTAGTTTTCTCGCAGCCTCTTCGGCTTCCTTATCAGCCTGCGCCTGCTCTTCCGCCTTGGTCTTCTTCTTTTTCTTTCGATAATCATCGGCCGACTTTTTCTTCTTCTTCTCGGTCTCGTCAGCCTCATCGGCAGGCGCCTCCAACCCAGCAACCTTGGCGCCTCCGCTCTCGAGCATCTGCTTCATCCGGAGTTCTTGTCGCGCCTTGGCTTCTTTCTGTGCCTTTGTCAAGAATTTGCCTTCCTTCTTGAGCTGCTCGATCTTCTCTTTCTCTTTCTGTTTCTTCAGAGCCTTGGCTTCCTCCTTCTTCCGCGCCTCTTCGGCGGCTTCACGCTCGAGCTTCTCAATCCTGGCTTTCTCTTCCTCCAGCAATCGTGCTTGTTCCTCTTCCTTTCGCCGTCGCTCTTCTTGTTGCTTCTGGATCGCGGCGAGGGCTGGGTTGAGTTTCTTCTTCTTGCCACCAGCCGTAGTGGCGGGTTCTGGGGCGGATGTAGGAGCGGAAGGTGTGGGAGCGGCTTTTGTCTCGGTGGCCTTCGCAAGTTCAGTCTTCGCGGGGGCATTCGCTTTCTTCTTCGCAGCCTGGAGCAATATACATTAGCATCAAGTTTGATATGCCATACCAGAAATGCAGCATCAAGGAGATATGGGAGCAACATACCAATTCCTTCTTCCGCTGCTTTTCCTTCTCCTTCTTCTCCTTCTCCTTCTCGGCCTTCGTCTTCACCCTAGGCGCCTCATCCGTCTTCTCCTCCTCTACCCCGACTTCCTTGCCCTTCCCCTTCTTCTTATTCGCATTCCCCGCAAACACATCGTCCTCATCGAAATTCGCCTCTGCGGGTGCCTTGCTCCCTAGATCTGCGGCCGCGCCATCAGTCGTGGGATCCTCACCCTGCACGAAATCCTGGTCGCCGCCTTTCTTATTCTTCTTCTTCCCTCGGCGCTGTATCGCAGCCATCAGCCCACCTCCAAAGGCATCGTCTTCGGGCGCAGCCTCCTCGGGCCTCGTCTCAGTGGCAGCTGCATCCTGAGGCGCAATGGTCTCACCCAGATCGGCCTCCCAATTGTCGTTGGCCTTCTTATTACTCTTCTTCTTCGGCGGCATCGTGACTATTCCAAACTATCTCGAGTGCGAGGTGAAAGGGTGGTAGCGGGGGTTCAAATGCCGTACCGGTGGCGGGGATGCGACTTGAGTCAAGTGTGGGCTGTTGCTGCCTGTGGAAATAAGAAACTAACTCCGCAAAGAGTGGCAGAGTGCAGGCTCCTGGCAAGGAAATAATTAGAGACTAAGGCCAGAAGAGAGGGACTGAGAAATGCAGGCTGAGAGTGAAATCCCACAAAGCGGCGTCAAAATTTTGAATCATTTGTTTGCCAACAGATATGTGGTGGGGTTCGCGCGGCCAATCTCGGCCCTTATGTCAGCGGGCGCCAAGATTTCGGGCAGACATCGCGAATTTTATCAGCACGTGATCGGATATAGAGCTTGGAAGGGAACTTGGACGAAGTGGGAGCATGCCTGCAGTTGGAGGACAGCGCACTGAACAGAATCCCATAATGTGCGACCTTGAATTTGGCAACAGGTTTAAGGAATTTCGTGTTATGCAAATGCATGAATATCTACAACAACTAGAAAGCACGAGAATTTGAGGTATATCACTTAATTACTACTACTCAGAACGATTCATCTGTTCCCTCGCCATTCCACCCAGAAATCTCATTAGAGTTCCCCATCGATTATTCTACCCTTCATTTTCCAGACAATGCAAGATGTGTGGGCCAAGGCTCCGAAATGCAGAGATCGCCAGTATGAAAATAAAATAAAACCACAATGTCCTAAAGGTGACACTGGAAACGCCGTCCCCATCGTATTCCCAACGAAAATGAGTGCATTTTGCCATCGAAGGCCATGATTAAGTAGGATACTTTATAAACAATCTTTCCCATGCCAGAGGAAAAGGGTAGGGGCGAGAAGTATTGGGAAAAAAAAAAAAAAGCGAAAGAGATTCCGACTAATTTTGGGTGTGAAGGCGTACATTCGTCAAGTCTAGCATCCTTCAAATTATGCCATTAAAGGGCATACGAGTATGGTGGGAAGGGACGACTATTGCATACCGCCAGCGAGAATCGATTCGACTGCGTTGCCAATGAACTGTTTCTTGAGAGTAAGGTCCATTCCAAATCTAAAAAGACGTTAGTATGTCGGTTAACGCGTGTACGTGAAATCGACTCACCTCCTCTCTAATTCTCCCTTGACACTCTTCTTGGTCACAGTCATCAGATCAGCTACGCTAAGAATATCCCTTATCTCTGCCAACAGAGCGTCGTCGGTTGGAAGATTTAAGTTCGCCATCTCCATGTTTTCGTAACCATACCCGCTCGGCGCAAGGCTCATTCTGGAGGTGTTGCCGAAACGAGGAAGGTCGAGGTGGGACATTGGTCGCGACGGTGGAATAGCTCCATAATCAGAACCCGCAACCGACGCACTGCCCATTGGGAAGCGCTTGGTGCCGTAGGAGATTCCGGAAACTTCCGATCGATCGTCCCTTGAGGTGTGTGCCTCCCACATCTCATGTTGCCATTCATCCCACTTCTTCTTTGGAATGCTGGCGGGGTCAAATTTGCCTTCGTCTGAAACAACGATCTTCTGACCCTTTTCGCCAGTAACAATACGAGTATTGCCCCAGGAGAAATCGTCCATATGCCAGAAAGCATACAGCGGCAAGCCAAAGGAAAAGACGGGAGTCGCGAGCACATAGATAATCATCCAGCCGATCATCTCCCACTTACGGCGGAGAATGAAGATGATAGCTTGAAGACCGTAGATAGCTCCGAGAAGAATAAAAGCAGTGATTGGAATGATGCTCGGGCTACTGATTAGGAGATAGACCAGATAGACAAGGTATCCGACAATAACGGGCTGGACGATAGTTGAGAGCAAATCTAGGAAGACGACGAAGCGCATACTAAAGCAGCAGAAACCACAAAGTTGCTGCAGCGGAATCAGCTCCATTAGGTTGTGCACCGTTGAATTGATCCATCGACGACGTTGAGACATGAAAACCGTCCAACTATCAGGGGCAACTGTCCAGGCGTGAGCTCGATAAAGATACTTCGTCTTGTACTTAGAGTGGTGTTTGAGGAGCAAGGTAGTCAGGAACCGGTCCTCGCCTAAGTGCAATAGGTTCTTCATGTGGAGGGTATCCACACGGATCTCAGAATAGGCTGCAACTACCTCTTTGCTAACGAATAGAGGCTTTCCAGTTTCCGCCGCCCGGATACGATACATACTGAAACAACCAGGCAGACAGGTGACCGAGCCGAACAAACTTTCGAAAGCCTTGGTCAGATTATGAGAGATGTAGTATTCATACACCTGCATCATGGTGATAAACGAAGACTTGGCATTGGTAAGAGAAGTTTCGCCGCAAATACCGATCAGACGGGTATCGTGAAGGAATGCCGCGACGAATCGGGTAGCCGAATCAGGAGCAACTACTGTGTCTGCATCGATCTGTAGGAGGAATTCGTAGAAGGTTGGGTTGACGCCGATGATGTTCCGAATCTGGTGATGCATCTCGAGCTCAAGGGGAGTCATAGGAAGGTTGTAGTGCACACGATTCAAGAACCTCATGAGAATGGTCTGAGAATCACGCTTTCCACGGTTACCTGGCCTATAAAGCGATTAGTAGAAAGAAGCTACAGGGAGAACGGTGGAAAGTAACTTACTTGGAAACTTCGGATGGCTTACCAACCTTGACAACAACCAGGAAGGGTACAATATGACCCTGGACCTCATACAAGCCAGAATAACACTTGCCCATATTATGCTGCCTTTGCCCCTCTCCCAAACTCTCGAAGCTGAGCGGTTCCGGATCCGTATTTTCGGGTACTCCAAGAATATCGAGGACGATGCGAGGAGTAGGCTTGTCGTTTCCTTGTCCAATAATCATGCCGTCACAGATGATGAACAGAAGTTTGCGTTTGTCATCATACTTCATCCTTGCGGCGGAATCGATGGCACGCCGAAGAGAGTCTTCATCCTCAGTATACGCTGGGACAGTGCAAATAATGAACTTATCGATGTTCTCTGGAACGCTCTTCTTGCTGAACTGAAGAGCAGCGAAGAACTTGAAACCGATAACGCTAACCAAGAGGATCGATATCGCGAGGAGAAGGTATTTAGCGAAAAGACATTTCGCTGAATTTCGAGTGTCAAGATCTCCGACATAGAACAAATTGTCCAAGCACACTTTCATACGCTGTTTAGTATCTGCAGGAAGGGTCAGTCCCTCCCAATATTTGCTCACATCAGATCCAGCTTGGACTCGGAAGATGTCGACTACGGAACCATCCATGAAGTTTGTGTTTGGCTGCTCATTTGGCCTCTCTGAGTTGTTGGGGGCATACTCGACCCGTCGACCACCGGTGATGTACTGGGAAAGATCGTATACGCGATTATACATATACGCAATTGAGGTACCCTTGCCAGCCAGTGTCTTAAGGTAGTTAGGGCTGTATCCGATTCGTCCTTTCATGTAATTGGCTTTCAAAAAGACTTGTTGCTCAAACCACCAGTCAAGACGGGAGTCGTTGGTGGCCCATCGGAAATCATGGAAACGGGCATTTGTGTCGGTAGTACTGACTAAGTTACTCTGGCTTGTGTAGTTCGAGGTCTTGTAATTCAGCTGTACTCCTGGGTGAACGGATCCGTCGACACCATCGCAAAGAGCGGAAACTTGAACCGGGAATAGGTTGGTAGCATCCAAGCCAGCGTATTTCTTCAAAGATGCCTGTGGGATGATTGAGGGATAATGGTGAGGCATGAACTTTCCAAGGTCATAGACAACACCTCGCATCGCAATATAGGACGAGTGGCCGTTTTTCCCGTTAAAGGATGAAAGTTCAGCGCTGGAGTAGACATGTTGCTTGGGGCAAATTAGCTCCGGGAAGCCAACTATGAGGTGTTAGCGAAAGTACTGGGAAAAGAGCTTCCATGTCTTACCCATGAGGAACACGACGAGGGCACAGCTCAACCAGATGAGCATGTTAATTGCTAGCTTTTCACGCCATGCAATTCGAACATCCTTACGCTTCATCTTCCCTATCCATTTGATCAAGATATCGGGAATCCACCACGTTAGAAAGTAGACAATGAAGAGCCACCTCTTGCGGCTTCCTGACACCGGGGCAATGTCAATCTCTTGTAGCTCCTTCGCAGGAAGCTTTTCATCGATGCGCTCCGGCGCCTCGAGGCCATGGAACATATCACCGTTCGTGATACCTGATGGTGCTTCGGAGCGAGCATCGACATCTCGGCTGCCAAAATAACTTCCGTGCTTGTCGTCGTGATAAAAGCCACCGGGTGACGGCGAGAGTAAGCCTACCCTTGAGTCACCGAAAGTTCGTGCTGCGTCTGGCGTGAGACTGTCGTCTTCAGCAGACAATCCTCGTGGTAGAGGGGTGATGTCTGCGACATTTGCAATTTCCAGCCAGCACCTCTCGCTGAGGAAAACACCTGTTGCACCAACACGCACTTCATTCTCTCGCCAAGGCTTGCTGTCTAATACCGTCTCGGCTCTCTCCCTCTCACTTCCAACCACGGCTGTATCGATTTCTGCCAAACCAAGGAATTCAGCAAAAGGTAAGAATATACTGAAATCAGCGATGCGTAGGCGTTGACTAATTTCTGCGATACCTAAGGCTTGAACTTGGGTACGCACACACTTGCTGTCGAACTGATTCGCAATTCGCCGATCATTTGGCTTTAAACAGAAGACGAAATAAGGGTTCGCTTTTCGTAAGGAAGACTCGATTGTCTTAAGCGAGCTCAGAAATTGGCCAGAGGCACCCGTCTGTTTTTTAGTTGGGTCATGTTTCTTTCCGCCAGAAGTCGCACTCTCTGTGTCGCTTCCAGCATCCTCGTCGAAAGTGCTCAAGGGCCTGCCAAATCTACCAGGCCTGTCCTTGCGCCGCGCCATACTTGGCATCCTCATCGGTTTTGAGCTGACGGATGCTTGTAAAATTGCAGTCCTCTCTTTAGGGTGAGTAACCTTGTTAAGTGCATCCTGACCGAAAAGCTCTTGCACGAAAGGACTCTGGGCAGACTTGAGAAGGTTCATCATGTCACCCGAAATCAGTTCAGCGTTTTCTTCAATGAGTCCTTCGACAGCATAGTCCACATCACCAGCAAAATGGCGGACTGTGAAGGATGCTGCGGTATTGTGCGTCGGGAAATTGCTACCTGGTTGAACCACTGTAAGGCTACCAGGCAGAATAGCGGTATTCTTGCCATCAAAGCGTTTGCGGAGTGCATCCAAGAATTGCATGTCGTTCTTACCACGGCGCATCTGATCATCGAGTATGCTCAAGAGCCCATTGCCAGATTTCAAGAGACCAGTTTTTGCCTCGGAGTTGTCGTAATATTCCATTCGAGGAATGCTGACGTCTTCGGCCTCCATTTCTTGCATCTGCCGGCCGAAAAAGCTGTGCTGGCAAAAGTTGACGAGGGCTTCATTGGCAGCGTTGTTCAGGAGCTGGTCAAGAGCGGAGCCAGTAGCGGAGGCCGGCGAGAAGCCGGGGAAGTCAACGATTGATACCGTGTTGGCAACCTGGTCTGGAAGCACACACAATTTGGAATTGATGTCCTCCATAATGTAAGCCACGAGTAGCGAATAAAGAGTGCGGGCAAGCTCGTCAGCATTTGCACGTGCGCCTTTCGGATCAAGCATTACTGTCACCCGTTCCCGATAGAGAGTTCGTGTCTTGTATCTCAGACTCTGCTCCAGGTCAGAGACACTGACACCTAGGAAGGACGCAATAGGTTCCAAGGCTTCCTTATTCCTGACCGTGGTAACTTGTTCACCGCCTTCGTGTGAATAACCACCGCTGTCATCAGCAGCAGGCGTGGTGGCTTGCCCGGTCACGAACTCTAGTTGACCGATGTGGAGAATGGTGGCCATGACTTCACAGATGCCAGCAATGGCATGCTTGGGGAACTCGAGTTTCCGAAGAGCTGTCTTGAAGTCTTGGAAGCCCTTGGCGTCATCAATGCCAACTTTGAGTTGCGTTGGGTGTCCAAGATAGCGCCATCGCTTCTGTCCAGTCAATGAAGCTCGGGCGCCTGGCGCATTAGACGTGGTTCCAACGAGATCGAGACCCAGGTGCTTCCTCTCGGCTGGGCTAGTTCCAGCCAAGAGGTAATAGAGGCAGTGATAGTTTCGCTCGCCCGTGGGCACAGCAGCGATTCTGCTCCTCTCTAGTCGGTGGGCTAGGAGTTGTGCGCCGAGCAGGGTGGCGTGGGAGGTGGAGGTGTTGTACTGAAGCTCCAACAAGAGCCCAGCTTTGGAGGCGACAGGGGTCGTCAGGGACTTGGTAGTCGTGAAGGCATCAAAAACGAAATTGGCAAGCTCAATTTTTTTGGAAAGGGGAGTGGATGAATAGGAAAGAAGGGATCTCAGAACGTGGCCGCGGATGGTAGTTTTACCGGCACCGGATTCTCCCCTGAACAGTCCGGTTAGCACGAATTGAACAAAAATTCAAAGGCAGAGAGATCATACAGAAACACGATTGCCTGGTCCTCCGATCGCTGCCCGAGGCGCATGTACGCTCTCTGGGCGAGGTCTTCGGCGGCCTGGTGCGCGCTGCCATCCTTGCCGCCGTCCGGTCCTCGACTGGCGTCGGTGTATGTGTTTAGTGAGATAATAGCATGCGACGAGAGGGTTGCGGTCGGCAAGTGCGCATGGAATCGGCTCGCAAGATGTGCGGTTAACTGAGTGTCGGACTGGAGATGCTGCGGCAGCGATGGCAGCGATGGTTGGGCGTACTGAGGAACGTTGCCCGGGAACGAGTTGGAGGCCATGGTCGGCGGACGCGTCCCCACGGGAGCGCTGAGCGAGTGGAGGCTTCCAGGGGGCTCACAGGGCTTCTACGGATGGTGAGCAGATGTTGCAGAGGCCTATCTAGATGGATGCACGCAGTTGGGGTGGTGTGTTTGGGTGTGAAATGGAGGACGGAAAAGAGCACAACACTACGAGGAATGGCGGCCGCTGGAGGTTGGAGGAGGGTGCAGATAACAAAATTACAGGCAGCGAGCGTAGTGAAAGGGTGGGCAAACGAAGGAAAAGAGATGCAAAAGCCGTCACTGTAGGGAGGAACGAGGGCGTGGGGATGATGCAGCGACGGGTGGAGAGGAGTCTTCAGTCCTCAAAATCATGGGGCTGCATGGGTTCTGGCTTGGAAGAACAGACCCTAGCAACCTCGCCTCTCTGGGACCGTGCCCAATGAAGTGCTGGTGGACAGACAAAAAGGGGGCGCAAAAATAGATACAATACGCTGTAACTTAAAACACCTCCGCTTAGGCGTGGCTCCACTTGTGTGCTTATTGAGGTGGATGCCATGTTGCTTCTGGCAGCAGTCTGGAGACAGGAGAGGCCGTCAGCGCATCCTATGTCTCTCTCACCATACTGCAACTTGCAAAGACACAGAAACAAAGGCAGACCATCACCACGACAACACAAGTCGTCCTGAGGTGCTTCCTAAGGACACATCCCGCCTCGGTAAAGAGCCAACCAGTTGAGTCAAGGACAGGAACGGGATTCTGGGGAAGATCGCTGCAGGTAGCGCAATCATCCATGCATTGTTTCGTAATCGATCAACAGCTTCAAGAACATGGGAGCATGGGTTTCATGAAAAGTTCGTTGGGCTGCTTCCTATACGACAGTTGACAGCTTGCGATACGGACAGCGCCGAGCAGCTGGGCTACCGTTGTCGCTGTGGGATGGAGCATGAGACGTGCTGGCGAGAGGCTGAGTGGGACAAGCACGCCTGAACAGGACAGCGAGCAACGAAAGGTGGCACGGAAGAACAGCTAACAAGGGCTGGATGGATGGTGAGCTGCGCTCCATCAGGCGTTGAGACCATCGATTTTCATGTGCAGCAATTTCTCCGCCCTGCCACCCGCTACGGGCATCTTTCCGGAGTCCGCGAGGAGGGTGCATGCTTCTCCTGCTCGGCGCCGAGAGAGTTACCAAGGCGTGTTTCCAAAAGCGATGGAGAACAGACAACAAACTCACACCCAGTCGCTCAGAGCAAGCAAACCTTTTCAGTCGAAGTAAACAAAAGAAGCCTAAAAATAGGGGTTATGCAGGAATCTCGACCATTCACGCCATGGACCTGCGCAAACTGATCAATCAGACGAAGGTGGCATCGGGTGGCGGGCGAAAACAAGCGTGAATGCATCGAGGGGCTTCGCCACAGCGACGGAGCTCCTTTGGTAAATTACCAATTCGATACCGCTACGCTAGGCCAGAAGCACTTCCTCACCCGGGCACCCTCAGGAATGGAGAAAGTCGCCCTCTGCCAACAAGCATCGTCACTCCTCTCTCCCCATCTCCTCTGCCCGTGTCTGTTTTTCGGTTTCCTTCTCACGATCGCTTAATTAATTTTCCCTTCGTTTGCTCTTTTTGTCGAAGTTGCAGTTGAGGAGCATCTGCTATACGGTTACCAGCCCCGTCGCCGTGTCAACCAGTTCCCCAGCTCAACAGTCGAAGGGACGACGCTCGCTCACAACTTTACACCCATCAGTCGCTCCGCCCACCCGTGACACTGCATACTAGAGGAACATCTAGACACACTACTGGCCTCACATCGAACAACACCACACGCTTCGTGATCGGGGCTCCAGGCCTCACCCGCCGCCCACAATGAGTTTCGTCAACAACTCTCGCATGTCCATCTACTCGACGACGTCGGCTGCGGGGCCACGTCCGGGTAACGCGTCCGCCCAAGTTTCTACGTCGACCCTGCTCAACGCCCTGCACACGACGTATGGCATGAGCCAGCCCTACCATCTCGAGGCCAGCACCAGCCTGGTCGTAAACACTTGGATCAATGCAAGGACCATGATCAACGACCGCATTGGTGGTACCGTCGACCTGCAGCTGGGCCGAAAGGCCTGGGAGCATGCTCGACGTAGGGCAGAGGACGGCTGCATCGTGCTGGGGTGGGTTCTGTCTTAATCCACACCTGAAGTTATCATCTGCTTACTTTCCAGATCCTTGCACGAGTCGTGCCCCTCCTTGTTCTCCCCCTTCATTTCGGGGCTTCCGCTACAGGTTCCTGGCAGCTTCTACACAGCGCTCGAGGCCATCAAAGCCTTCACCCACTGTGTCACACCACAGAACCCCTCTTTTCCTCGACACTCGGCTCTCGCCGCCGTCTTCACCATCAACCTCCAAGGCAACCTGGTTGGAGCCGAGATCAAGCTGTCCACGTCTGGCCTTGACACCCGCCAAGGATTGCTTGAGATCCCTTCTCACGCCGGATTTCGAGCCTTCGATGTTTTCTACTACTTAAACTCGAGCAATGCCAGTAGGGCCGAGAAAGAGTACCTGAACATCAGGCCTCTCGAGGAATACACCTTCCTGAACCGGTCGGGGACGTATCACCCTCCTTCCTATCTCCCAGATGCCGACGATGCCGCAGCTGCAGAGGATTGGCGCGCCAACCTCAAGGCCATCGGCATCAAAGGCAAGAAACTCCAGCGCCTCATTGGCAGCCTCACGGCACTCCTCAAGTTGGGTGACACTCTCGGTTACTTCGTCGATGGTGACGCCCTGGAGTCAATTTGTGGGGAATGCGCAGGTCTTCTAGAAATCGATGCCGATGTCCTCCAGCGAAGATTGAGCTCCAGTGACCGTGAAATTGCTATTGCTGGTATCTATGAAGCCATCGTCGACTATGTCGTTGAACACGCGAACGCTACTATTAAAGATGAAATCCGAAGTGGCAGGGCCGCCTTCCCATCCAGTGGGAGTGATAGCGATCACCCCGGCATCATGACTCCTCCCTCCGAGGAAGATGGCGCGGACATCGTCAATATCACCGTCTTGGAGGTGCCAAGCAAGGCACTCGGCAAAGCCATATCCCTTCGTACCGTTTTTGATGACACGGATGGAATCAATCGGGAGATGAGAGAGGATGGGGTTCAATTCGCCACTGCTGGAAACTCGGTCCTTGAGAATATGAGAGAGGCGGTCCAAAACTGTGAAGCTGACCTCGGTGTGGATGGGCCTGCGCTTCGCCAGCGTCAAACTGATTTCGAAAAACGCGAAGTTGTTTTGGAAAAAATTGCCCTAGATATTCAGGAAGAGGATAATTTTGTTCGAGGAATTCTCCTGCCGGAGGAAGGCAAAGGGGTTGTTCTCGGAACACAGGGCCGCTTTGATCTAGCGATGACCGTCGCCAGCAGTAGAGTCTGGTTTCACCTCGGGCTTCATCCAACAGACAACTCCCCATCCTCACTCACTCAAGACCTGAACGCATCCTGGTCGGCTGGAACAATCTCTAGGCAGCTCCGGGATTGGAGGCTACCCGAATGGGCCAACCGTCGCAACAAGCACCTTGATTTCACAGCCGATTTTGACCATCACGAATTTTATTCCCGTTATATGCAGCTGGGTTGTACTGATGGTAAAGATGGCATTCAAAACTGGATTCTCGAACGAGGCTGGAGCAATGGAGAAGTCGTCATCGGCGAACAGAGAGTATGGATCCGAGAGGGGTCCTGGTGGGAGGCAGAGTCGCAGATTGATCTCAAGGCACAAGAGATTGAATCCAACAACATGCTTGGGAATATGGTCGGGGCTGGTGGTCTCGAGAGCGGTTATTCAACGCAAAGCCCCGGCATGGGAAGTGGATTTTTCCCTCCTCTTCCAGAAGCTGCCCCTGTAGACAGCCAAACCAACCTTTTGCAGAGGCATCAGAGCTCCGCGACTATGGGCGCTCGCAGCGCTCTTGGTGCTCGATCCATTGCTCCCACCAGCGCGCCAACCTTGCTGATGCGCCCTGGGGATTATGGCCTCGGAGTTAAGGGCGATGAGAATAAGGGAGTCACCTACTATGACGAGGAAACAGGTGGAAACAAGGTCGTCACCGAGCATCCCACTACAGCCACTAGAAGAATCTGGGTCGCCTTCGTCTGGGCTCTGACATTTTGGATTCCCTCTCCTCTTCTCAGCTTACTTGGCCGCATGAAGCGACCCGACGTCCGCATGGCTTGGAGGGAGAAGCTCGTCCTTGTCATGATCATTATTCTCATGAACGCCTTCATCGTCTTTTACTTTGTCTGGTTTGGTAAGCTTTTATGCCCGAACTGGGACAAAGCTTGGAACAACAAAGAGGTCTCTTACCATCAAGGCGATAACGATTATTGGGTCAGTCATCATGGTAGTGTCTATGATCTTTCGAAGTTTTGGAAGAGGCAGCACAGCGACACTTCTATCAAGACAACCACCGAAAACATGCAACCATTCGCTGGCACCAACATGGACGAGTATATCGTTCCTCCGATCTACATTGCCTGTCCGAACCTGGTTGATAATCCTACTCTCCAGCTGCGACCGAATAACACCATTACAAATTCTAATGCTCAGCACATCTCCGGCAATCTCACGACGCAACCCACAAGTAAATTGCATAATTCACGCTGGTATCCTGATGTCTTCCTTCCGAAGATGGACGAGTTCAGGAAGGGTGATCTCGTCTGGGACGCAGGGAAGATCAAGAGTGAGGGCCAAAACCAAAATCATATGTGGTTTACCTTGCACGACAAGGTTTATGATCTCACTGACTACTTTCACACGCTGGACGAAATGAACAACCTCGCTACGTACCGGTTTCTAGATTCAGAGTTGGAGAAGATGGTCACAAACTATGCTGGCACGGACTTGAGTTCGAATTTCGAAAACTCATTAAACGAGACCGCGCAGCAATATAACCGACAATGCCTCGATAATTTATTTTACATTGGAAAGACGGACTTCCGCAAAACTCCTAAGTGCCAGGTCAACAACTACATCCTGCTTGCATTCAGTATCATACTGTGCACAGTCATTCTCGTCAAATTTCTGGCTGCCCTTCAACTTGGATCCAAACGACGCCCGGCGAACCAGGACAAATTCGTCATCTGCCAGGTGCCTGCCTATACAGAAGGAGAGGACCAGCTAAGAAAGGGTCTCGATTCACTCACTGCTCTCGCCTATGACAACAAGCGAAAGCTCATCTGCGTCATTTGTGATGGTATGATTGTCGGTGGTGGTAATGATAGGCCGACACCAAAGATTGTCCTTGACATCCTCGGTGTTGATCCCAAGGTTGATCCCCCGGCCCTTCCCTTCAAGTCCGTTGGGCAAGGTAGCGAACAGCTCAATTATGGAAAAGTCTACTCTGGTCTCTACGAATTTGAAGGCAATGTCGTTCCATATATTGTTGTGGTTAAGATGGGCAAAGAGTCTGAGCAGAGCAAGGCTAAACCCGGTAACCGTGGCAAGCGAGACTCGCAGATCCTGCTCATGAGCTTCCTCAACCGTGTCCACAATCGCTCAGCTATGAACCCTCTAGAGCTAGAAATGTTCCACCAAATCAACAACATCATCGGTGTGGATCCCGAGCTTTACGAGTATTTGCTCATGGTCGACGCTGATACCATGGTTCGTCCTGATGCTCTCAATCGCCTAGTGGCAAGCTGCGCAAACGATTCGAAAATTGCCGGTATTTGTGGCGAGACAAGTTTGGAAAATGAAGAGAGGTCTTGGTGGACTATGATTCAAGTCTACGAATACTACATTTCCCATCACTTGGCGAAGGCCTTCGAGAGTTTGTTTGGTAGTGTTACTTGTTTACCTGGATGGTAAGTTGACCACATCTACTCCCGTTGTCGAGACTAACTGGTATAGTTTCTGTATGTACCGTCTTCGAACTGCCGACAAGGGCAAACCCCTCATCATTTCCGACAAAGTCATCAAGGATTACGCCGACTGCAACGTGGATACTCTGCACAAGAAGAATCTCCTCTCTTTGGGTGAAGATCGTTATCTGACAACTCTGATGACGAAGCACTTCCCGAACATGTCGTACAAATTTGTCCCGGACGCATACGCTCTTACAGCTGCGCCCGAAACTTGGAGCATTCTTCTCTCCCAGAGACGTCGTTGGATCAACTCAACCATTCACAACTTGGCTGAGCTCGTCTTCCTCAAAGATATGTGCGGTTTCTGCTGTTTCAGTATGCGCTTCATTGTCTTCATTGACCTGTTTGGTACCCTTATTCTTCCCTCTATCTGCGCTTACCTCGGTTATCTCATCTACACGATAACATCCAAAACGAGCCAATTCCCGATGTTCTCAATCATCATACTTGCTGCCGTGTATGGTCTCCAAGCTGTCATCTTCATCATCAAGCGACAATGGCAGCACGTTGGATGGATGATCATCTACATTTTGGCCTTCCCGATCTACTCATTCGTTCTGCCACTTTACTCATTCTGGAAGCAAGATGATTTCTCTTGGGGTAACACACGTGTTGTTATTGGAGAGAAGGGCGTCAAGCAAGTGGTTACTCAAGATGACGAGGGATTCGATCCTAAGAGTATTCCCCTCCAGCGGTGGGACGAGTATGCCTCTGCGAACGGCCTTCCAGGCCGCCGCGGTCTCGTTGGCCAGAACTCAGAGAAGGGTGCACAAAGCGCATATGACGATGATGGCTATGAAATGAACGACATGCAATCCGTCTACTCCTCCGTTAAGCCAGCTTCGACTATCATGTCCAACATGCACCACATCTCTCATATGCCACCACAATCCCCTGGCCCGTATCAGGGAATGCACGCACGACAATCTCAATACTCGAACTTTACTCGGTATCAAGATAGTCCGCAGGACAACGGTCGTTTGATGTCGATGGGGGGCATGAGCGATAATATTAACAACACTCCCTACGCTCAGCGAGGCAGTGTAGCCGGATTTCAGAGCTCCGATAACCTCATGGCCTCAACACCCCCTCTCAATCGCGGACGAAGCCCGCTCGGGTTCTCGGCCTCCCGGCCAGGCAGCACAGTCAACTTCCAGAACATGATGAACGGACCCAGCGATGCTACCATTATCGAAGTTGTTCAGGAATTGCTCCGGGGAGCTGACTTGGACCGGGTAACCAAGAAACAGCTCGTGGCTCTCTCCGAACAGCGATTGCAAACCCAACTTACGCACGAGAGGAAAATCTTCCTCAGCCAGCAGATCGACCTCGAGCTTGCGAATATGCTATAAACCACAAAAAGTAGCATTTGTTTTGCACCAGCAGTGTTGATTCCCTCTTTCACGTCCCCCACGACGGAGACTTTTTCAGGGTTAAAATGGATCGAATGCCATCGTCATTCCTTGGGCTGCATCGGCGTATGTAGCAGCTTTTTGGGAGTTTTGCTAAAATGGGGATGGTTATTGTTTTTTTTTTTGTCTTGGCCTTTTTGAGGCTGTCGCACGCATTTCTGTTTTTGTTATTTCTGTGCTAATGATAATAGGGTGGATGCAAGGTATATAGTTGAGAATGACAAATAGCTTAATACAGACATTAGAAACGAGTGTAAGATTTTTGCTGAGGTGGTAGTGATACTCAATCTTTGATGCAAGCAACTTTATAAAACACGTGCCGGACAGGGATGTCCGCGGGTCTCGCCTGAGCCAGGAGCTATGTGACGACAGCTCCGGTCGCACCGCAGCCTTCACCTTCAAACCCACCACAACCTTGAACCCAACCCCCCTCTCACAGCTCTCTCACAGTTCTCTTACAACACAATGCCTCCCCGCCGCATAGAACAAGACGAAATCGAAAAGTACTGGGAAATCTTCAGCTCGCTGTCTAACGGCTCAACACATCTCGATGGTGCGCAGGCAGCTCCAGTCCTCAAGAACAGCCACCTGAGAGATGATCAGTTAGAGAGGGTCTGGGATCTAGCAGATGTGGATGGCGACGGCAAGTTGGACTTTGAGGAGTTTTGTGTGGCCATGCGGTTGATTTTTGACCTGATAAATGGGGTATGGATAGCTAGCCTCCCGAACTTTCCCGACTTCCCCTCCTTCCCCACCTACCCTCCCAATGTACATATCGTTGCAGGAAATATTGGTGTTGATGGGATACGTTCGTAGGAATCCTCCGACGTCCCCGCCTCCCTCCCCGACTGGCTGGTCCCCGAATCCAAAGCCCATTTGGTGCAGGCCAATCGCGCCCTCAGCGGAAGCCAACCCCAGTTCGAGCAAATCGAAGACGAAGACGATACGCCCGGCCTCCGTGACGGCTTCGACTGGTACATGTCCCCCGGCGACAAAAACAAATACGAAGAAATCTACACAGCGAACCGCGACGGCCACGGCAATATCTCGTTCAACGCTCTGGACGGGCTCTTCGTTTCCCTCGACAACGTCCCCGACTCCGATATCCGCTTCGCATGGAACCTCGTGAACCCAAAGGCTGGCGAATCAGTCGGTAAGGATGCTTGTCTCGCCTTCCTACACATCCTCAACCAGCGAAGCGAGGGGTTTCGCGTCCCAAGAAGCGTGCCCCCTAGTTTGCGCGCTACCTTCGAGAAAGCGCATATCGACTACGATGTCGAGCGCACGGGTAGCCGATGGGCCGAACGCGGAGATGAAAACACGGCAACAGGTCGGAAGGCGAAATTTGGGGATGCATATCTCACGCGTCTGGGCGTGGGGGACCGAGCGGCGAATTACGGAACCAGGACCAAAGGCACGGATTTTGGCGGCCGCACGACAGAGGATTGGGAGGAGGTGCGGTTGAAGAAACAACTTAAGGAGTTGGAGGAGAAGATTGAGCGCGTGGAGAAGGAGGCGGAGGGTAGGAGGCATGGAAGGAGGGTGGATGCGAAACCGGCGCTTGTGAAGAGGGAGTTGGAGATGCTGCTAGATTATAAGAGGAGGATGTTGCGGGATATCGAGAGTGGGGATGGGGGTGCGGTGAAGGGCTTAGGCGGGATTCGGGACGAGATTGAGACGGTTAAAGAGCAGGTTGAGGGCTTGCGGGGACATTTGGATCGGAGGCAGGAGGTTTTGGCGGATTTGAGAAGGGCAATTGATGAAGAGAAGGTTGGGAGGTGAGGTAAGGTGAGGGGTCTGGGTTTGGGGAGCAGGCGCTGGCCTTTGTGTGCCAATAGAGGACAATTGATTCATGTGAAAATATTTCAGCAAGGCTTTTTCTTGGGGCTGCTAACGCTCACTTTCCTGCATCTGCGAAGCTATTTTACATGACATATCACACAGCGTTTTCAGTGGGTCCTGAAAATGGTCAGACTCCTGCTTCCCGTTGTTGGTCGAGCTGATTCTAGCAATAGGATCAAGGATTCGAAGTCCACCCGACGATGCTGCGGTAGGGGCGAAGTGCCTAACTGAGAGGTACGAAGATAGGTCGCCAAATGACCTCTCTCTTCAGCCTATTTAGGGGTATGCCTTATACAGTTGTGTGTAGTATGTCGAGGGCCTTGGTTTAAACGGATGCTATGCAATAGAGTCGTGCACATCTATTGCTGATAATGAAGGGAAGATTAAGAGGATCCAAATTTCCCGGCTTATTCAGGTTGAGTATGTTCTGTTATACTAGAGCCTAAGACGCAACACAGCAATGGACGACTCACTTCAACCTTCATTTTTTCAGCTTTCTCTCGCCACCTCACATTCACTTCATCAGCTTAATGTATTATTTACCACTATGACATGTCGCTTCTTCAGTCCTTCCAGTCGACGTCCTGCTCATCATTCTTAAACAAATTCCGGTATGACATAAATTATCTGCTCAATATCTTCCGAATTTTGCATCAATTCAATCGGCTCCTAGCGCCCCTTCTGTTTAAGTATATAGGAAGCTTGAGACGAACAAAGCGTCTCGGGTTGGAGAGGGTCATTGAAGCAAGACTTGAGTTGAGAGCACATGTTTAGACTGCCCCCTCAGAGAATATACCCTCAACCCCATGACACCTAAAGTGGACTTCCCGAATCTGCAATATCTGAGCTTAGAGTACAAGGGGTATTGACTTCTACAAATGTCAAAACTATCCTCAACGCAGTGAAGAGAATAACAATCGGCTCTTTGGCCAGTTCTCCGCTCTTCCTGTCGACCTGTCCAAGATCCGTTCGGTAGATCTGCACGCCATAATCATTGTAGACTTGTACTCAACCTTCATTGTTAAATTACTACCCTGGCTTCCTTAGATCACGCGTCTTCTAACTAACAAACTTGCTTCTCTTGGCAAGCCCTAGATCCTTGAGACCGCAATTCAAGAAAAGTCAGCAATCGCCGCACTCCAGTTACATGGGACCTATTTCTAGAGCTTCGAGCCGTCTCACATGCAGGGTCTTCTATCATCTTGGCCTTGCCTTCTCGAAATCGAGTGCTTTATCCCAGTCACAGTGCACACTACATCTCCACAATTTAGATGCTCGCACCTTGTTGCTCGGTCCAGCGTTTCCAACAGGAAGTAGTACGATTGATACTTTTGCTCCACCTACGATCACGTGAGGCAAACAAACGTAACTACATTTTTAACTGTTACAATTCAATTAATAAGGCTTAAAAGTGAGAAGTATACAATTAAGGTAGACTTTTTTAAGGTTGCAGTCTCTGACGCGTGTGAGGGCTGGGGGAGCGTGTTTGTGCCACTATTTACGTGTTAGTGTAGCCTTAGAGCTTGCCCTGTACTACAACAACCTTAGACGACCTTATCATAGCAAAAGATAACAGTCCCTTGTATGGGGAGATGGCACAGAGCCTTCAGCGGGGGGAAAAGGACAGTTACTTGTGACTGTAATCATCTCTCAGGCTCTACAATTAAAGCTTTGCAACTCTAGAAGAACTGGCTACGTCATAAGGTTATTTTTAGTGAATTAAATAACCTCGCGTGCCATATTAAGAGTAAGGGGGACCCTGCTACTCTAAAAGCTTTAACAGTTACGTTGTAACTTTTAGTGAAAAGTTAAGAAGTACGAGCAGCTTCAATCAAACCGTAACTCAATTGTATTGACCCCTGCTGTCAGGTGAAGCAAACAAAAGTATATGATAAGTGAGACGTAACTTGTCTAGAAAGCCTGAGTCGAATCGTACTACTTCCTGATGGAAACGCTGGCTCGGTCTGTCTCTCCATCTGCGTTTGAGAGCATACTTGGGTCTATTCGGAATACACTGCGACGCCTTGATTTTTTTTGATTAGCGAGACGATATCATATATGATGCGACTCTTATGGGCTTTAGCAGCTTTCCCCAACTTGAAGAACTAACTGTCAGCTCGTGCTGTGTACTACCTCCCGGAGACCCAGGTGTTGAGCGAGAAAATTTGTAGAAGCGACTCCCACCAATATTAGTGATGTAAAAGGTACGTCCTAGGTTCCCTTACCAAGAGAAGAAAAAGTAACATCTACCACGATAATATAGCACAAGTTCCCTGGTGAATCCGGATTCCGGAATCTTCTACTCTTGGAATGAAGTCTTCAGCACCGACGCCAATAGCGACACGCCCAACTTCTCAAGCACACTTTTCAAAACACGGAAAGAGCATGATTGCAATATTCCCTTAGAGCGATGCACTTGACTTCTTCAATTTACGATCCACAAGCCCACACATTTCCCCTCCCTTGAGAAAGTCACAATGCCCAATCCTACCGAGGACAAAAGTGGTTTTAAATGGCGCGGAATCGAGGATTACAGCGTTCCCCTGGAATGAGGAAATATCTTTGAAGACTTAGGTAGTGAAATGGACATTATAGTAAGCACTCCACTGGAAGAGGAAGGGCACTTAAAAGAAGGGCACTAGGGAGGCTGTTTGGAGAATACGGGATAGTCCAGGTTAGCGGGTTTCTTTGCCCGTGGGAGGTTAGTGAGGCTTGGAGATATGAGGGGGTCGTGGTTAGGAGGTTTGAACTTCGGGTTGAGCTGGAGGGGAAAGGAGTGAGGGTGATGACCAGTAAAGTTTCTCGATTGTTGGCACAAGCCATACACCTTGTTCCTAAAACATACTAAGAAACCTGACAAAGCATAAAATCATCTTTCAAATCTCTTGCTAGAACTAGAGAGAATGTTAAGAAAATGGCGATTCCTGTCTCCGACTTCACTCAACCTCTACCACCCCGTCCCCTACAAATCCCTCCTTAAATCCATCAAACAGGTAACTTCAACCCCAAACACCCCTCCAGAACCCTCAGCACACCATCCACGCTCGCATCCACCCTTGCACTACTAACCCCACACCTCTGCACTGGCTGATACGTTTTGATATGCGGCTCCAAGATCTGAGGCCAAGTACTATTACTCTCCGGCCCAATCCCAGGCTCCACGCTCAAGAAGTAGTTACCCCAAAGCGGGCCCGCCGCCCAGTACGTCCAGCCGATGAATTGCGGGTTCTGTTCTATCCATTTCAAGGTGTTGTTGAGAGTCTCAAAACAGGTGGGATTGGAACCCGCGCCGAATTCAGAAAGGAAGGCGGTGTAGTTGTTTTGGGCGAGCCAGCTAGTTACCGGGAGGAGATTTGCGGGGGCTGCGGTTGTGCATTCGTTGTGCGTGCCTAGTGGAGATATCGTATTTAGTAGAGTGTATTATGGAGCGTGGAATTTTTATTACCTGAGGTGTCATTATCGAAATACAAGTGCATATCGAATGCAAAATTGTTCATTGGATCTTTGATAGCAGTCAAAACATCCGAATTCGGTTTACACCCGGAACATGTCGAATTCAGCCAGCGTTGCGCGCCAGTGAATCCGTTGCCAGGCACGAGGATGAGTTGCTGCGCTCCGGATTTTCGGATCGCGTTGATGGACGCTTGGTCGTTAGCGAGTACGAGTTCGGTAGGCATGTCGTGTGGCTCATTCATTACTCCGAAAATTACATTGGGGTTTGATTTAAAGCGGTTGGAGAGCTCGGCCCAGAATGACGCTAGTTGCTCTGTAGTGGCTGCTTTAGGGTCTGATGAGTTGCCGATGATGGAGCCGGAATTCGGTTGCATTGAAGGGTCGTTGTAGCCTTGGAGAAGTCAGGAGGGAAAATTAAGTGGAGGTATTAGAGAAGAGCATACGCATGTAGTTGTGAGCGTCGAGGATGGCGTAGCCACCAGCCATTGTGATGAAGTTTACAGCATTTTGAAAGTTGGTAAAGTATGTCTCGTTGAATTTGTTCCCGAGACCAGTCTCTAATGGGCACATACGCTCCTAGACAGCCACTTGTCAGTCTCCCAAAAAATACATACACGCTAGAATGAATACATACCAGAAGGAACGTAACTCGAATGACGTTAACGCCTGAATTCAGGAAGAAGTTAATGGCGCTCTCGTTGATAAACTGGTAGTCAGTCCCAAAAGCCCCCGGAAGATTTTGAGTTGCGAACTCGCCGCCCGCTACATTATGTCATTTCCACGCCTTCAAGCTGCAATTTATGGAGCTTACCAGAATTAACACCCGCATATATAATCTTCGCGGCACTCTGTGCTGATAAAAGCAAACCAGTGAGACCAAAGCTCACGACCCGCGAAAGGAGCGTCATGATGAAAAAGAAAAGATTAAAGAATGAATGTAGAAAGGCACTGTGGAGGGCGAACGATGGTCAACAGCACTGGAAAGCCAAACCTCCTTGCATGTAGGGACCGAGAAAACCCGTTCTAAGTATCAAAGGGGTCCGGCATTCGACAGCCGAACCGCTGAAGCCGTAAGGCATCTGCATATCATTGCATGTGGCTTCTCTGACAAGCTACGTTCATGCGAAAGGGATATCCTGATCGGAAGCCTCAGTGATGGATGAGGCAGTTCAGATTCCACGTTCTCTAGGGTGATTGGCTTGCAATGTGGTGGTGCATGATGTGTAGCCTTATGAGACTATCCATCGCCCTGTCGGCCATTTCGATTTTTGGTGAAGCCTGGAGATCTATTTAGCCTATGGATGTGCGAAGAGATCAGTGGCGTGAAGCTTGTGGTGCATTGATGCAAGCTCCGTGCATGAAGGATTCTGAAACGCGGGGTCGGAAGAGTGCGGGCAAAGCTAGATAGAGATGAAGCAATGTTGTACGTCATTTTCAGGCCCTCGATGAAATGTTTGGGTCTTAGATTTTTAAATGAGAGTGAACAAACAATTGCGACTCTGAGAAATGAGGGTCAGCACTAGTGGCTTGACGTCTTACGGCACCCGAAAACTTCTAATTTGAGACAGAAGTCAGATGTTTCTTGATACTTCACTGATATTGGCAACATGTTTAGCAGGTCAAGATCTCGCGATTGACATTCTGCGACAGGTGAGAATCCCTGTTCTAGGCTTTCGATATCTCGAGAATATGTTGCTCTCGGATCAAATGTACTCATAGTCACTTGCGTGCAGGAGTTGCTCTGATAACAGTACATTATGTAGTCCATAATCAATAATAGGGGAACAAGAAACAGATTTAGGAAGCTGGGATTTTCATACGGATCAAGCCAGGGACGGTTTGCGTGACACGTGAAAGGTATTTCACGTGCCAATTCCACGACAATCCCTCCAGTCTTAACACTGATGTAGAAAAAGAATTTCTTTCTTTCTTGAAGCTTCATTTTACGCACTGCTAACTTGCACGCGCAATGTTGGCAATATAAGAGACTGGAGGAAGTATGAAAAATAAGAACACTTTGGCAGCTTACAGATTCATCAAGAATAGTCGTGTAGCCGACAGAAGAGTCACCAGACCCGCTTTAAGTCAAGTAGTCATACCTGGAGGCATCACTAGCATATCCGAATATAATCATCACCCATCGATCTATCCATTTAGAACCTTCAATTTTTCCACGATTCCTTTGATCAAAACTGGGTGCCTCGTCGTTGCAAATATCCAGGTCTTCGTGCGATAGTTTGGCGACTCAACGTTTTCATTCAGGTACGCAAACGATGCTTCTTAAACTAGCGACTTTATTGGAAATATTATTAGCGATATCCAGAGCTTATCTGGACAAGTATATCAAGAGGATTAGGTTTGGTATGAGAGCTCGCGAGAGCTGGAGGTATGTGCTTACATCGCGCCTTCCATTCGACGCTGATCATGGCAGGTCTCATTCAGACACTATCCTAGACCTAGACCCTGAATTCTGCCACAATGTCTTGGGATCCTGTAGAAGTAGCAAAGAGGAGAGTTATGCATACAAGTTGGGCTATGACCCTGTTATCTGCTTTGCAAAAGCCTTCCCTAATCTTGTCAAGGTGCGATAGAAGGGCGCAACGTATCTCACCGAAGAATCTTTGGTTGATTTCTTTATGCAATATCCGCATATTCACTACATCTAGTACATAGTGTGTCCGGAATACAATCGCAAAACCCAGTGCTTGGTAGAAGCTGCGATTGATCTACTGCAAGAGAGGTCCGACTTGCAAAAGACTAAACGAGTTGGATTTGGCAAATCAAGAGTCTCAAACTACTGTCAAACACAGGCTGTTGAAGAAAGCTCGAGGCCAAACTTGACACATCCTAAAAGGATCTTCATGATATTTTCACCTGGCGCAGTGGCAAGGAGTCTTACTGTAAATCCCTATACCCAAGTCATCTTATCGGTATTCTTGTTAATGTTAGAGCCCGCTAGCAAGAGAAATAGGTGCTTGACTGTTGGTAAAGCTTGCTAGTCGTCTGGCTCAGATATACCTTTCATGGCTTTAGGGCAGGTGACCTCATGTGAACTAGGTCTTGCATGATAAAGCCTTCGGGGGGTATCTCAAACTTCACCCTGATAGTAAGAGCGCGAATATTGCGTATTAAACAGAAAGGGGTCTAAGAGGATCTAGTGGCTAACCGCTATCAGTCAGACAGAGTACTATAAAATACCACAATCCTAGAGTAAAGAGATTCTGCAGGGGTCGGTCTAGCCGCAATCCAGAAGATTGGCCAGATTCCGCAAACCCGTCAGGGCTATGGTTACCAAGGCAATACCGCAGCTGTCTAGTAAGTATGAGCTGATCTAGTCTCCTAAAAAGCTAAAGGGCTGAGCTGTCAAGGTAGTGTTTGTGTTAAAAACGCTGTGACTTTCACTAGTTCTGTAGCTCAGATTCATGCGAGCACTCATTCATGAAGGTCCGAACTATATCGTTAAATGGGGAGACCACATAGCGCAGGCTTGATACAAACCCCAACAGGACTCTAAAGTGGCGATAAGATGGTATAAGGAGGCCCGTCCAGCATAGACTTTCCAAAGTGATGTTAGGACTAGATATCTAGATAGAGAACCAAGCCTATACGCACCCATAATTCAAAGTACTTACTTCGCACACCACCGGCCAAGGCTGCCTAACATATGGTAGCTCAGTATCCACGATCTAATATCTATTCCTCTGAGTAGCCTGACAATGGTGTTGCTCCTCTTTCAAGGCTGAAACCCTACCTTTGAAAAATGGCATTCAGTTGCTTCGCAACCCGATTGTTACCCCAGATCTTACCACGCGGTCGTGCGACTACACCAAACGTCCTTAGCATGTCTCTAAGGGTCGGCCGCAACAAACTGCGGGAGCTAGAATCTGGGCTCAAAGACAATTCTCAACAAGCTCCTAAATCACGGAACCGCCTGGGAAACCCAGGCGACAATCACGCAAGGCAACTGTCGAGACCCCAATGACAAAACACGACGTTGAATTGAAACCTGATTTAGGCCCGTCAAGTGCACTAGGGGGCACTGCCAGATCTCTGCTATTAGCCAGAAACCTGACGTCCGTAGTTCCTGAAACGGCATCGAATTAGCAGGCACTACAGACACCTCAGGCAACCGCTAATCAACAAGAAACCTAAGCCACCGACAGTTCCGCAACCGACAGTTCACCAAGGGCATTCTGGGTGGATTGGATGGGAGGTGGAAGTCAATCATGGTTCTTTCTTTCCACTCCCCTTTCCTTCACACTACTACACTTCCTGTTCTCCTAAGCGATTCAATGTCATGGAAAGCTTCCTACACTAAACACTGTTCTGCAGGGGGGATTTGCTAGAACTAGTCACAAATGGCATAGGCTTATTCTATATACTGGATAAGAGATAGGAAACGTGTCGGAACGTATTTGCTCTCATATAATTATCATTATATATGTTGCTTGTGTATTTGGTGGTAGAAGTTGATTATGGAAAAGTGGTGTGGGGAAAAGTATATGAATGCCGAAGCCTTATTCCTCTAGGCTTGGTGGAAGCTAGGAGCAGGTAAAACGGCTCTCGACTAAGGTTTCATTGTGGGGGCCATAGCATTCGGTGCCTTTCTATATTGCAGTTCATCGAAACCTCAAAGCTCGTGGAACTTCAAACCTTGAATGGCAACAAATCATGGTTATTGACCTTAGATACCGAGGAAGACAATTGAAATTCGAATAAGTCCATACACATGATATGCGGCGCGTAACTATTTATCCAGAAATTGAGGCCCATCGCTACCACCCGTCATTAAGCAACCTAACTCTCCAAGACGCCTGCATCTCTCAACAGTTGAATCGCATCAGCAGTCCATTCCTGGCAGCGTCGGAGTGGTATACTTGGATCGATGCGCGTCGGTCCATTGAATTGTTTCGGTGGAGGTGGGAGTGTCTCGACTATAGACTGAATTCTATCAAAATTGGCTTCGGTAACCGTACCAATTTCCTGCTGGCCAATACATGTCTCTGATTCTTCAAATTTTTTGGCCCACTTGTGGTCGAATGCCATTCCTTGTTGGATGTTCCCGGTAACCTGGAAGACGTATCCGGCTCCGTCTGACTCCGTTTGGACGAAGATGACGTGGTGGTTTCGCGCTGCGCCAATATTTTCCCTTAGGTACACAGTGTACGACATGATGAAGGCAATAACAAAGCCAAGAATGTGATATTGAAGCTGGAGCATGTTAGTATTTGAGGATGTGCAAGAACAGTTAGGACGCTTTACGAGTTAGGCAGGCTGCGGTGATAAAGGTAGAGGTTTTACGTATGATGTTTCGAGAAGTATGGCTTTGATTTTGTTCTATGTCGGACACATTGAAATGCTATTATATTAGTTCTTAGACTATCGTAGTAGAGAGTTACGCTGGTAACATTGTATTAACCGCCAGGATGTGATATTTCTAGACATATGAAACTGCTGTTAGAGGTGTATACTAAATTTCATCAGCTGACGCACGGTCTCGCCTAGCGCACGCACACACTAGATTTTGCTAATTGTTAACATTTTAGCAACTCTACTAATATAGACTATATTAAGGACGCGCTTACAGATTTAAAATTGCTAAAAACTAAAAAAAAAAAAGAATAAATATTACTATAATAACTAGAACTTTTACACAAGCTAAATTGCAAAGGTAGAGCTATTAGGCTTCCTATACGCTTCCGCAACTAGATAGTAGCTTTAAATTAATTGCTGTTATTAACTTCCTAATCTACTAAATATTTAGACCTAGATTTAGTTTATATGCAGCTCTAGAGCTTCAAGTTGTGGTGCTGCTGCACGGCAATTTCCGTGCGTCAAGGCAGACCATGCATTGGCTGATGAAATCATCAAATAATACACTATCTCTACCGCCAAGCCCTCTCTCCTATTGGTCTGGATATAAGCCGGTTATTGATCTGATTGGTAGAAAATCAAATAACTAAAAAGCTTTGTTGTTCTACGTTTTTAAGCTTCAAGTAATCATTCTGCTCTGCTACATGCTTAATCTAGCCTTCTTTTTTCCCTATCGTGATTGAAGACAACGCGGTCGGGGGTGTTAAAATCACTTCTGCTGCGTGGTTTTTCCCTCCAAATATGATTGGCGCTGCCAAGACCTTCCAAGCAAAGCCCGTTATCCTTCCTAATCGGGACTAGCCACTTTCTTCCTGGAAAGGAAGGATAATCTGCTCGTCTAGTATGTTCATGGCCAGCCAAAGGGTTCAGTAACGATGCGAGTGTTGCTGCCGCAGCAACATGTTGGATTTGCCGCTATGATGTGCCATTTCTGTCAGTATAGGGCTCGTGGATAAGCTTTGTGCTTCGTGCCGTTGTCAATCAGATGGTGGGTTGTGGCGTGGTTGGCTTGTCATGCCGCAGCAACAGTGCTTCATCGCGCGTGCCAAATTTATGTTCCGTGCCAGTTCCGGATAGGAGCAATCAGATCCAATAAAAGGGGAAGGCACAACGAAGGAGGTAGCGAAGTCGCTATGACTTTAGACTTCAGCAGGCCTGGACGACATAGGAAGACACCGCTAAAGCCAAGGTTACCAAACTGAAAGACACTTCCTGTGATTTAGACCTTCAGGAGCGGAGCAATTGAGTAATAAGCTTATGATAGGTTCCTCTCTCTAAGGCGTCTGTCTAGCGTAAAGGAGTATGTGAAAGTGAAAGAGGGTCGGATTACGGCTGTGGAGACGATTGGCCTGCACGTGACATGCATAATGGCCCGTGCGGTCTCTCACTGGCACTCGTCCTGCCCCTATTGCACGACCGTTAGTCGCATCAATTTTTTGCCCTAGCTTTCTTCGACAGTTTCTATGATGGCCTCTTTCAGCCTACCATACTTCGCTGATGAAGCAAGCCTTCCTGCTATATTGCCCACAGTGGAAGAGATCGAATCTGCAACAGAAATCCTCAATGAGCGCATGGCGGCGGCGTCAGGCAGAGTCGTCGGAATTGGCGAACACTTCATTGTTAAATATGGTGCCTTTGTCAATTTACAAGAGGGAGAGACAATGCTCTTCCTAAAACAGTCAACGACTGTTCCGATACCTCGCGTCTATGCGTTATACCAGAGGCCCGGACCCGACAAGCACACCTACAGTTACATCGTCATGGAGCGCATCAAAGGTCCAACACTGGCTTCCGTTTGGCCAAATATGGGTCGAGCGGCAAAAGAGATAGTATCTTCGAATCTCCGCCTTGTTTTTGAAGAGATGCGGAAGTTGAAGTCACCGGGAGGATACTGTAGCTTTGGTCATCGTGGATTACTGGATGGGCTTTTCGAGTCAGAGGATCACTCAAAGTCATTCAACGGACCATTTGATACCGAATCGGACCTGAATGAAGCTATGATTGCCAGATACGTCAAAGAAGGCCTTTCTATATACAAAGCAGAGCACTTCTCGCGCGCCTTTAAGGATGTCTTCCAGAACCACGCCCCAGTTTTCACGCATGCAGATTTCCAGCGAAAGAATATCATGTTCCGCAATCCCCTAGCGACAACAGAAAACGGCCAAGTTCAGTGGGACACAACGGACCTAGAGCTTGTGATCATCGACTGGGAGTTCTCTGGTTGGTATCCCAGCTATTGGGAGTATTCAAGAGCGCTGTTTGGGTGCGGAGCATGGAGGGATGACTGGAGCTACTGGATCGAGCAAGCCCTGAAGCCGTTTCGATCCGAATATGCCTGGGTACTACTATTTCTCACAGAACTGTTTTCGTAAGAGCATGTTCAATTTTGACATCTTGCAGTTATATACATTCTGGTCTCCTTATGTATGAGCCGATGCAGTGGACACACCCGGAGCTGGAAATCAACAACTCAAGATGTTCTACGTTCTACTAGGCCCTCCAAGTCGGTGGGGTTGGTATTCAACCTACAAGCTGGTCTCATCGAGCGTGAAATTACATGCGGCAGCTTTTTCGGCACTGCACGCCACTGCATGCCACTACATGCCACGATGGAATGGCCTAGAGAGAAATTACCACCTAGAATATTATTGAGGTGGAGGGTTTGATGGATTGAGGTGCATACTACATCCCTTCTGACGCAAAATATTTGAATCAGATGTAAACCAAAAAGAAGTACATGTCAGAGTTGAGGTTAGTAATTAGGCTCTCTCGCAGTAATTAGGTGAGATATAGCCTTGGGTGCACCCTCCAAGTTCATAACTTATTAGAATTAGGTCACAGAGGGATCCATCGCTGCAAGATGTATGCAGCTCAAGCCTTCGCTTGCACTAACTCCGATATCACCGACGAGTCGTTCTTTAATAATGTACCAAACGTGCTTTAGCAAGGTTCAAGAAGCGCCGGGATGCCATTAGGGGCCTGGCATTGATCCGCTGCACCACATCCAGTTGATTTCAAGAGAATGACTGTAAGTACGCCAATGCATTAGGTTCTTACCTGTAACTAGATGCTTGAATCTGTGCGTCCACGTGAGAGTTCGTTGTTTACCTAGGAAGTAGCAGCCCTAAAGGTATTAACAGGAGAGAAAAAGACAAGGGAGGCAAGGAGTTTATTTGTGTTAAACCCCCCTATGCGTAAATGCTACATACTACCTCACACCAAATAAATTTCCTCCGCTTTCTTCCCTTCCCTCTCCATTGCCTCCACCAGCTCACCATCCATTCCACCTGGAAGATACACCTCTCCTGCAATAACCCATAACATTTTCTGTCCCACCCCCTCAACCTCAATCTTACCTAAGGATCTTAACGCAAATGGCGTGCTCGCACCCATAAGAACCATCACCTCATCACCTGCATACGCATCCGCAGCCATACCCACATATCCCGTATTAAGCTCGATATACCGTCTCAGATGGCCCACAGATCTTACAGCGCGCTCCGCGTCGAAAATTCTCCTGTAAGTTTCTTCATCCTCGAACTCCTTGCGCGAAAGAGGCTGATAACCTATGTTAGAACTCTTTTGCTTGCTCATCCATGTTCGCCAAAGCTTGATGGAACCAATGTCTTCGGCTGTTGCCCTGCGGAACATCGTGCTGCCGACCCGAGCCGCGGAGTTGGCCGACGATGCAAAGAAAGAGTCCCCGCAGATGGCGCGGCATATGGCGTCGTAGTGCGTTCCTCCGCCTACATATGGTCTCAGGAGCTCCTCAGTCGGTTGAGCCGGGAGCGGGAACTCTCGTTTGTTAAGGTTGAGGGAGGCATTTCCATGGACGAGGAAAGGCATCATATAATTCGGCCCACCAGGTGTACTATCCTTGATTTTCCCTGCTCGGATCGCTGACACTGTGAGTACGGCTGTCCTAACCATGACTGGAGAAGAAGTAAACAGCGGCTTCGGTTGGAGAGCCGGGCGGCCTCCGCACGCGTCGAATACAACAGCTCGGTGCAATCGTTCGGCGACAGCGTTTTCGTACCCTGCTTGATTCATGCACGCCCAGTCAGGTGCCCAAGAGGAGAACATTATTTCGACAGGCTGGGGTTCCCCTTTTTTCAAGATCTCATCTTTTTTGCGTTTTGCTAGGTTGCTCGCGTTACGAGGCAAGTCAGTGTAGTATAATAGACCTGATTTGACAGCATCAATATCAATGAGATACTGCCTCTTCTCCCTCACCTTCTCAGCCTTGAATGCCAAGAAATCCAGAGAGTCTGTTATCCGGATCGAACATATAGCGATTTGCTCGTATAATGTCCGTGCAGTAATGTTGTAGTTAGGGACAACAGGTTCGCCATTACCCCAGTGTCGAACAAGCCCAAGCAACCCATAGATCTTATCTCTCGCGTCCGTGGCTTGCTTTGGATAGTAAAGACGGAGAAGCTTTAGAAGGGTTGTTTTCTCCTTTTGTCGCCAGAGTCTGTCACTTTCAACTATAGTCAACATCTTGTGACAGTAGTCATTCAGACAAGCGAACTCATTCCCGACTGGCAGGACATCTTTGCAGCATGATGTCCTGTGTTGCTCGAGGTGTTGGGCTGCGTCGGCATACATTTTAAGGGGAGCTGAGAATTGACCGAAGACTACTGTCACCTTCTTTGGAAGAATGACTTCCTGGACGACCCAGATGCGATCCCACTAGGTAGCTGTCAGTTTATCATTATTCCAACCCATTGAACGATGACTTTGAGAGGGGAGCTTCATTCACATACCCATGGCTGCACTATCAAGCTATCAAATGCCCTCATGCATATCTTTTGAATATTGAGATTAGTCCACAATGGAATTTCGTTCAAATGAACGTCACCAGCTAAGAGCCTAATTAAGCACATGGCAAACATGAGCTCATTTAAGGCGTGTTTGTCTGGCAAGTCTGGATACGTATCACCATACGCCAGCGCATATTGCAAGATCGTATTGATGCTCGGTATGTCATTCGCACCACCCGTCCACGTGAATAGGCTGGCATCCCATGGTTCGTTTTGGGCCTCCTTGGGTTGAGGCGTTTGATATAACACCGGCTCCCCTAGATAGACTATAACTTCTTCTGGATTTTGGTAGATGACGCGCATCAGTTGGACTTGGTGCATACGCTCGTCCATGTCGACTTGATTAATGCATATTGCATCGATCCAGATTGATACTTCAGTCCCTAGCGTACGAAGGCGTTGGAGTGCGCGTTTGAGATTACGTGTGACCTCGAAGCGATGGCCGTTCAATGTAATAGGGAGTGTGTCTTTCGGATCTCCCCAGGTGTAGGACAGCGCTCTGTAGACTGGCTTGGCGTCTAACGAGACTATAGTGAACTCGCAACTAACGTTGAACTTTGGGTCTACTTGAGGAGATATCTTAACGACTCGTATCTCATTTGTGTCCTTGTTTAGTGGACTATAGATTCTACCATGAACACTGCCTATTGCGTGATCAGAATTCCTTTCGTTCATGTACTGCCATTGGAAGCATACCATGGGCCAGAGCTTGACTCTGTAGTACAAGCTTGGAAGAGCTTCCTCTGGCACTTACAGTCATCCTAGTAGCCACTGGAGGAGTGGGTCTGGAAATGGTAGTAGTTTGGGTTGTTGATGAATCTTGCCTTTTGGCTTGGCTTGTTCGTATGTCACGATAGGCCTTGATTGTGTGCCTTACTGTTGACTCCGGTAATGTGGGTATACGTTGGATGAATTGGGCTGGAACGCCCACAGATCTAGCCTCTTCTTCCAAGGACATTGGCTCCGGCACTACCTCAGGCTCGAAATCTGCTAGGAGGGTTGAGGGTTGAGATTGATGAGATGGCGCCTCAGCGGACCTTTGGGGGAAAGAAGAAGTCTTTTCGAGGATAGATTTTGTGTTTTCATCAATACGATTTATCGCTTGTAAGACATCCTTCAAACTCGGCTGATCAAGAATTTTGTCTACTAGACTGAGAATGCTGACCGAGAGTGGATCGAAGACATGGTGTGGAACCGCATCCTTATGTTCCGCAGTACACTTTCGGATTGTTTCGATATCGACCCGTATGTTACTCGCATGGTCGGATACGGAAGAAGCTTGCTGGCCAACATTTGGCCAAGTTGGTTCTGACATAATGACTTGTGTTCGATAATTTGTTAGACAAAATCCCTTACCGGGACGATAAGAGGTAGGATATATGCTGTCGAAAGTTTCTGCTAGGTAAGCTCGGAATTATAATTCGCCGGGAGCACGTCTATCAGGGGCTGCTCTCAGGGGCTGCTCTCAGGGGCAAGAGCTGAAAACGAGTTTCAGATCTGCGGCTCGAAGTCGAATCCGAATTTTACGAGGAAGAACACGAGGTAAGGACCGGCTATCGGTATTATGCATATGAACCTCGTCCAACGCTTCGAGTTCCCGTGATCTGCAAAGGGTCGAAAATGAGCAACCTCATACATATGCAGGCCAGCATTTTGAGCGGAACTTTCGCTGAAAGGAGTCTCTTGCGCTGAATCGAAACATACAGCGGATAGGACATATGCTTGCATCGTGATTTACGGCCGTCCACGTGTTACATCTATATCCTCAACGAAGGTTTTGGTAAATAGAAATCTGAAGGTGAGTGCATTATCTTCTCTTGCATTCCTTAGGCTCGCCGATGGCGTTTCCATCGACCCAGCGAACGAGAATAGAATAGTCGTGGATACTCTGTCTCATTGGAAGACGACAATGAGAGAAGAGCGCGAGCTTACTGTTAAAAGAAAACGAAGGGTTGCTTGATGGCTAAACGAGACGAGTTGACGAAAGTGTGGGAGGATTGACGATCGAGAGCCGCTCAGCCTGGCAAAACGCGCACCTCAACGTGTCTTGGCGGGGTATGGTATCTTCATATATCTTCCCGATCCGGTAGAGCTTGCGAATCTTATATCTCGCACTTCTCCTCTCACAACTCCTTCCTTCGCCCTATGATTAAATCCATGGATAGTTTGTTCTCTGCATTCAGCGGCCGTAAGTTTGTTTTAGTGGCATTCAAGCAGCACGAGATCAAAAGGTTCACTAACAAGTTGGAGATGTAGGACGTCAAAGATCACAAGTTGAAGTATGAGACGTACGCTTCACGTCCAACGCCCATCACCGGGAATTCGATTTTGAAGGTGACCGGAGCAGTTTCATTCAAGTGTTGGGCATTCTGACGTGTCATTCGTCTGCGCCCCAAGCGCTCTTCGAGGCTGCCTCTCAAGCCTAACCCATTGTGGTTAGTATGAGACGGAAATAGGAATTCCAACACCTCTCCCTACGCGTCAAACCGGGGCAGAGCATGACTTACATTGCAATCGAATACTGATACTTAATAGAGACATTCTACTGCTGAGGTTGTGTTAAATCTAAGGACGTAGCAATTCCGAAAGGCCAACACCTATCATGACAGCATCTAGCACCAACAGCATCAACAGATCTTCGCTCCTTCGTGCCGAGACGATGAGCAACGCTGATTTATACTGCGTTACACCACCCGCATATGCTATGTCGGCAGCGGAAGATGAACAGACACTCGATGCGGAAGCTGTTGATGATTCGAAGACGGGCATTCCAGGCCCTTCAAACTTCCAAGAGTCTCTTCATATACCAGAAGACGAACCGAGAACGCTGGCACCAAGCACACCAAACACGCTATCCCCAGTTCCTACAGAGCTTCCTCCAGTGTATTTCCAGGAATTGGCTATGAATGCTTCAACTGCGCATGTAAGAAAATGCACTCTGCTTCCAAAGCGTCCAGCAGTGTGGCTTGTGAAGAAGAGGAATTTGGCACTGTCCCCGCTTGCAGCTGAGGTTCTAATCAAGGAGGGTCTAATAAGAAGTAAGGACCTTGACCTGTGAGTGTAGCCATTTGGCGCAGATAATAGAAGATGTGACTGATCAAACACTCCAGTATCTCGCAATCAGCTGGTGTTAAAAGAGACCCTTCGGATCCCATGTCCGCAATTGCATTCGCCACGTACGATACTGTCGGTGATGTGTTGTTGGGTTTGGTGGAAGGACCCGTAGAGGCATATCGACAATTTGGAATTGCCGACGTTGAGCGAAAACGAAGACTAGAAGAAGCGTCGGTTACCAATTCCAAATCTAAGGTTGAAGTAGACGAGTCTGCTCCATTTTTAGCATCAGGTGTGAGGAGGAAACCTGTGGCTGGAATCGAACCACCGCAATCAGGTGTTGGTTTTGTAGACCGCACCCTAGATCCGACAGTTGAACAGCCAAGTCATGGAAATTCGTCTCCAGCTCTGTCTTCCAACGCATATAAACAAGTAGCAATAAGCACGGGCAAAGGTTTTGGACGAATCGTTGGAGCCGGTGTCAAAGCTCCCATGACGTTTACCCACAACTTAACACGAGGATTCCACAATGCGCCAAAGCTCTATGGCGACGAGGTTCGAGAGTACGAGAACGTAACCGATATCCGAAGTGGAATAAAAGTCAGCGCAAAGGTAATCAATATCCACTCTGGTTTCCAGACCAACCCACTGATAAGAGACAGGGTTTTGGGTACGGTGTGTATGATGGTATTAGTGGGTTCTTTATTCAACCCCTACAAGGAGCACGAAAAGACGGGGCGTCGGGCTTCGCAAAAGGGTTTGGAAAAGGCATTGGCGGTATGGTATGCAAGCCAGCTGCAGGTAAGAAATGACTCGTTCGACGCGTGATATGCTTGTGAACTGACCCGAGAATCAGGTATTTGCGGGATTGTTGGCTATACATCAGCAGGCGTGTACCGGGAGATCCAAGGCTTGAGACCTGGCGGAAATCGCTCAGTTACGGAAGCCTTCAAGTCTCAAGGGGAAGTAGAATATAGCCAAGCCCCGGATCAGACCCGTGTGGAGGTTGTAAAGAGGTGGTGCCAGGTAACAATGCGCCAGGGTCACTCATAGAAGCGAAGGGGCTCGGGGAATCGCACAACAAATTTATACCCGTAAGAAATCTTCTCTAGGCGGAGAGCCTTCTGAATAGTATTCTCCTCGAATCTCGATATATCTTTCTCTTGGTTGTTGAGACGATTCTCTAGCACTGTCCCATGTGTGAGCCCCAGTGATTCTCCTCATTAACCACACCATAATCGGCCTATGGCGAGGTCCTAAAACCGTGTGCTGTTTGTATACAAGATGCGCGTATCGTGCCGATTATCCGAAGTGCGATAGCTAAAGCGTTATGTTAAAGCTCGCTTTCGCATCGACCTTGCAGCACGTCTCCCATGTGTTTGAGCATCCAGCAGCCGCGAAGCATTCAGCATATCAATTTGCCCCATGCATCCATGCCTCCGAATGCGGAATTGTGTGCGCTCAGAGATTGATTGACCGCGTGGTCCCGCTTCTTGGGAAGAGTTGCTCCGGAAGAGGCTCTGAACCAAATATGCATGGTCGTGCATACAGGCTGTAAGCGGCTAGGATGGAATTTTGACACACAACTAAGGTCTGGATTAAGAACCTAGAACACTTCGAGAAGGATACCAGAGAACTGGGTATGAACGGGCGGCCAGTGCGAACCAGAGACTTGCCACTTTTCTCAGACCTTTCCGCACCATGCGCAGATCGACCCGAAATATCGATCTCCTGACCGGCTTGAATTACGGGAGATGTCCTGCCCAGCATGTAAAATCTAGAAAGCGCTATAATACGCACGTTATATCACCTCAGAATCAACTCACGACAGATTCTGCAGGACGCAGCCAGCCACTGTAGGTGTGGTGATAGTCTGTCTAAAATTCAGCCACAAGAGGCAAAGAATTTGAAGTGATGCCTTGGTATGGACATATTGGTCAGGATTGACCAATTAAATACCCTGTGTTGATTGAGTAGGCTTAACAGACAGGGATTGTGCTCACCAGCATGATGACCCACGCATCTGGAAAGGTACACATTGATGAATACAATATATATCCCATTGCCCGAACACGAGTCGAATCGTCATCGAGCATTGCGATAACAACCATGGCAACAAATAAACACGGCTTCGAGACCATTGGTGATATACCGACACGAGTGGAGATAACCATTACCATGGTTCCGGCAGCGAGACATGTGTTACGGGTCTGAATGGTCGTCAACAGACAGAAGCCTTTATTTAGAACTAACTTCACTCATCTCGTGAGGACTACGTCGGCTCACTGAAAAGGGAAGTCGGTTCGAAAGAAAAAGCCTTCCATACGTCGTCCTTGGAGACATGCTGTGTGCACAATCATGCTATTCGCTTGTCTGTAGGCCCTAGAGTTCCTGTATCACTCCTGCACAATGTAGTTGGAGATACCATTGTACATGCAGCGTTATCTTAGCACAAAAATCTCATATCATGGAGGATGATCGAAATCCCACACTTGTCCCTCCGAGCGACATCCAGCCGCCTACAAACGACTTCTAGAGGACTGAAGGGGTGGAAGTCGGCTTTGTTGAGTGTCTGCTCCCCAGTCGCGCACGTGCATAGGAAGTGTCTTTGTTCCAGAAGCCTGGGTGGACACTTTCGCTTCATGATTCCGCATAGGTGTACCAGACGTTCGGATGAACACGCTCCGAGTCTTAGGAAACACCAGTTATGAACATCACTCCAGGTACAGGGTACGAGTATAAATTATTTTAAGTTGAGTCGTCCTGAAGGGGGGCAGCGGGAGCAATATACCATGCCTTCTTTGATCGAATACCTAAGATGGGTATTTCTGTCAAATATTTTTAGAATTCATTTTAACTGGAGCGTGAGGGCAGAAAGGAGGTGGAGGAGAAAGACTCACGTTTGCATTGGCTATCGCCGTGGGGAGCCGGATTGGTGCCAAGATGGATATGCTTGCATATCTTCATAGTGGCAGATGGCATTCCAGTTGAATGCACACAACCCACGCTACGTAAATGTACTGCAAATTATTACCCATCCCTGACCGCCGCGCTGGGGTGAGACCGTGAAATAACTTATCAGATGTGCTGCTCAAAATGAAGCATCCGGAAGGGGGAAAGTAGAGACAGGAACAACACCTACATTATCCAAATGTTAAGCTTTGACCCAGTTCATTCACGCTCTTCGGGTGCCTGGACACTTTCGAGTGTCCGAGCGTTTAATAGTAGTCTAGAATTTTAGTAACTTAGAACCCACGCTCTTTGCCCGAGTAAGGCTGTGTAATAGGTGTTTTTGTATCTACTATCGAGCAATTTGCGTCCTCGTGCACGAAATTGATCCATGCATGTAGTCCAGAAGGTGGGAATAACGGTCGACCTAGGAACCTTTGTAGAGGTCCGTGTCCACGACACCGTCGAGAGAAGTTATTAAATCATATTAAAAGAACTTCTTCCACTGGATATCTTGACCCGCGTTCCGGAGTGCAGGATCGCTTCGGTGATTCTAACACTGGGTAAGGTCAATACATAAGTGTCTCGCATCTCCGAGGGAAAAAGAGCATTCCTCACTACTACCTGCCCCTCCCTTAACTTCCTACCCTAACATCTTGTCTCTCGGGAATCGGCTATCGGTAGCCCGACGCTAACATGAAGACTATATTCCCAGCCTTCCTCGCCTCGGTCTTCTTCGACATGGCGCTTGGCGCCGGCAGTGCAACCAAAGGCACGGGAACAACAACAAGGGGATGGTCTTGTTGCAAGAACTCCTGCTCGTGGAGCAACAAAGCTCTAGTCAATAGTCCCGTTATCAGCTGTGATAACGTTGACAATCTGCTTAACTCTCCGGCTAGGAGAGATGGATGCGAAAGTGGAGGAGGCTCCTTTGCTTGCTCTGATCTGAGCCCGTGGGCCGCGAGCAATGACCTGTCTTATGGGTTCGCAGGCGTGAATATAGCAGCCTCCAATGAGTCGGCATGGTGCTGCTCTTGCTATCAGTAAGCAGAGGAACAATACTCTTCAATTCATAGCATACCAGCTAACTACGCAAAGGCTTACATTCACATCTGGCGCCGTAAACGGGAAGCAAATGGTTGTTCAGGTAGTGAACACTGGTTCTGATCTTGGCAATGACCAATTTGACCTAGCCATCCCAGGAGGTGGCCAAGGAAACCTTCAGGGGTAGGTTTGAGGCATGATTGCGTTTGGCTGCGAATCTAACGTGACTAGGTGTACAAAAGAATTTGGAGGAACAACTGACTTGTGGGGTGCTTCATATGGAGGAGTAGCTCATCGCGAGGACTGTAACGCGCTTCCAGACCCACTGAAAGCTGGATGCTATTGGTATTTGATCCCTCTCTCCTTCCTACTATCACCCCCCACTGATCGTAACAGGAGGTTCGATTGGTTCCGGAACACAGATAATCCCACTGTTAGCTGGGAGAAAGTGACGTGTCCAGAAGCACTGTCCTACGTATCTGGGTGCCGACGAAATGACGATCCTGTACCCGGAAAAGTGACCCCGACGCCCACAAAATCGGCTCCAATTGAATCCGGGACAGTCGCGCAGGGTAGCCAATGCGGCGGAGCGACGTATAAAGGCCCTACTGTTTGCGTGTCAGGGACAGTCTGCACATATGTGGATGAAAACCATTACTACTGCCTCCCGGATCCGGCAAGTACCCGCTCTACTCCAACTGTTACGAGCAGCACACCGATACCGACAATTGCCCAAGTTTGGGACCAGTGTGGCGGCAACGGCTGGCCAGGACCTTACCGATGCAAGGATTCCCAGTGTGTGAAGTTCGATGACTGTAAGTTAATTCCGAGAAAGCCACACATGTCTGACTATCTTCAGTCTACTCGCAATGCCAGCCATACAGCTCTGGAGGAGGACAACCAGTCGTAACCTCGAAGCCACAATCCAGTGCACCAGCCACTTATCCATGGGGCGGCCAGTGGACTCGTCCACACCGGACATGGCCAGGCCAGGTGCCCAACCAACCAACCTCAGGGAAACCGACATCCGCCAACCCGCCTGCAGCAACAGGTTATGCTCAGTTGTACGATCAGTGTGGCGGTCTAACATATACAGGTACAAAGAATTGCGCGCCGGGCTTGAAATGCGTGTACTCTGATCAATGGTACTCGCAATGTCAGAAGGCTTAAGGGTGGCAGCATTTTTGCATCTTGTCGAATCGAATCAGATTATGGGCGTGGTTTGAACCTGTACTCTTATGGCTAGGAATGAAGTAGATGGATCAGTAGAGCGTACTTCTTAGAAGAAACGCCCGTACCCTCTAAATGGCAGCGATACTGTCTTAATAACGGCAAAGATAGTGTTTCTATGTTTCGAGTGATCCTTATCCGCACTGTTGCTGTTACCATCAACAAGCTAGAATTGAACTAATGTAAGGCGCTCATAGGACAGCCTCAAAATGAAACAGAGTCCCGACGTGAAAAATATTGAGGATGAATAGGTAAGGAGCGCATGAAAGCTACTAAGGCTAGGAGAGGAACGATGGTGCTAGGGGCAACCTTGGAAGTCGTGAGGCTGCTGGCGTTTAATGTTAGGTCTGTGCGCAAGCTATGCTAGATTTACTAATTTAGCGCGCCAGGGGGATATGTAACAACTACGCCGGATAGCGGAGCAAGAGGCATGTAAGGGCTACGAGGAGTTAAGCCATCACCAAGGAAGCGCTTAGGTAATAACACACTAGTGCCCTCTAGGCTAGAGCCGGGCGTAATAAAGACATCATCATCATCAATTTAGCGCGCACGTGTTTGGGACAGATCTGGACCTTGAGTCTATGTCTCTTGCTGTACCTTCAACAAAAACCATGTGTGTCAGGAAGATCTCCTTACTTCTCCGAAGTCAATTATCTGGCATCCGCAACTCTTCACATAGCACTTGCAGAACGGTAAGAGACGCTTAATATATACAGAACATCTAATTTGGGTAAAATAGACCTTTCTGATCAGCCTCCATCCAACAGCAAGAGATAGATTGGAACGCATACAATCTTGTCAGCAATATCCAACCATCGCTCGGCGGAACGGACACAAAGCGAAATTCTCGGTTTCCATGTCATGTTGTGCTCGTGTCCTCCAAACTTTCCGCTCACGTACCCTGGCAGCTGGAATTGCGCTTGGCAGCCTTATTGCGATGACTTGCCGGCTATTGGCTGAGGAAGATCGTGAATGTTCACTTGTCTCTTTTCGGACTATGATGCTGAATACGACGCTTGGAGCGAAAATCGCGGCACAGCGTCCGCAGATATTATCTTGCAGGCGCAAATGATGCTGCTCTTTACAATTGCATTCTCGCGAGATTGAGAGGGTTGGGTATGGTCAGCTATATGAAAGGCTACGAACTCGAGCCCATTGAGTCTGATCGGGGATTCAGGTTTGCTTTTCCACGCCTCTAGGATGGCACTTTCCGCGGGTTTTCGGAGGCTTTCTGCTTCATTCATTTTCATATTCGTTTTCGTTTTCGTTTCCCCCCTACTGGCTTCTGCTGATGCAGTCGATGACCTTGCGGCCACATCGTTGAACAATGTTTACAAGATCCTCAACGGCTCGTTATCCGATGGAGCGACCCATAGTTCTTCATGTACCAGAGACAAACTGATCATCAGGCGGGAATATGGGAATTTGACCACTGAGGAGAGAGCTGAATACGTGAAGGCTGTTCAGTGTATCATATCAAAGCCCAGCAAATTCTCGGCAGGTCAAGTCCCCGGAGCCAAGAACCGATATGATGACTTCGTTGCGGTCCACCTCCAACAAACGCTGAACATCCATGGAACGGTTCGTCAACAATTTAGCAGTCAGTACGACTACCTCGTTGCTAACTTGTCTCAAGGCAAACTTCCTTTCATGGCATAGATACTTCACTTGGGCGTACGAAAACGCGTTAAGGACTGAATGTGGATACGAGGGGTCACAGCCTTATTGGAACTGGGGAAAGTACGCAGATTTGCTTCAATCACCAATCTTTGACGGGACGAACACATCTATGGGAGGTAATGGAGACTATGTCGCACACGGCGGCCATGCCGCCGGACAAGCGAATGTCATGGTGCCAGCTGGTAAAGGCGGTGGATGCATCTCGACCGGTCCCTTCAAGAACATGACTGTCAACTTGGGACCCATGTCAATTGCTATCGATGTTAAGATCCCAACGAACCCTCAGTCAGATGGCCTTGGGTACAATCCTCGATGCATAAGGCGAGACATCACAGACTACTTCACCAAATCATACCTCCGGACTAAAGATGTCCAAGCCCTTATCACGCAACCCACCACAATCCTAGCATTCCAAGATCAGATGCAGACTGATACGGCATCGAGTAAGAAGCGCCTACTCTTTCATAGTAGAATTGACTGACATGATAATTGTAGAGTTCGGAGTACACAGCGCCGGCCACTTCTCGATCTGGGGTGACCCAGGAGGTGATTTTTTCATTAGCCCTGGAGACCCAGCCTTCTTCCTACACCATGGTATGATTGATAGGGCTTGGTGGATCTGGCAAAATCAAGATCCATCGAAACGGGTTATGACAGTTGGAGGAAGCACTTCAATGTTTGGTGGCAGCACGGGAACGTTGAATGATAAGGTCGATCTCTCAGTTGTGGGCTCAGGACTAGCAATCAAGGAACTTGTGAGCACCACTGCTGGGCCTTTCTGTTACGCTTATCAGTAAAGACGAACCATAGAAGAGCGGTTGGAGCGTGTGAGAGAAGTATACTGCATGTTAGCACATTCGACGGAACATAGGGAGGAGCTAGAATAGAGAAGAAATTGGCATCCTCCCAATAAGCTCTCTAATTCCAGCAATAGGCATATTAGAGTAACTCTGCCCTGGGCCATGTTCCATGGTATGAGACGACACCCCGTGCAGTAATAGAATCTTGTCACAACGAAGAACCACGTTCTGCGTAATCATACCTTGTTATCTGCAAGAAAGTCCGAATCGCTGAGAATCAAGTTCCGAACATGCAGAGTGCACAAACCTCTCTTCATGCCACCGTGGACGGGATTGAAGCGAGGTGAGACCGATAACGGATGCACCAATGTGACTCACGCTATTGCCTCCAGTCAGCCGTATTGCGCTATCAAGACGTGGTTATCGTTTATGCACATGATGAAATATGCTTCCAATCATTTGTACCATGGCTCACTTCCGAAGACGGGCCATCGACACGGTGAATAGCGCTGGTGGCTGGAGACGAGACCTAACAACAGCTTTCAGCTTGCAGGTCGGCGAAGGGTAAGATATGCCCCGCAGATGAAGTTGTTGCCGGTGTGGTGGTTTTCTGACAAGATAATGGTGATAGGGGAGTTGTTGGTGTGGACGAGAGGTGGTCTGTTTAAGCTCTCCCAGGTTCTTGGGTCCCTTGGCAGTTGCTTGTACCTCCACCTCCAAGTCTCCTTCCATTTATTATGTTCTTACTAGTGTTTCAACAGTTCAGAATATGTTCATGCTCCGAACCCGCAAAAATGCGAACCCAATTCGTTTCCCTTCAGAGCTACTTCTCCGCCTAATGCCCTCATTCGAAAGCTGAAGAGTGTCCCTCTGCCAAATCTGTAACAATGATACGATATCTACTCCGTACCTTTGTTCAATTCACTAGCACCTAGGTTCAGCTGTTTCCATGGTACTTCGCGGCCTTAATCCATGCCGTCTCAACAGACTGCCCTCCAATCATGTTTCCCGAACTGACGTGAGGAATGAATCCAAACTGCTCTGATTGGTAAACGTCCGATATTGGGAAACTGCATGCTGCAGAACATGTGGAAAATAGCTCACTGCCTCACTCTACCTCTAGGTTCTAGTTTCCGACGCAAGGCCGAAGGCCTCCTGACTCTTAGAGCTGGAGCTATGGCCACGGGTGGTGATCATACTGGCCAATCCGATGCCCTTATTAGATAGCTAGAATGTCGTCGTGTCAATCAGCCGAGAATCTCCAGACGAGCTGAACTTAAGCTTAGACATTTTGTTGTGACACTTCCACGGATATTTCAATGAACTCGTGATTCAGCGAGTGTCTCGTCTATGTCCGAAATCAACTCCTATTTCCCCCTTTAATGTCCTTTCTTCATGTGTCTTCGTGACAACCTTCCCTCGCTACTTTATCGATGCTTGACGAAGTGGCGCATTGAACCCGAGTTGTGGCGTTAGTGTCGGCGGTCTCTCGGTAACCACTCGCTGATACTAAATGCGTCCCTGCTTTGCGTCTCAGGTGGGCTAAAAAGAGAATAAGGGTCCGGCACGTCGCACAAAAAGAGCCTAGCCTCCTCTGCAGCGGAGAATTGGTTCGCATGTGTGCATAGGGCCTCAGCTGAATGAATAGATGTACAAGGTGCCTGTGGAGGTCTTGGTTGAAAGACCGGAGTGAGATACGAGGAGTCGAAGGATCGATTGTGGGACGATGACCCAGGTTCGAGGTCTTCTCGCCGTTGTCAGATCTGTCGTAATTTTGCGTTGCCCGTTGACCGTTGGAGCTTTAATTTGACAGTGTGGCGTTGTGAGCCATGCGTTGTTCAAGGGTTGCTCAAAAGCAACTTAATAACGCCATGTGGCGCCTGCACGCTCCCATCACTCCTGTGGTTACCAAAGAGGCTGAAAAGGCAATTCTGACGGGGCGACTTTGTGCAAGTTACGCTGTGCCCAAAGATGCCCAAAGATGTGAACAACATCTCACTGCCGGTGGGAATAAATGGGGCAGTGAATGAGAGTCGAGGGTAAAGAGACAGATTATGCTCCTCGATTTTTTTATTGTTCTTGTTTTAAGGTAGTGAAGGAAATTTGTCTAATAGTGGTATTAATAGAAACTATAACAAAGAGAAGAAAACTGATGTTGAATGGAAATAGATCGCCATCTGCGAGAACGCATAATGGAATGTGGCATGTCCAAATAAGCCAACGATACAAATATTCTACGTATGCTTTCCAAGTCCAGTAACAGGTTCCATATCTAACGTCCTCCCTGTTGATGTTCCGCTCTAGGTCCCATGTGCAGTACAAGGAAAAGGCTAAATGGCAAGAGAGTGAGTCATAAGTCATGTCAATCGGTCACCTCAAACCCAGATCAGTAGGAGAACGCCTCCTCAATAAAATCAACGCTTCGGATACCTGTCCTTCTCCGTGTTGCCGCTCTGACGCTGTCACTAAAAGCCCCAGGGCCGCACACTGTAACCGCCATGGCGCCAACCTGCGCCAATACCTCACGGTCAACCACTTCCTGGGGATTGCAACGCTCGTACCAGACGTCCACGCCGGCGGGCAAAGCAGCGCTATCATGGCTGGGTTGCCTTCTCGAAACGTAGAGGTGGATGCGAACAACATCCTGGTAGTTCGGCAAAGCCATGATCTCGTCTACCCAGGGTTGTATCCATTCAAACATTGCTGGATTTTGAACAGACCAGACTAGACAGACCTTCCTCGCTGCAACAGAGCGGTTATTGTGGCCTATGAGGAGGTGCCGTACAAAGGAGATTTGATGGGTGATTCCCACGCCAGCAGCGAAAAGAACAACAGTTCCGTAGGAATCCAGAGAGTGATAGCCCCCATATGGACCTTCCACAATCCCCCAGGTCTGGACAGTCCCACACTTTGATCCTGAGACTTTGTTGTAGAGCTTGCGGGTCATCCCAGTGCGAGCACGGATGACACAGGAGACGGTACTGGGTCCATCTTTGATTTCAAGGTCTTTGATCGTTTTCGGTAATTTCTCGTCGTTCACCTGAACATCCTCCCTCGGCTTCGACCAGGCAATTGAGAAAGGATGCGAAGCAAACCATGCAATTGATGGTAGATATATGTGGGCGGAAGACCCAGGCTTTGCGGTCCACGTCCGTGCGAGTTCGAATGATACTCTGCTTGCCTCTCCTGGAAGGGCCTCGATGGTGACCTTGGTCCATGTTCGTCGTTTCCAAGATGAGTTGTAGTAAATGATCCGAAACGCTCGACCAAGGAATTCCAGCAACAAAAAGGATAAGAATAAATACACCCAGGGTAATTGTGGAAGTGCGTGCTTGGCCATGTGAAACCAGACCCCGAGGAGGGCGGCGGCGATACTGAGCCGGTGGAGGGTAAGAAAGGTCTCGTAGAAAGCGTGTCTCAGCGGGCCAAGGGAATGGATCATAAGGATGGAAAAGGCAATGAACCCTGAGAGTCCCCATTGGTACGACACGGATTGGGAAAGTACCCAATTAATGCTTTTCATCTTGCCCATTCCATCGTCTGACGTCCGGTAGGTGTTTAACATCCAAGCTCCAACGTGCCCGACAGACTCTAGGAAGACAAGGCGAGCCGTCCACCGGTGGAAGAGATTAAATGTGTCATAGCTGATATGAAGTAACCAGATGAAGGGATTGTTTCGAAGGGCAAAAAGTATGGTCAGGATTATGTTGAATGCTGCCAGCGACCCACAGCGTCCCCTGAAAGCTGCGATCTCTTTCTTGTTGTGGAAGTCATCGTGCTCTGGTGGTTCCGGGATCCTGAAGCAGTAGATTAAGTTGCTCACACTGTATACAACCATAATTATGAGCTGCAGTCTGGATGGGAGTGTCCCCATGCCGACAGCGTTCGAGATCTGGAATTCGCGGTTGTGGCGTGTTCTCCATAGTGGGGAATAGACTAGATATCTCTTAAAATCCCCCCACCAGAAGAATCGATTCTTAGCCCAGAAGTCCTGATTGAAGGTTGGTGGAGAATTGATAGCTGTGACCTGTCGTCGATCACGCTGGATAGCGGTGAGGATGCGGTAGGCGATAGTAAGGAGTACGATAGTAAAGACAGTTGTGATGAGAAGATTGACGTAAAGATAATTCGCAGGCTGGTCGACACCAGTCAGGCCGTGACTGTACCTGAACGGATCAGAGCTTGATTCATTTGCCTCGACGTTATTGATGTCTATCGATGAGGCCGCAGGAGTAGTGGCCCCTGAAGACACCAACACAGCAGATGTTGTAGCAGCCATCTGGCTGCTCACGCAACAGGTAATGGGAACGGAGGAAGAATAGGAAATCACTAGGCGTGCGGGCGATTGATAAAGGAATGTTCCCCGAACCGTTACGAAGACTTGCGTATGCTTGTCAACTGCGCCGTGGGATACTCTCCGTGCACCGTCCGATATTCATACTACCTTATAGTCAGCATGTTCGCGATTTTAATCTTGCTGGTCGCCAGAAGCCCCTAAGTTCTGACTGGCGGAGGCTAAGCCGCAAGTCGGACCTGGCTAGAAGCATTTCCCGAGAGTCCTCACACGAAGGCCATGTCAGTAAGCGGAAGCTAGCTTGCGCCGCAACCGGGTGGCCTGTCATAGGATAGGATTACCTAAAGATTAGAGTCTGACAGGAGGCAATGTCAAGGACTTAGATCCTGTCATTGGAGTTTAGATGCAAGATATGGATTTTTTTCAGGGCTGAAAAGTATCATGTACCAGGCTAGCATGCTGTGTCCTTCTAAGCCACACATACTCCCATCTAATCGACATGTCTTTAAAGGCGGGTCCATTATGGCCCGGGACGCATTGCGAGAAGGCGTAGGCAGTAGGCTTAGCTTCGCTCAGCGATGCATTCCGAAGTTGAATTGGTGTAGCGAAAATACTCCCTTGAAGAGCTAGGAATACGGAACATTGCTGACAAGACTTAGCTACATGCTGGAAGGAGAATGTGTGGAAGAACCTCTTGAGAGTTTGTTTATGCCAGCAGATAGACTTGCTTGCAGAAGCTGGTGGATAGGCGGAAAGCGATGAACGCATTCTTCAATGTCAAGCTTTCATCATTACTTGGTAGAATGTTCCACGTAAAGACTGAACTGATTGTTGCGTGACTGAACCTTGGTAACGGAGGCGAAACAAGCAATAAACCACGGTGTGAAAAGCGGTCTAGGCCAGCCAACTGAATCTTATCGATAACGACAACAAATCTGTGGTATCTTCACTTCCAGAAACAGATTTGAAGGTGTCGGTGCTATTGTTAGAAGGTTCACCCTACCCGGGAGCTCTCTAGAATTTGCTGCTATGGGATCCAACATGGCCAAGATAATAGCCACTCGCTAAATCGTCCCGTGCTTCGCTAACCCCTGGGTCAAATTCGGTCGGCCGCATATGTGAAGAAAATGCAACGTGAGTAAATTTGGGGGTAATGGAGCATGGAACGAAATGCACACATTGAGGGGTATTCGCGCGGTTAACCTCTGAGAAAGTGCACCGCACAACACCTACTGTTGTCAAAGAATCCTTGGCGAAGGTCGAGTTGTTCAATTGACAGTGGGAGGCTGACAGCGCTCAGTTTGGGGCGTTTCCAGGAACCTGGTGGTAGTAATGTGGCTCCTTCTTCGTCACATGTGGATGGAATACGGTCAAGCTGTAAAAGCTGTCTGCAGCCACACCAGCTGAAGACGAGCGCTTTGAGCCGATTGGCTTTCCGATGAGCACAAAGAGTACTTCGTTTGCGTTTCTAGCATAGATTGCGAACACCATTATAGAGAATCGGGAGAGGTCAGTTACACGAGGTCCATGACCTTGCGCATTCATGGTTTGTCTTTCGAAAAGGCCGAATAAGTGCTCGACGAAGGGCGGCTGACAACTACCGCATGTTAGCGCATGCTACAGATTATAAACAAGACAGTTGAAAGTTGTCAATCCCTTGCTAAGTTTGGTAGAGCAGTAAAAGAATGCTATTTTTATATCAAAAACCAAACCTTCTCATGTTCCATCGTAGCTGCCAACTCATGGTGCAGATTGCGAGTGTAGCACAATTTAGCAAATGGCTTCTAGGAGCGACCTGCAGACAATTGGCGGAGCTGCAGCAGGCGGAGTCCGCAGGGTAGAGGTGAGCAATCGTGCACGGTCACCAGTGGAGACATTCGGTGGACAATATTTGGCTCCCAAGCGGCGGCATAAGCCCATATACTCAACTGAATGGCCCCTCAAGTTCACCGACTACCGACGGGCTTGGTATCTTGGCCAGAGGTGTTGGAAGAGGGCGGGTTGCCGACAATGTCAGATTACTGAGGCTGCATAGAACCGATCGGATGTCGGGATGGAACTGTTTGATATGGCCGCCTGTGGGGCCCAGGGTGTGGTGTGGCAGGCTTCCGTTCACCATGTCAACGTTATTGCTTCATAAAGCTGTTCATGGCAAGGAGGAGTTATCTGTAAAGCGAATGCTCTGTTGAACTCGGACCAGATCGAACGACATCAGACAGGCAAACTCCGAAGCGGCTTTGGTGTGCTGTATGATATGCATACCAGGCTTCCGTCAGTGATCGGTGAGATCACAAGTTGTTGGCTGATATTGAGAGTGGGATGTGAACGGAATGTAGTAAGATTCGCCGGGACTACGTTGGATTAGCAAAAGGCGTGCAACCTTGAAACTGCCCACTAAAAACTTCAACAGGTTACATTGGTCTACAAATAGCTTATGAGGTCTTTTGCGTAGGACAGCGAGGATGCATTTGCTGAGATGAGATCCCAACGTGTAAACTCCATGCAAAGAGACGCTTAGAGGCTAGCTGCCTGAGGTACGTCGTCGTCGCACATGGACATTGAGATGTCCGCAAGGATACCCAAGAAATTGTAGTGATAGAGGGTGATGGAGGTCCTCCTTCACACGGGGGAGATTGAAGTGAAAGGTGAAAAATGCCCGTCGGCCCCACTCCCGAGAACCCGGGTCCGCATTACGTCACGTGGGAGTCCACCCCACCTTCCTAGGTGAGTATCAACTCGAAGGGCTCCACACAGGGAATGTGACGGTGGGTTTTTATTGTATATGTCTATATCCCGTTACGTTCTCTCTAGTTCCAGCAGGAGGGTCAACGGAAGATATTCACACGGATTACATTCGGTACTGTGAGAAACCTGGTTTAGAAATGTATATATACGCATCACTATACTTCGGCAAGGGGTTAACACTGTCATGCTGTCAAATAAAACCTTTCATTTATGCCTCCATAGCCACTTCTTCGGCTTGCTTCTTCTTCCACTGCTTCTTCATCCTCCTTTTCTTCAACTCATCCGTTGTCGAAATACATATCCACCAAATCACTAGCAGGATGCCGAAAGCAATGCTCCACCCAATAGCCTCCGTCCCAAACCAAACGAACAGTCCTAGCGTCTTCTTCAAGCCCTTGTTCTCCGTCTCCCACAACGATTTGGCACCAAGAATGACCTGCATTGCGCTCAATACTACACTAAAACCGGCAAACAAAAACAGTATAACAGGAAAGTACCGGCTGAAGTAAGCAGAATATCGGTGTTCATAACGGTGTAGATGCCAGCGGTGAAGGAAGAGTGCGCTGTAAAAATTGAGCGGGCTCAGAGGTAGCTCGCCGAGCCGATAGCGCATGCTCACTGCACTCTCTGGGAGTCCTTCGAAGGCCATGATGAACTTCGTGAAGTCCTCGAACGTAATGCTGGGGAAGGAGGAGAGAAGACCATGTTTCAGTGCAATCATGAAGTCCGAACGCCGACGTATGAGAGATGCATAGGTCCTTAAAAAGCCTAGTGAGGTTGCTCTCAACCTATCTCGCTCGTCTTGATTGATAGCTTCGTTGAATGGATCAAGTAAGTACTCCCAGAAGGCATAGGAACAGAGATAGGCTGGTAGCGGTTTTAGGTACAAAAGATCTTCATCCCATATCAGATGGTTGTTAGGATTCTCGGTGAGGATTATTTGTCGACCAATGGTCAATTGTTCAGTGAGAGAGCGCAGGTTCGGGCGCGGACCCACAAGCCAAAGCCGTTTTCCAAGCTTGTCTAGTCCTAGCGTTTCAAGGTCTTCTAGGCAGTACGAAACCAGGAGACATGAGTTGAGCGGTATTCGCGGCGCATCCGGGAGAGTTTGTCTGGGGCCATGGCTATACAGGCTGTATGGTTTCTCCGATTCCTGAAGAGAATATTCCAGTTCGTCGCAGAGCTGGTCGCATTTTTCGAACTGCGGGACGCTCTTCCACACTGCAGTCGTAGAGGTGCTGGATCGTGATACAGCAGCTACACTATGGTCCGAGGTGGGGGGGTTGACTTCTTCGCCCATGGATAAGACATTGGCCGGGTTAACAGTAGGAAAGCCGCAAAGAAAGAGTTGCCTCAAGTCGCAGACTTTGATGAGGGGTTTTGGGGGATGGTAGAACACGAGGGTGTGGTGATCTTCGACCAGGGGGATGCACAAATCATGCGCCCTGATTGGCTAAGCGCTTGCGTTAGACCGCACTCTCAACTCTCGTGTTCAGCCCAAGGGCTCAAGCCTCCCAAGTGCCTTTCTCGTTAAACTCGTTTTGTCGAGCATGCACTGTGGTTTTCTTGGATATGTTTGGTGCCAGAAGGTCTCGACCCTCTTGACCGTGGATGTGGTATTCATGACCTGAAGTGATGAGGACGCAAGCAAGTGATCAAGAACGTCACAAACTAGTGCTATGCAGCGTTAGCAATAATCTTTCGTACAAGGATGCAACAGGTGGACTATCGAACTTTTCGATATACGACGTATTGTGCCCCTGTCCTTTCAGCTCCGATAAGACTTCGCAGTATATCATCGTCTTCATCTCCGACTTACTCTTCGTTCTCCTCGCTCTTCTCCTTTGGCATTCCTTTATTTACTCCATCTGAAGTGCCGAATTTCAGCATGCTCTTCATGGTGATCGAACGCTTCCACTCTGGAAACCCAAAGCCCGTCTACGCTCGTTTCAGATCACAAGGTCGACTCGCCCCGGAAGGGCTGAAATACGTATCAAGCTGGGTTAGCGACGACCTGACGCGCTGTTATCAGTTGATGGAGACGGAGACGAGAGAGTTATTGGATAAGTGGATCAGCAATTGGAATGATATCGTGGACTTTGAGGTCGTTCCGGTGATTACTTCGGCGGAAGCTAGTGCGAAGGTCTCAGAGTAGGGAAATTAGCAAGGTGAAGGTGAACCAAGTTTGAGAGCAAGTGCGGAGGCAACACGTTTCGATATGGCATGAGACTTCGGGCCGGAAGTCCTCCCACAGCGCGTTTGTGGAGCTTCGTGCTATCAAATAACAAATGCTGTCTTGCCAAAAAGAAACTCACCTACATACCCAACACCTCCAACATCTCCATTATCTTGAAGGGGTATGCTTACCTCTTACCTGCCGTTCCGTTATGTATGATGGCTAGTGTCTCACTGTTGATGGGACAAGAACACTCACCACCAACCTCACTGACACCATCTGACCATCACGACAACACTAACCGCGAAATTGACTTCGCCACAAATCGGCCTCGCCTGGGCAGTCTAGTGTAATTCACCGTTTAGCACCCCGGCTTCTTATTTTGACAGCTGTTCATGGGCAGATCCACAAAGCTACGCCGTACTAAGCGCCTCGATGCTTTGGTTCAGCGAAGTGAGGAGCCGCCCACCAACACCGCCACGACCCCAAAATTACTTGAGATCCAGTTGCCAGCGCATTTCCAAGATGGAGAAACCCGGAGTGGATGTAGGCGAATACTTTTGGAGCGCCATTTTCAGCAAGAAGATGGCGATGCTCTTCGAACGTCCCCTCTCGGTCTTCCAAGATTATGCTTGAATGAGCGTATCGCCTACATCCTTTTTTGCAAAGCCTGAGTGAAGAGAGGGCCTTACAGCAACTTTGCGCTGTCAGTCCCGCCTATATTCGATCTCTAGATTCTTCACCGTTCGATCGACTCACCGTGACGATTCAACAGCACCCGAAATAGCAAAAATCTATGCCTCAATGCACCAGGAAGCATTCGGTAATGCCTTGACATTTTTACCTCCCGGCGTCCCGTGCGTGAGGAAAGATTATACGCCGCTGTCGTACAGCTTTAACTTGTTGCTCGATTGGCGCGATGAGAGAAAATAATCTTAACAGTAAGCGCACTCATAAGGCATTCTGTCCAATTACAAGGGTTAAGTACCTCGCTGGGCGTCTGCCAGTCTGCGGCGCAGTTGAGTTTGACGCGATAGCCTGGGAAGTCATTCGAGCCAACATGATTTCCAACACCAAACCCAGGCTCTTTTGATCAATTTTCATAACCGACTGCAGCACGCGTCTGCTCGACCCAGCTCAGCCGCTGTTTGCATTGGGAGTCGGTGAGTTGGTGCCTTTCATCACGAGGTGCTCGCGTGGGGTTTGCATCCACGATGCATCCACGATGCATCCTGATCCCCCCTTTCCTGACTCAGACTCCGGATGAGACAGAATCCACGCATTGCTCACAGAATTTGGAAGCTGTAAAGAGGAGACGGCCGACGACAATCCTTTGCAGTGGTGGTGTAGAGGAAGGGCTGCGGTTTCTCACAAACGTGAAACTGGGCCTCTCGTTTCAAGGAGTGCAGGGAAACGAGGGTCGCAGAAACGAGGCCCGTGAGGCGCAACTTGCTGCTTCGCGGAGGATTGTCGTTTCCGCGCACAGGGCGCCCCTCGCTCCATTCGAAAAGGCGTTTCCCCCTTTGATACATGTGGAGGCCCTTGCCGCATAAACCTCACAGTTTCGAAACTTCGCGTCTGCTCACTCGTGTGTTTGGTTGAACAAGGAACCGATCGCCTGTTCCTTTTGTCAGATTTATCATTTGAATGATTGGCGTGTAATGGTGCTGGGCTGGTGACCAACCCAACCCCAGACAGTGGCACATACGCCTCTTCCCTAAATACAAATGACAGCGGGGCGGTGAACGGGTTTGCAGGGCATAATCCTGGCTTAATGTTGTTGCAACCTAGCCCTTCAGCCCTTGTCATATTATGATAATATGCGGCGGGGGAGCTGGCTCCAGTTCCCCTATATCTTCGAGGGCACCGCGGGTTACGCCTGCCCTTTCGTTCACATTTCAAGCTGAACTTATTTATACAAAAAGTCGCCGCCTCACCTAGTTATTTATTTTGACCATTTGAATCTATCTTACGTTTAGTTCCTCCCAAGCACGCCTTCACTTCCCCATCAGCCATGTCCTCTTACTCTCCACGGTCTCCCTTTGGTCTCCCGCAATCCCCAAGACCAAACGGTATGCTCTCACCAGGCATGCTCTCACCAATCAACACAACTCTCTCCTCGCCCTCATCCCCGCGATACGACTCCGGAGCAACCTCTCCCACCAATCAAGCTCTGTCCGAGAAAGGCCCCCAGCCAATATTCATCGACACAAGACAACGACGCCGAGAGTCGATGATATTCGTCAACGCTACTATTCCTCTCAGTCCACGGAGCTCGATTGCTCTAGGTGACCGTTCAGATACTCAATCTCTACGAGAACCACCGCGGAAACGAAGGGGGATCGCAAGATTATTCTGCTGTTTTAGCTCTGAGGCCAGAGAGCGGAGGAAGAGGCAGCGATATATGGACTTTGAAAGGATGGAGGATGTACATTGGACGGAGCTTTGAGCAATGAAAATACCGTTGTTGGCGTTACGACCTTCGCTGCAAGCCTTGTTGCAACCACCCCCACTACGACCACTTTGCTCTAACCACTCTCCTACAACTCTACGCCCACAATCTACCACTTCCAACCATGCGACTCAGTCTTACGAAAAGCTGGCGCGCCCTTTCAGGGCCATCACAATAACTTCCCTTTTTCTCAGCCAGCATTTACGAGCGTACTCTTCTCCGCTTTTCTTCTAGTCATTTGAAGCGCATTTATCTTGATTTTGTATAGACGGCTCGATAATTTTGTGTCTTTTGTTGCATTGCGTTGGCGTTTAGGGCTTTTCTTGACTCACGAAATTGAAGTCCCCCTGCCATTCTCAGGATGAGAGGCTCATCTGTTTACACTGGGAAGGTGCAAGCTGTTAGACGCAGCGAAAGTATGCACCAGAAAGGAGGGTGTAGGTAGATACCCATAGAAATTGATCATGAGGTTCAGTGAATGAGATTTTGAGACTTAAGAGTGCATCCTGGGACAAGCGAGACATATGTAGTTTCGGGACTGAATTGTATCCTCTTGATACTCTACTTAATTTAAGCAGAATATTTGATAGATCGACGATCTCCGTTTATAGGCCTCTGTAAGCACCAATATACTATATGAATTCACGCGCCTGCTCTGGTATCCCAACAACTAATCTAGCTCCTTTCTTAGTCCGGGTCTCCCCTTCCCCTTCCCTTTCTTCTTCCCTCCACTCTTCTCCTCAACAGCCCACTCCTCCTCCAACCACTTCCTGCCCGACTCCTCCAGCTCCCGCTCTCCAACATTCTCAGGCTCCTTCACCTCCTTCTTATACCTCTCCAATGCCTCCCCAAACAAATACTCCATAGTCGTCAACGCACGCGATGCTAGGACCTGCGGGCCAAAACGCGTTCTGAACTGGACTGTCAACCACCTCGGCGGCGGAGGGGTGGATGGCATGATATCTGCACTCCTCCGCATCCACCCCACAAACTGCAGGATCTTAGTTTCAACCGGCACTGACCCGTCATTGATCTGCACGCCTTGACCCTCCCAGCCAATGTCGTTCATAAACCACGATGCCATGCACTCCTTTAGCAGTGGAAAATGCTCCTTCGCCTCTCGCGCATCGTTGATCATTTTCGTCCATGCCCCCATCGCAGTTTCCGTGTTCCAGCCATACATATATCCCACGGAATCGTACGTCAGGCGGATCCGGTGCACAAGTTTCCCCGCTGCGTCGGGGAACAAGCGGAGAGTGTTTGTGAGTGAGGTTTTGTAGGTGATGGAGATGCGGTTGTGACAACAGAAGGCACGGAGGGCTTCTGCGTATATGCGGCGCGAGACGAGGAAGAGAGAGATGTCTATGTAGTCCTCCTTGGGCTTTCCCCAGTAATCCTGGGAGTGCGCTTTGCGTCGACAGTAGATGACGCCTTTGGGTTCGTAGACGGCGAGCATGAGGATGAGGTCTTGGAGTTCGGTTGGTAGATCTAGGAATCGGAAGGATGCTTTCCATGAGCGTGGGCGAACTGTTCGGTCTCCAGGATTTGCGCCTGCCATTGTTGCGGATATGATTGGATTGGATTTAGGAGCTCGCCGTGGCTTGAATCTGTCGAGCTCGAGGAGGTTGCTAAATTCTTCGCGGAGCTCGGCAATGCCAGTGGGACTCGGGGGTGTGCTGGGCTCTGGATCTGAATCGTAAAAGCAGCTAGGCATAATTCTACAGCATGTTAGGGCATACTATGGATTATACATGGGGTAGATTTGAACCAAAATACCTCTGGGTACACGTAAGGAGAATGCCAAGACAAAGCTAGTTGTGTCCTAATTCAGATTATTGGTGCATTATAGAGAGGGGTAGCTACGGAACGATACAAAATGAATAAAAGGCGAAAACAGTGCGAACGAGGTTTGATATTTAAAAGTTAGGCGTGACTCAGGAAGCTGCTGGGGCTCGCTCGATGATCAAACGCTTGCATAAGATGGCAACGAGGCTGAGCAGATTGAAAGCTCCACCGTAGCTGGAATACGAAGTGCATCTAGCTTTTAATAGCGGTCTTGTTGCAACCCATCCACTTCAAGAAGTAAAATGACGATGCATTCATGGTGTTGCATTCATCCTACGAGCAGCAACTCCCTCCTCTGGGAACCACCGTCTGCAACTGATCGGCCCGTGGACCTGTTCCCAAATTCTCCCGGACAGTTCCTCCATCGCAATGGAAGAGAAAATGGATATTAAATATTAGTAACATCCTCGTCAACTCAATATCCTAAAGGCCCAAAATCCCAAAATCCCAGAGTCCCACCATCCCAAATGGCAGTTCCCCGCCCATGCCAAAACAAGACTAGTGTGCCGGGGTCGGAGAATGGTCGCAGCCAAGACCCTCGGCTTGGCCCATGACCACCATTCCCGTGAGGTCGGAAAACTCTCACAATTCACGCACTCATTGATTATATCTCTCATACACGGCACTCCTCAGCCCCCGCAGTCCAGCCCAGCTTCCATCTCCACTCTCTTCAATTCCGCACAGCCATGTTCTCTACCAGGCAGCTATTTGCTCAGGCCCAGCGCCGCTCCTTCTCGGTATCATCCCGCCAGGTATGTTGACCGACGCATGTCCATTGCTTTTTGCTGGAGGGTCGGATTTTGCAATGGCAAGGTTTCCTAGGCGCAGAAGTTAACAAGGCATGCTACAGGCGTCCAAGGTGACGGTGTTGGGTGCCGCTGGTGGCATTGGTCAGCCGTTGTCGCTGCTGTTGAAGCTCAACCCACGCGTCAGCCAGCTTGCGCTCTACGATATCCGCCTAGCTCCCGGTAGACTCTTCCCAGCCTCAAATATATGTTTTTCAAAGCTAATTGAAGTCCTCTAGGCGTCGCCGCCGACGTTGGCCACATCAACACCAAGAGCGAGGTATGGTGCAATTACCAATGGCCAGTCCTGAACACCGGCTGATACGCACAAGGTCCGGGGATATGATGCAACCCCCTCTGGGCTCGCCGAGTCACTCAAGGGCACCGAGATCGTGCTGATTCCGGCGGGCGTGCCTCGCAAGCCCGGAATGAGTCGTGATGGTGAGTTTCGACAATTGAGCAATTGAGCGGATCCGCAGCGGCTTTACCAACTGATGTGCTTAGACCTGTTCAACACCAACGCCTCCATTGTGCGAGATCTGGCCAAGGCCGCCGCCGACCACGCCCCCGAGGCCAACATCCTGATCATCTCAAACCCGGTGAGCCGAGAACACTATGTTTCGGTCGAGCAGCTCAATTGAACTATCTAGGTCAACTCTACCGTCCCCATCACCGCCGAAGTCTTCAAGTCCAAGGGCGTCTACAACCCGAAGCGCATCTTTGGCGTGACCACCCTCGACGTCGTCCGCGCCTCCCGCTTCATCTCGCAGCTCAAGGGCACCGACCCCGCTAACGAGAACATCACGGTCGTGGGCGGCCACTCCGGCGCCACCATCGTCCCCCTCCTCTCCCAATCCGGCTACAACCTCTCTGGCGAGCAGCTCGATGAGTACGTCCGCCGTGTACAGTTTGGAGGTGATGAGGTGGTGCAGGCCAAGGCTGGTGCGGGATCCGCTACGCTTTCCATGGCCATGGCTGGTGCGCGCTTCGCCGAGAGCTTGCTCAAGGCCTCGCAAGGCCAGAAGAACGTCATTGAGCCCACCTTTGTCGATTCACCGCTATACAAAGATAAGGGCTGCGAGTACTTCGCATCCAACGTTGAGCTCGGCCCTAACGGCGTCGAGAAGATCCACCCTGTTGGCAAGATCACCGATTACGAGCAGAAGCTGTTGGATGACTGTCTGTCAGACCTCAGCAAGAACATCGCCAAGGGCGTCGAGTTCGTCAAGCAGAACCCGGGCCAGTAAATCATCAATCCCACAAATATGAGGGTGTACACTAGCCACGACGTGAGTAATGATGGGGTAGGGGGAGGGAGATCTAGTAGACAATCTGCGGTGGTCGGGTGGTGATTTGGCTTTCCAACGCACGCATGCATTGTATTACAGGTCTAGTCAAAATCCCTTGTGGCACTTGGAAACTGGAACTGGACTGGACTGGCGCCGGACACCCGGGGGTTTTTCTCTCTGATCTGATCTGGATTCTGCGTGAAGGGAAGGCCGAAGTCAAATCCTACATGCATGCATCCCATGACAACCTGGTAGATTCCTCGGTCCCTATTTTCTGTTCTGTATCCGTACCTTAAAAAATATACTCCCTCTTCCCTCTCTCCCCTCTAGATCCTTTTCGTTTAGTGGCTAGCTTTCTCGAGTGACGGGTGGAGGTAGGAGAATGCTCACATGCATTCCACACTGCATTGTTCTCCCACGGACTCACGGGTAGGTAATAGCAGACTACTCGTCCTCCAATGATCACTCTGAAGTTGTCTTGGCAGCTAATTAACCAACCGCGAACTCCCGACTAAATGACATGTTTTCCCTCAATCAGGTTTACGTCTTCTTAAATTGGTTGACAAAAACGCACGTGTATCATGAGACCACCCACCCACAGCTAGCAGCTAGCAGCCAGGAGCCAGCAGCAAGCTTCCTCCACCTTCATCTCCGCATCGATGGAAGTTAGATATATACACGTGATGTTGGGTGTCGGGTAGATGGAGGTTTCCAAGGTTGGCGTGGGGTTAAGGTTGGAATAGCGCCGAGTTTGCGGCTCCTCCTCCAGGTTCCGTAGGACAGAAGTGGATGGATCAGGGAGTGAGTGGTAGTCGGGTTAACGTCAGCGTCCTGCCTGACCCTGATTTTAGACTGGTTCTAGTTGTGTGGTGGGTGGATTGTGGTACATTCTACTCTACTCTACGTTTCTACTCTAAGATTTTTAGACTGCCACTGACACACCTACACCTACACCTACACACACTAGACAGCTTTGATAAAGAACTAATCAGTAGCACACACATGCATCCCATCGCCTCTTAAAAACGCACTTCCACCTGCACCTGTACCTCCAGCTAGCAAGGGCGACAAGCATCAACCATGAAAACTATCAAACGTGCATCTTCCAAAAGAGCAAGTCAAAAAAATATCGGAAACGGGGAAAAGGGGTCTAGGAAGCGCGACAAGGAGAGCCCATGGATGTTATGGGAGTACATGTCGATGCTTCCCTGTACCTTAGGATCTCCGAGCTTCTCGTATGTACAAGATGCATTGAAATGGATTTGGGGGGGAAGGGGAAGTGGGGCGGCAAGCGTTCATAACTTCGCCTTCGGAGCTTCCAGGGTCGGAAGCATCAGGTCCCGGATATCGCCCGCGGCTTCGTTGAGATAGAAACTCATTTTATCCTGGGCGCAAGGATTAGCACTCATCCTTCTAAAGGAAAAGATAATTCCCTCTTCATCGGAGAGCCCCAGATGCGGGGAAGGTGATGGATAGCGGGGAATCAGGAGTGGACGTGGAGATATAAAACTTACCGAGCCCAGCCCCTTACTACAAACATTGAACTGAATACTATTCTCATTAATCATATACGCAATGCCCCACCCATCATCCACCACCTGACTCCAACCATATCCGTTGAAATACTCACTACTCAGCTGCGAGCTGGAGATAAACCATGTGGAACTGTAGCTGAATGCGGGGTCTTGGTAGAGCGCTGGCACGGGCTCGCCGTCTTTGAGACATTTCTTCAGGCCGAATAGATGGCGATCTACGCCACGACCGTCGGACGCGTCGGTGATGTACTTCACATGTGCGTTCAACGCGTCGCGGAACAACTGCTGGCATTTCTCCGCCGGGATGCTGTGGTCCGCCATGGCCGCGCAGAAAGCTACGCTTTCGTCGGATACCGTGCGACACGTTTCGGTGCGTCCTTCCTGGAAACGCCTTGTAGAGGCGGATTCGTAGGTTGGTCGATTTTTACCGTAGAATTTGTGGTACGCGAGTTGGATGATCATTTGCACGTATGCGTCGGGACTGCATTTGAATTTCTTGATGAGGCCTTTGCCGTAGCCTTGGTAGGCCTGGACGCGGAGTTCGTGCGCGCCGATTTGCCCGTTGAAGTGTGCTTGGGCGGCATCGATGTCTTTTTGGAGTTCGGGGGTGATGGTGAAGCGAAGGGGGGTTGGGTTGGGGAGGTTAGAGCGAATTGTGGGGTCATCAAAAGGGAGGGCGTTCGAGAAGATGAGCATGTTGGCGTGGTCGTTGAGGCGGTGTGTTGGTGTCCCGTCCATCAGTGAGTGCTCGCCCATAAAGCCCGATGTGCCGTTGTCGTTGATGATGAATTGGAGGGGCTTGTCGTACCAGCGATTGGAGCCGTCGCCATGCCAGTATTGGCGTGCGCGCTCTTCGAGAGTTATCGGGGAGGCGTCGTCTAAGCAGATGAGGAACGAGGCGGATTCGATGGCTTCCACCGATGCGGCGTTCATGCCTGAGGCGGCTTTCAGACGGGGATACACCTCTGCCCAAACGTCTCTGTTCTGGGACGTGAGGAAGCCGACAGCGGGGCTCTTCTCTGCGTTCTCGTAGATGCGTTTGAACTGCAGTTCTAGCTCGCTAGTGGTGAGTTGTTTACCCCCAACCTCATGTGGGAGCTTCCAGAACTGGTTCTTCCTTACGACTACAATATGGGGGTTCTCCTTGAAGGGATATTTGACGCTGGTATCGGCCGGCTTCTTTGGCACACGGCAGCAATTGAACATCCATTCATACGAGTTCATGGCCATTGGAAGCTTCTTCATGTACTCAGGCTCCAAGCTACCACCATCGACGGCTTTTTTAAACTCCAGAACCGCAGTAGCCATGGCTGCAGCGCGCTTGGCGGGGTTCCTCCGCTTTCTGTCATCACGATGCGAGTAGAAGTAGCTAACATAGGGGACCACGGGGTCACGATAGCCCATGTACGCCGCCTCATTCCACCACTCCGATATCCAATTGCGCGTCTCTGGTTGCTCTCTGCGCGCAACCAAGCGCCTCTGGAGCTCCTCTCCGGGGCCGCCAGGTGCTACAAACTCATTGACAGCTTTCGTGGTGGCTTCAAACTCGGTCTTGGAGAGTAGCGGGTGGACGGATTTCAGATATCGCTTGGCGGTTTCCTCGAGAGTCGGCACGGGCAGCCGGGGCAACGAATCCTCGAATCGCAGCATGGCACCTTTGCTGTGGTCTTCTTTGTAGCCTTCAGTTGGCACATATATTAGCTGTCTGCACGCATTCACGTGCTGGCATGTGAAAGACGACTACACACCTGCGGGCAGCGACGACTGCTGCCGTCTCAAGTTGGTGGGCGCCATGGCTGCAATCTGCGCAATGACCAAAATTAAAGGCTACCCTCGGTATTTCTCGGCTGTATTCTACAACATACCTTGTGTGCCTGCTGGGGGAGTAGTCGTGTGCGAAGGAGGGAGGCGGCCGGTGCTCGCACTCGTGCTACTGCACTGAACATCTGCAAAGATGTTTGTGAAGAAGACGAGAAAAAAAGGTCTAGGGCCGGGCAGGGTATTTAGGAGTTTCAGCAGATCCCTCGGCGAAGGTGACGCTGATTCTATGCGGGCTGGATGTCGGGTGGGCTGTTGCTGGGACCTGTTGAACCTCGGTCCCCGTCGGAAATGTCCAGGAGTAATGCGTGACTTGCAAATTGGTCTACTGCAGCCGCTTGCCCGGTCATGTACCTTTATGAAGGCTTTATATTTGTCGCAGGAAGATGTGGGAGATACCAAGACGTTTCAATGGCGCTGACAGTGAGACGTGATGGGGTGAATTGTTGTTTTCAACACTGGCAGCTCCGCGTGCGTGAAGCCTTCCCCGGATCTCCACCATCCATCCCACTAGCCACAGTCCGCCTTTTCGGGCACGGACGGTGAACAAACACCAATGTGCCTCGCTGGGCCGAGGGTCACACCTCTATCTTCTGTCTTCTCCTCCAATCCTCCGAATTTTGGCAAGCGTCATTGGAGGAAGCTCAAAAAAAGCAAGCGTCACGAGGCCGGTTCTCTCCTTGAAGTCCAGCTAATGCTCAACGCTTCAACGAACTCGTCCGAGGTCAGAGACTCCGATATCGCCAAGTTCAGCAAGTCAAGCGCCTTTACCGATTGAACCGCGCCCCAGACATTGAAGAAATGAAGATTAAGAGAAATTAAGAGGAATGACGGTTAAGAAGAACCGAAGATTCGGAAGAACCGAAATGTCGACAAGCTTGATCTTTATCAAGATGAGCTTGAGTTGCTCCCTTAGAGCACCTACCCAAATAATGTCTGTATGCCGATACCGCATATTGACGTCAACTAGGGTGCACTAACCGGAAGGGTTTAGTATGCCAGGCCTGTCGCCGAAATTCAGGAGAGTATGAAGTAAAAAGTGAACACTGTCGTAGACTAGGCCTGCTTTGTTCAGTCGCATCTACTAAAATGCAGTACACCGGAGATGTGGTGTCTTCCATAGGGCCGTGACGAGCGCGTCCCTACAGCTACCTCTCACCAGCTAACATGTCACATCTAGCATTAAACTCAGAGGACCACGTTCATTTAAGATCACTACGAGTTGGAATTTTACCGCGACACTCTCGCTTCAAGTGAGTTCAGCTTTAACGTTGAGCGTGGACGTATTTCTCATCCACATGCTTAACTAGATTCCCTTGGTGCGATTTGCATGTCCATCTCCCCCTTATCTTCCATTTCCATTCACTCTAAGCAACGAAGACTCAAGGTTTACCATCGAGCTTCGAGATTGGCCGCCTTACACCGGGCGAACGCTAACTCCGACAACCAATGCTCCTCTAGCGCGTCCGTCAAGATATATTATAGACTGACAATGTTCCTTTTTTTTTAATATTGTTTGGATCTATCTCAATCATTCCCTTAGCTTACCAGTGAGATATTCTTAATCTCAAGAACTCTTGGTTCGTTTTGATTCCCCCGCCCGGATTTGTTCCGTGCTCCCAAAACCTCCCTAGCTTGCTTTTCGTTACACTCTTATCCTCCGTCTCTGGATTAATTGTAGTCCTCATCTTCAATCCCTTGTCCTTCAATTTTCCATCACTACAATGCCCGCCGATCCCTCCACCGACCTCCTCCTTATAACCTGCGCATCCGGCAAACAAGCCTCCGCCCTCCTCCCCCTCCTCCCCCACTGGAAAAATATGCGTCTCGTTGTACACTCTCCAACTTCAAAAACGCGTCTCCAATCCCAATATCCTCACGCCGAAGTCCTCAACACAGATCTCTATTCACCCACCGCCACTTCCAGCCTCATAAGAAATGCTAATGTCGTCCTCCACATTGGCCCGTCCTACCACCCACACGAGACCGAAATCGGATACATGATGATCGACGCCGCAGTCACGGCATACGATTCCGGAAAAGGCCATCTCAAACATTTTATCTTAAGCAGTGTGCTAAATACGCAGTTAAGGAAGATGATGAACCATGATTGTAAACGGTATGTTGAGGAATATGTTATAGAGTCTGGTTTGCCATATACAATCCTCCAACCAACCACCTTTATGGACAACCTCCCAATTCCGGTGTTCATGAAGGAAGAGAGGCCGGTATTTAGGTGTGGATGGGACACGGATATCCAATTCTCCTGGATCGCGTTGAAGGATCTGGCAGAGGGAATGAACAAGGTGCTTGAAGAACGCGAAAAGCATTTCTCCGCGCAGTATCCGCTTGTTTCGACACATGATACGGTGTCTTTTGCGCAAGCTATCTCAATCATTGGAGATAAACTAGGGAAGAAGATTGAGGTTGAGACTGCGCTGTTTAAGGAGGCGGTTGATAACCTCTGTTTGCGGGTATACGGGACTACGGAAGGAGTTGATCAGAGGAGCAGGGACGCTGCACAGAGAATGATCTTGTTTTACGACAATCGCGGGTTGGTTGGGAATCCGAATGTTTTGGAGTGGCTGTTAGGTAGAGAGGCGACGCAGTTTGGGGAATGGGTTGAGGGGAATATGGGGGAGGTAAAGTGAGGATACGGCTATAGAGACGATAGAAAGTAGGTAGTAAGCCCAGAATCCACTACTTTTCCACAGTTCTACTCCTAGCCCAACACGTGATGAGGGTGCGCGTGGATTTTAGTTAGCACCGGATATAGGTTTAGAAGTACACTGGTGTGATTGCCTGTCCCTCGTATTTTAATAAAGTACAGCTGAGACAGCATACAGCTTTCCAGCAATAACACGGAGATTGAATTCCTTGTATATAGAACTAAAACTTTAAACAGTGATATGGAGCTAGCAGCTTCATAGACAGCAAACGCATTCAGATACAGATATCAGCTGCGCAATGCACCTACCCACAAATCCTTTCACCTCCGCGACAATCCTTAAGTCCAGGAACACGATAAGAATGGCTAACTGTTTATTACAGCACTCCAACTTGCTGTTGACATTGCCGTAGTGAGCTAATACGCCGCCCACCTGAGAAGAACATGTTCCTCTTCTTAGACTGCGACTCAGGACCTCGATACTGCAACTTCCGCTACTACTAATAGCTATGTCGTGGCCGCATATGGAGGTGGTACCTTCGGCGCGGCGTCACTTTTCTACATCGCATAATCCGCCGTGGAAGAGTTGTCATTGGTCAGAGGCTGATCCAAGCAGACATGGACTTCCAGGTAGCGAGAAGAAGGGGGAGGAAGAGGGCAAGCTTATAAGACGCGTTAGCTAGCGGATAGGAACTCGTAAGGTGTCTGCAATCTGTCTGGGACTTTGGATTCTTTTAGCGTATGCCCATGACTGCGGGCGTTCTTGCACTCCGCTACCCATTATCTAGGGATAGTTTTACTAGGAAGATATCCCTTCCCCCTACTTACCTACCCAAGATTTGGGCTTGTGTTGGACATGTCGAGGAGCAACCCAGGGAAACATAAATACGGCTATCAATTCTACACACTCTAATACTCCTCCAGCCACTCCTATAACCCAAACAGGATATTCCAAAGCATTGTCGAGACATGACCGACGGACAGGGAGTCTTGTAAAGGGTACAGAATACAACCACACCCACCTAGCCATATTCAAACTCTTTAAGACTTAAGTATACATGGACAAACAGCAAGGTCGTTAAGGTAGTGCATCAAGTGCACTATGACTTTATCCATATAAAATAAATATTCTCTCCTCAAACACCACCCCAACAACGCTAAAAAATCTAATTTAACACCCCTCCCTCTCTGATGATGAGAAGAATCCGGAACTGAGCTACTACTATACAAAACACGAACGCTACGCCCCATGCGCTTTATGAGACACCGCGAGAAGTGGATCAAAATATCACCCTATTTTAATCCACAGAGGCCAGCGCCGAATGACGAAATCACTCGCTCGCTCGCTTCAAAGAGCCGTCAATATCGCACGTCACCAATTACGATAGCTGAAACCCTTTTAGCAAGATCACTAAACAGCCAACGTTCAAGGAAGTACAGATTCCCAATCCTTCATCTAACGCCCTCGACTCGCTCTCCTAGCCAACACAGGCGACCCCACAACTGGCGTCATAAGCTGCACCCTCTCTGTACCCAACTTGGTCTCAAAAATCCGCATCACAAGCGCTTGCACAACCCTCTGGACATCGGGCGCCATCTCCGTACCCAGAATTCCCACAACAAGCGGCGCGAATATATCCACGTGTTTCTCGAATTCGCCGGGGGGGAACCCGACGTAGCCGTCGAGGACGGTGACAACGACCGGACGCCAGGTGACGATGTTGCGCTGTTGCGTTTCTTCATCGAGTTCGATGTAGGATAAAATGATGTCTTCGCAGAGCGGGACGAGCGCTTTTTCGGTTTCGACACGTGAGGCAGCGCGGTCGGTGGACGTATCATGGTACATGCGGAAGAGGATGCTTACGTACACTGATGCTGAGCCCGACTCTTGTTTGAGTAGGTTCGGCGGCTGTTTCATGAAGCCTTCGCGGAATAGCCGTGTGCGGAGGTCGCGGTCGGCGTTGAAGCGCTTGGCGAAATGGTAGGATTTCTTGAGGACGCCCATTAACCGGAGTAGCTCGCCTGACGGGATCTTCTCATAGACCGAGTCGTTCGTGAAGAGCTCTTGAACCGTCTCGATCATCAGAAGCTGAAGGACACATTTGGTGATAATTTGGTTGAAGAAGCGACGGCGAGCGGCGGTTACGACTACGGGTGGCTGTTGCAGATCTTGGTTCTCTGGCCGGTAGTCTTCCAGTTCCTGTGTTTGGCGTTTTGGCAGCGGGGACGGCATGCGCTGTTCAGTAGCCATACTGGATGATTCGGAGGTCACGAGAGATGGACGGCGCGGGCTCGACAGACCGTTGATTCCAAGCGCATTGTCTTCCTCTGGTTCGTCCACAGGAGTCTGCGATAGTTGAAGGTCTCCTGGTGGAGGGGTTTCCGCCGTTGGAGTCTTTCCACCAGGGGTTCCACGGGTGCCATTTGTCGGGGTATAAGACGATGTAGCGGCAGCGGAGAAGAGCGCCGTGGCTTCCGTGCGCTGGAAGAGCTCAACAAATGCCTTCACAATTTGACTCCAGTGTTCCGGCTTGAACTTTTGTACATTCTGAAGAATCAGTTGCTGAAGGCAATTGCTACCGATCCGTGCAAGTGTATCGTTCTCTTGGCAGATGCAAAGTGCCAAAAGGTCGAGAAAGCGATCCAACATGTACTCAAGCGATTCGAAGAAGTGAGTGAAGAGTTTGATCATGTTGCGAAGAGCCTGGATCATCGTGGTCGATAACCAGACTGAGAGTTCCTCATGGTTGAGCACTTTTGACATTTCGGATTTAGACTTAAGGACCATGAAAATGGGGTATAGCAGCTGCCGCCAGAGAATGTCCCAAAAGTCTTGAGGGAAGTCTCGACCATAGGTAATCAGGGTTTCAAAGAGATAGCTCAGCGCTCTCGAGCGAACTTCCAAATCCTCGCCCGTCATGAGAACGTCATGAAAAGCAAAAAGCACTGGGAACCAGAACTGCTCTTCCTGGGTTTGCCGACTTGGCTGTTTTGGTATCAAAACTCCATGATCCGACTCTTTTACGAAACCGGCGCGTGCAGACAATGGGCACTCAGGTGTTCGGAGCATCTTCGGTACGGAAGACTTCAGCAACTCGATAGCTTGAAGAGATTTCTTCTGAAATTTGAAATTCTTCGAGAATTCTGTGAGGCACACTATCATGTCCGCGAATGCGGCCTGTGAGATGACGACACCGAACCGAGTGTTGTACACATGAGTGACATTCTCGAAAGCTAGATTGACGATCCCCTCTGCGTATTGTAAGCAATGTGTGCGAAGTATTATATCCAAAGACCACTAACCGTACGGTTCTCTGGCAGCTACGGTGAAGACACCAAACATGGTCTTCCAGCCAGATCGAATATTCTCCCCGCGAGCTTGAATCATTTGAATCAAACAGCGAAGCACCATATCTTTCACGGCCACTACACTGGTGTTGCTCATGATGTGTTCGAACGGTTTGAGGAAGTCTTTTTGGAATTTGAAACCTGGTAATTCTTCAATCTCCATGAAGCGCATCGATAATTGTCGGAGGGAATTGAGAGCGAAGTAGACCACATTAGTGTTGGGGTGACATCCAACTTCATTGAAGTGGGAGCCAAGAATCTGCCAGATGTTGGTCCATTCGAAGCGGACACGGGTCATGTTGTATCCACTTATTTCGACCAATTTCTGGAGGCTATATGTACGCGGGAAGTCGCTCTGACCTGATGACTGGATCTCTTGCCAGCTGACTTGTGTTAGAGCCTTAACAAAGTCAACAATAGCTTCCCCAGATAGATTCGCAGTATTTGTGAAGATCCTGTCGACACCACGAATCATGTCTGTCGATCGACTCTCTTCGGCAACATCCGCTTGATAATTTACGTTACCGGCATGAGACGGTGGCCGTCGCGCTCCACGAGGGACGTTCAAGGATTTTCGAGGAGTTGGGGATGCTTTTGGCTGCATTTGAGCTTTTAACACGTCAGGGACGGCCCGTTCGTCAACACCAGTAGAAATTAATTGAAAGCGATCAAGCTGCGAGATGCAGGTCAGAACATCTCGCCAAGATTCCTTGAGTAGATTGCCCTCGGTATGGGCAACCTCTATCAAAACTTTCAACGCTTCAACATTCTTAGCTTTCATCTCGCTCAGATTGTAGAGGTTGGTGAATCGCGCTAGGAACGAGACAAATGCCTGCCGCGGGTTCTCGAGATCAAACAAGCAGGATATTCGTATAGCCAGCTTGATGCCTTCAATGCACAACTTCACAATCTCGATGTTGTTGTCCTGGGCTTGGCCCGAAAGTGCGGTGAGGAATGGCATCCACGTGACTTCAAACATGGGGCCGACGTGTTTTGAGGAGGAAGCTGGGATAAACTTCGAAACTGGCAGCCTGGATGCCGTCCGCCTTTGTGCTCGCAGAAGGGACTTGTAAAGCTGTTCAGTCTTATTGGCCATCTCCTCAGAAGCTTGCATGTACGCTTCTCGCTGCAAGTCTCGGCCAGCAAATGCTTGTCCAAGGTTGGCCGCCAGACCTCCCGCAGGTTGAGGAGTAATGCCTAGGTTGGCCGCAGCCTCCTGTTCCGTGTTTAAGACGATTTCATTGTGGGAAATCTCGTCAAAAATGGCGCGCAAATACTCGTCTGGCAGATCGGCGCTATCATTGATACCACGGTTGTTCTTAATAAAGTCCTCCGGTGTCATGCGTGCGCCCTTCAGCTTCTTGCTATGCTGATCCGTGTTTAGCATGATGACTGAATACGCCAACACATACGCTGTATCAGCGTTTGCGAACGCGTTCGGGTTGCCGGTGATATACCGCTCGGCGAACTTCAGCATAAAGCGATCGATCTTCTGGGCTTCGCCAGGAAGGCGAAAGCTTTGGAGAAAGCGTCGTAACGCGTCTACAAAGCGGGTCTTGTTAAAATCCATGAGATCTACAAAGGCATGCATGATAGCGATGTTTTGTGGGTCACCCTCTCCAAGGTATTCTCCAAGCGCTTTCTTGTCTATTTGCTCATTATCGAGGAAGAATCGTGCCATGTCCTCTGGGGATTCCGAAGCGATGAAGCCATCTTTGAGTAACACCTTTACTCCGCGCTTGGGCTTGAAGTTGAATTGGCGTGTCGCGTTCGTAAGGGCAGTCTTTCTCTGCTTTGCCTTCTCTAGTTGACTAAAATCATCCTCGGCTAGGGGAGTCACTGTCCCAGAATCTATACCCACACTCGGGGAGTCGGTCATACCTCGAGCATCAAAAGACTCTCTCATATCATCAAGAGAGGTTCTCGATTCGAATCTTGATACTCTTATGCTCTCGCTCATAGCCTGCTGAGACCAGTTCACCAGGGATCGCAAGATCTCGACCAGGGCTTCTAGTGATTCTTGCTTCATTGCGTATTCTGGCGGATAAGCATGCTCGGTGTCGTGGGGTGTATTCATCGATGCGGTGGAGAGTGAAGGAGGTAGTGTTCCACGGGTCTGCCAGTCCGAATGGTTCGATTGCTTTGCGTGGTGGTCCTGATATGCTTGCTGCTGCATTGGGGATACGGTGACAGGGGTGCTCGATATCCGCGACAGATGTTCGACAATACGCTGGTACATGTTGTCCAACGCTGTCCGATCACAGTCGTAGTTTAGGTAGATCTCGACTAATGCTCTGGGGTCAGCGGCCAACCTTCCGAATACCGTTAAGATGTACTGTTTCTGGAAACCCGCCGCAGCTCGCTTGTCCAGGATAGCGAGGTAAATCTCCTTGAGGAAAACCTCAATTTCTTTCTTGAGCATTACCCGCAGATATTTGAGCAACTGCCAGAAGATCTCGCAGCTGACCTCAAACACCTTGTTGACGGAGCTTGCCCCATTCCGGCTCAAGCTTAGACATAGATACTGCTTGATTGCCTGAACGAAAGTAGTGGGTTCGTCGCTGCTACTGCTTCTGATGGTAGCATATGGCGAAATGAAGACAGCTATGTTGTTGTGGAGTATGGTATGGATTATATGCAACGAGAGCAGTTTTGACCGCATTCCCTGCGATCGCACATCGGTAGCCTGGTCCACGGGGAGGCCTTTTGTGCTGAGCCTGCACATAGCCCTGAAAACCAGGTACGCATCCTTGACGAAGATCTCGTCTTCTTCGTCCTCATCCGAGCCCTCACTTCCACTATGAAGATTTGGGGATGCATCCTGCCCAGATACTTGTCTTGATCCGGGCTTTCCTTTTATTCGAGTCACCAGAGTGGGGGCATTGTCGTGTATCCGGTCGTCGTTGAAGCTCATGTTCTGTTCGAAGCTCTGTAGGGTGATTTTTGGGCCGGTGTGCTTCTCCACGGGCTTGTCACTCGGCTCTTCGGAGTTTGGATCATACCGCTCCTCCTCTTCTCCATCCCCGTTAATCTCAGAGCCATCAACGCCTCGCGTACTGCCGTCGGTCTCTTCCCGCATGCTCTCTGCGGACTCCTCTTTTTCATTGAGGGAGACACGGGACAAGTTCATCCTGGACTCTTTTACTGCCAGTCGTGTTTTAACCCTCTCGAATACAGTCCCCACCATCTGCGTCAACGCTCCCTGGGCCACCTGCTGGTTTGCACTAGATTTGGAAAGCAAGAATATATTGTACGTCAACCGCACCGCCTTTAGCAAGCCAGCGCCATGCACCACGATTTTGTCATTCAGGATCGCCGCCAGTAGCGACTTTACAATCTGCAGCTGGACGTCCGGATGTGTTGCCTCTCCCTGAAAACAGTCGCAAATTGTGTCTATAGCGCGCTCGATCAGGGGGGGGACGTCGGTGTTGTCGGGGTGGGGCTCGGAGGGGACAGAAAAGTAGGAATAGCTGATGAGCTTGCCGATGCAGTCCAAGGCAGTGATGGAGACTGTCACGGTGTGGGCCTCGGAGGCGAGTTGGAGGGGCTCAAAGAGGGTCTCAGGGTTGATGCGGGAGGGGTCTCCTTCCTTCTTGATAGCTGCCAACGCGTGCGCGGTGGAGTCTCCGAGCTTCTTGATTTTCCTTGCATCTTTGGACACCGCAATGGTCTCCAGCGCCGTGACGACGAAAACGAGGGAGCTCCGGGTGGAGGGCCGGGTAGGGGCGATAGGGGCAGTTGCAGAGGTGGACTGTGAATCTGTGCGCGGACGATTCTCCAAGTGGATTCGCGGCTCAAAGAACTCTGCGGTTCGGGGGCTGCTCGCATTGTCTGAGCCATTTGGGACTGCCAGCGTGGGCGTCGATGGAGTAGGAGTGGGAGTGGGCATATCCGACAGCTCCTGGGGGGTAACCTGGGGTGGCCGCGGAGGGAGCGGATCTGGGGGCTCAGAGGTCGACTCAGAGGCAGTGTCGCCATTTCTTTCTTCCTCTTGTACGGCAGGCTCCTGCTGCAGCAGCTTCCTGTTCAGAGGCGTCTCCAGGGGCTCTGGCGGGGGGTCGGTGTCGGCCATGGCAAGTGTGGTGGACACTGGGGTGGGAGTTGGGCGGAGGGTGCTTCTTTCACTTTCAGGCGGGGCGCTTTCCAGCAACCATGGCGAGGAAGTAGCACAGAAGAAGATGTCTACGTGACCTTATGGAGCTGTCTCCATGCAGCGCAATTCGAGAAAATGAGAGCGGATCAAAAAGCAAGGCCGCGGCTTCGCACGGGGGTAATGCAAAGTGTCTTCGACACACATCAGCCTCCCTACTGACGAATCCCTACCAGCACCTGGCCGCTGTGGCTGCTGTGGCTGACTGACCTGAGGCTGTGGCTGTAGTTCTTGGCAGGCCCAGCGCGGGCTCGGGGCCCGACTGTTGGAGATCCGGGAGTCTACACTTTTCTGTTGTCGCCGAGTTCGCCCAACAATTCTCATCTCCCACATCCTCCGCCCGTGTCGAGCGCGCGAGTGAGCATCGCTTTAGTCTCCCCTTCCCCTAACCTCCTCCTCCTCCCTTGTCGTGGTTTCTCTCTAGCCCTGCTTCTCTGGTAATTTGCTTCTGCCAGCTTCGGCATCCCGTCACAATGCCCGCCACGACAACCCTTATTTCACGGGCCGGAGGCCAATTGACCTTGAGGGGATCAATTGCTCTGCGAGGCACCCTCGGCGCCTCACGATCCTCAGGATTCACTCTGTACGTTTCCAGGTCCGATGCAGCGTCCCCGAGCTGGCTTTGCTGACACAGGAGCTGTAGACGACGGAGCCCAGCCCTTTCCGCGCTCGCACGGTACTATGCCTCGAAATGTAAGAAACCACTCTCTGCTGGATCTGCACGCTCCCTATCAATTATTCCGATGCTAATTGGCCTCGACACAGCTTTCCCACCGCACACCGTCGTCAGCATGCCCGCCCTGTCCCCGACTATGACCGCCGGAAATATTGGAACGTGGCAGAAGAAGGTCGGCGATTCGATAGCGCCCGGTGACGTCCTTGTGGAAATCGAGACCGACAAGGCACAAATGGACTTTGAGTTCCAGGAGGAGGGCGTCATCGCCAAGCTCCTCAAGGAGTCTGGCGAGAAGGACGTTGCAGTCGGCAGCGTAAGTTCTTCCACACTTTCCATTTGTACCCAAGCTTGGAAATTCGCATTGGGTTGGCCCTCTCGAGCCCGCTGCTAACCTCTTGCAGCCAATTGCTGTCATGGTCGAGGACGGCGAGGACATTTCTGCCTTCGAGTCCTTCTCTGTCGAAGATGCTGGCGGCGATAAGGCGGCTCCAGCAGCCCCGAAAGGAGGCGAAGCCTCAGAAGCCAGCGAACCTCCCGCTTCTGGGTCCGGTACTGCTCCTCCTGCGAAGGAGACCTCAGTTCCCGAACCCCAAGAATCAGAATCGGCGGGTGCCCGGCTGGAAACCGCCCTCGAGCGCCAGCCAGCTGTGTCTCCTGCTGTTAAGAAGCTCGCTTTGGAAAAGGGTATCGCTCTTTCCGCTATCAAGGGATCTGGCCCGGGCGGAAAGATCACCAAGGAGGATGTGGAGAAGTTCAAGCCTGCTGTGGCTGCTCCGCCAGCTGGAGGAGCCACTGCTGGCGGGCCCACTTACGAAGACACGCCTGCTACAAGCATGCGCAAAGTCATTGCCAGCCGTCTCACTCAGAGTATGCAACAGAACCCCCACTACTTCGTCGCCTCCAACATCTCCGTCTCCAAGCTCCTTAAACTCCGCGAAGCTCTCAACGCGTCTGCTGATGGCGCGTACAAGCTTTCCGTCAACGATTTCCTCGTCAAGGCTCTTGGGGTGGCCGCACGCAAGGTTCCCGCCGCAAACTCGTCATGGCGTGAGGAGGGCGGGCAAGTCTTCATCCGCCAGCACAATATTGTTGATGTCTCCGTCGCAGTCGCTACGCCTGTTGGGCTCATGACCCCAATCGTGAAGAACGTTGGTGCTCTCGGCCTCCAGTCAATCTCTGCATCCATCAAGGATCTTGGTAAGCGTGCACGAGACGGAAAGCTGAAGCCAGAGGAATATCAAGGCGGAACAATCACAATCTCTAACATGGGCATGAATCCCGCCGTCGAACGCTTCACCGCTGTCATCAACCCACCGCAAGCTGTCATTGTCGCCATCGGCACAACGAAGAAGGTTGCAGTCCCAGGAGAGCCTACAGGGGATGGCACTGCAAGCGTCGAATGGGATGACCAGATCGTGATTACGGGCAGCTTTGACCACAAGGTCGTGGACGGTGCGGTTGGTGGCGAGTTCATGCGAGAGCTCAAGAAGGTGATCGAGAACCCGCTGGAGCTGCTGCTATAGATCTATAATGTTTGATGGATTTTCTTTTCTGGGGAAGGGTATTGTGTGTAAGTCCTTCAGAGAGCAAGCGGGTGGTTCGGGATAATCTTGTACAATGATATGGCAATTTTCTTTTCTTTCACCTTCCACTCGAATCATCCCTCTAAGAACCTCTTTTGCCTCTTGCATAGTCTGCACTTGTAACAAAAGATTTGTTCTTCGGTATTTCCTAGGTAGGGTGTGTAATCAAAAATTGTCATAGAGTTCCTTCCTTCCACTTTCATTCTAATCCCCTGATTGCCAAGTCACACAATCACCAACGAAACAGTTGGGGCCTGCCTTTGGTCGTATCTTGACCCATTATCCTCAACAATCTAGTCTCTGCTACTATCCCCGATATTTGGAATGCCAGCCATGGTTGAATCAATCCGCTTTTAGACGAAGATGAAGCCGAAGCCGAATGCGGTATTCTACCCACCCACCAGAACCTTGCAAACTTAGAAGCTGGGAAGTTTCTCCGCAACGCGCCCACGTGCGCTCCTCTCTCCCGACAGCGTACTTTGGACTATGTAATATATATTTTCTGCAATTGGAGACAGTTGTGGCTCATGATCACGAGCTTGTTGTCTGATTAGATTGATGTCTGCTGACATCGGCTTATAAGTGGATGTTCGGGGCTTCTTTAGGTGAGGTTTTGGGAGCTCTGAGCAGTGCCAGGACGCACTGGCAAATTACCTGAGACGACGGTGGGTAAGGATTCGGCCTGATATACGCAATTGTGGTTTGCTCTCCGATAATCGCATATTCATGTTTGACTCGTCATCTCAATGAGAGCACAACAGGTCTTCGAAAGACTTAACCCAGAATGAAAACCACAACAAGCTTTTCCCCCAGAGCCAGAAACTAACCCCGCCGATCTCAAATTCTATATAATTCGACCGTTACCCCACAAACGCTAATGTGCAGCGGGTGCTCGGGTCATTACAGGGATAAATGACACTGCAGCTCTTTTACGCGGCCCTTGCTCAAGCTCCTTTAACCCACGGGATTTTGGAAAGAGTTGGAGCGAAGGATTAGCAGCACTAAGGTTTAGAATACCATTTCCAAATAATGTGGATGTATGGATATATGTTTAAGTTATTTGAGTTCCTTATTTCCTGTGAAGTGTTTCTTTCTGTCCCTTTTCCTCACTTCCTCCCCTAGAAGATCCACCTCACCTCACCATGTTTCTCCCCCCACTCCTCTTCCTCTCCCTCCTCACAAGCAGCGCCCCCGTCTTCGCTCTCAACTTCGATTGGGAAAAGATTCAACTCACCGAAGCAGAAACACGCAACTACTCCGCAATCCAATTCGCCGGCCCCTTAAGCAATGCTCCCAAAAAAAATTGCCGGAGCATCCCCGGAGACGCAGACTGGCCCACTGAAGCACAATGGGCCAAGTTCAACAAGACGCTAGGAGGAGCTTTGCTCAAACCTCGGCCACTGGCGGCAGCGTGTTATAGTGGCCCGCAGTATGATGCAAATCGGTGTCAGGAGTTGAAGCAGATGTGGAGCAATACTTTCTTGCAGTAAGAGTTCCCATGATCACTTGGGTATTTGCTACATAGAGAGAGTGTTAATGGGTTTTTAGTATGAGTGATCCTACCAGTATAATGTCGCAGTGGTCATCAGGGAATACGTGCGTTCCGACTTCGAACCCGAATTCTACGTGCTCCCAGGGTGGATATCCGGTTTATGTTGTCAATGCGACAACAGTGCGTCACGTCCAATTAGCTGTAAATTTTGCAAGGAACTCTAACATTCGGCTAGTAGTGAAGTACGCAAGTCCCTGGAACTCATATTGATGGTTCAAGAGGTGAAGAACACTAATGAAGTGCAGAAACTCCGGTCATGACTTCAACGGCAAATCTATCGGCGGCAACGCCCTCTCCGTTTGGACCCACAATCTAAAGGCTCTCACATACCACACCAACTACAGTGCCCCCGAATACACAGGTCGAGCTGTAGCTTATGGCGCAGGTATCCAAGCTTTCGATGCCTATAAGGCAATGTCCACGTACAACATGACGATGATCGTAGCAGGCGGCTCCACAGTAGGCCTTGCAGGGGGGTTTGTGCAAGGAGGAGGCCACTCGACGTATACAAGTTTCTATGGCCTGGCTGCAGATCAGGTGCTCAGGATACAAGCTGTTACTGCTAGTGGGAAGTTTGTGAACGCTGATGCAGAGGAAAATGAGGATCTTTATTGGGCATTTAGAGGGGGAGGGGGAGGTAAAGCTCTGCTTTATTTACTCTCTCATCAGATTTCTTCAATGCCCAAAATGTTGAAGTAGGAGTTAGTGCTAATTCGTTGTTTAGGAACATATGGCATCATCACATCCATCGTTGTTAAAGCATTTCCAGTAACCCCGGTTGCTTCGGGAAGCATAGCTTTTTCAACGGTAGCGAATCCAGCAATTAAGAATAGTACAGCGGTTCCAGTGGAAACGTTCTGGAAAGGTGTGAAGGAGTATTGGGCATACTGTATCGCTCTCTGTGATGCTGGTGGCTTAGGGTAAGAAAATCTCTCTTTAATGTCTCTACGACGGCTAAATCCCTATTTCCAACAACTACATTCACTCAACCCCATTCTAATTCTCCCCTTCAGCTACAACTTCATCCGCCACACCCACTCGGCCAACACCACAGGCCTAACCTTCACAACCTCTATCTCCCTGCCCAACCACACCATCCCCCAATACCGCCAATTCATCCGCCCTCTTATCCAAAAACTAAACACTATCGGCATTCCCCTTCCCCTGCCCCCAATCCAACGTTTCAACAACTACTACACCCGCGACATCCCCAATGCTGTCTCCGGTGACACCGTTGGAAACACGCGTTTTGCGTCTCGCTTTTTCCTACGCTCAAACTACGACACTCACTCCGCGCTGGAAGAAATGCACGCTGCGATCCGGGATTTTGTAGAAGGAGGAGGATATACGCTTCACGGAATAAACTACTCCCCGACGTTAGAGGTGGCTGGGAATCCCGATAATGCAGTCCACCCAGCGTTCCGGGAAACCATCATGCACGCCGAAGGCTTCGACAGCTCTGCATGGTGGGATGGGAAAACCCCCATCGCCTCCATCTCCTCGCAAAAATCGCAGCATGACCGCTTACAATCTTATATGCAGAAGTGGAGGGATATTACTCCGGGGAGTGGGAGTTATATTAATGAGGGTGACGCCCAGGAGCCGGAATGGAAAGATGCTTTTTTTGGAAGTAATTATGAGAGGTTGGCGGCAGTGAAGAGAAGGTGGGATCGCTGGGGATTGTTTTATACGGTTAGTGGCGTGGGCAGTGATGAGTGGGAAGTTAAGGGGAGTAGTGGGGGTGGGAGGGAGGGTGTGTTGACGCAGGATGGGAGACTGTGTAGAGTGGGTGTGTGAGAGGTTGATAGGGCGAAGATGGACATGCCAAGATGAGACGAGGTATGAGAAGAGTATTATTGTTTTAATCGATGACTGTGTTAACAGAAATCGCAAATAACTTGGTATGGCAGGATGTCATCATATTCCATTAATATTTGTATTCGAGGTGCAGGCTCAGTTACATGTCCTTATCAGACTAAACAAGTGAATATTCGGGAATAATGTGGGAGTGAGATGGTATAAATATCGCAATGCTAAACGAACAATCAGTCACCGTGGAGGTCCAAACCTTTTGGTAGCTACTTGGGGTATAGTATCAAGCTTCTAATCCTTACTCGCCTTGTCAGTTCAGATATTTCCTTTTGCAAAATTGAGAGAAAACTAGCAGGCAGTTACATCTAACAGCCCATACCTTTTGTAAAGGCATTACATCAATTGCAGTGAAGTTCTGCGGTAGCTGCTATGTCTGGTCACGAAAAACCTGGCTTGCAAACATTTACTCTACATTCTTTTCTCCAAAGCATCCTAGGCTCAAGCCAAAATCCGAACCCAGAAAACCCAAAGCCATAAATATTGCACGCAATGTAAAACCAATTCCATCAGACCCCCACCAGACTCCTGGAAGAATTCAAGCCCCCACAGAGGCGAATCTCACAACTCCTAAATGGCAATGACTTGGGGGTGCTGTGAAATTCCGTATTTAGGTGTTGGGGAAGGAGGATGTCGTTTTGGCATTCCAAGTCCAGAGAGGAGGCAGGATACTTGGGCGGTTTGAGAGTAAACATTTTCTGACAACGAGTTGACCGAGGATGAGAGTGTTACATACCTTCCCAGTCTAAGCCTAGCGTTGGAGCTGGCCATGGAGTCGGAGTTCAGGACAGCGCAAATATTTGGGAAGTCTAAGGTCAGAATTACGTCCTTTGCATGAAGCTGCCCCCGGAAGTGTCAGTGAACCAGTCGCCACGACACCAACTCGACGTCCCACTAGTTCTTCCAAGTCTTTTTGAACATGCTCTCACAAGCTAATGGATCTATCAACTTGCCAGTCATACGCTCTAGCACATCCGACACAAAGTTCCATTTATTCGCATCAACTTCCGCAACAGCCTCCCACAAGTGAAGCGTCATATCCGTCGCCTCTAATTCTTGGCAATCTTGTGCGAGCTTCGACTTCTTCGGTGCGCGCTCAAGCTCCCTAGATATACGGCGTTTCTTGCTCTTTGCAGTTGTCGGAGGAGTTTGGGTCTCATAGCTGTCGTGAGATGGCGTCGGGCTGCTACTGTCGAAGATACCATTATCCCCCTCTGCGGTCGGATATTTACGCGGATTGCGGAGATGCATGTGGTCTTTCGAATCAAAGCCAAGATCCCCCATGGTGGCAGCAATCTTAGGGCCGTTGCGTACGAAGCGTGAATAAACAGCTGGTTGTGTCATAGTCGCTGGTTCACCACGCTTGACACGCTCGTTGTTCAGCCAGTTCGCGATATCGCCCCAGCCCATCTTGTCCACGGTGCGCAATTTCACGATGAGACGGTTCTCAGGGTCGTCTTCGACTTTACGGCGGATGGCGCGGGGTTTAACTCTTTTGAGGAAGAAGGAATTGGACTCGAGTTCGACTTTAATGTTGCGGGCGCGGTTTTGGGTGTCGTGGTCGAGGGTGAGTTTAGATATGGAAGGTGGACTAGCATTGTGAAGGCCGATTGTGGATGCGCTGGCAAAGCGATTACCGGCGATGTCGTTCATCGGCTCGAAAAGAGGTGATCCTCCGTCTTCTTGGCTGCTAACTTGCTTCGATTGGTTGCCATGTTCATTGTTCTTGCCTTCACCTGGGGTGACCGATTGATGCTCTTGCTCAGCACCAATACCCGGAGCTGCTGGCGAGGAGGCTATAGCTTCGCCGGTACCTCCTTCTTCGTCACTGACAAATGGGAGATGGCTGGCAGTCTGATTGAGTTGGTTGATATGCTTCTGGCTACGCTCCAAGACAGGCTTACAGACAGCGAGAGAACCCCTCCTGGGTGTAGTAGATGCTGTGGTAGAAATGACACGGCCTGAGGAAGCTTGAAGAAGCTGAGAGCGAAAATTAGTAGCTCCGTTCTTCATAACATCGGAAGTGTCGTTGGTTTTAGGCTGTCCATTGGTCGTTGCCGCGGCGAAGTGCTCCGCGGAGGCGATGATATCGCTGTAGCCATGTTAGCAACGGGAGGCTCAGATGTGTAGATTGGCAGCTCTAAAGCACAATAAAAGTTGAGAAGAGTGAAGTAAGGCTGGAGAAGAGGAATAGTTGTGCGAGGTGTCACAGGGGGGTCCTGATAGGTCAAACTAAAAGTATTGTAGGCTTGTAGGTATGGAGAAGTAGAATAACTCGTGGATAATTGTATTAGTGCCCGAGGAATGTTCTAGGTATATAGTGTGGTGTCCTACGCGGTAAAATACAAAACAAATCAGACTTACCTGCGTTCCAATCCTGCAACAGATTTCTCCTTTGAAGGACCCATCTTGCATACAAACCAACGACCTCCTACACTTCACTATACAGAATTATAGTAAAACAATTTTTCGTGTGATAGCGGGTGTTGCTGTTTGTTAGGATGAAGGTGGGTGATGGGCGGATGACGGTGCTGTGTTGGTGGTGATGATACCAGTATGCAGCCTCAAGGTGAAGACCGCCAAACGCCGACGATGACGTATAGAGGTGTTTTGGCAGTAGAGTGTATGGAACTTCTTGCGGCCTTGTTTTGGTGAGGAGACCAGAAGAGGATGTGCACAGTATTGGTAGGGATGAATACCATATGTCGGTGCTGATGACGATGACGACAGCCAAAACTGAGCTGGTAGTCTAGTGGGGAGTAGAATGTGACGATGGTGGAGAGGGCGGCTCTCTATATTGATAGGGTTTAGGCGATGGGCTGATGGTGTGCGCGAGATCCTGTGATCGGTTTGGGTCGGTGTACGGTGAACGTCCTACACGATAATGTCGGTCAGGAGTGAGAAAACAATCATCCCGGCTAATCGCTCCTTCCAATAATTTAACTGTGGAGAGGCAAACAAACTGAATGAGTGTTAATGTGGAAAGGCGAGAGAACGATAAAAAAAATGGTTAGACTGGATGATCTAAATGCTTGGATGCTCGAAACAGTAGACTATAGGAGGACATGACCCAGTTCGAAGTTCCGCACTTGGGCTCAAATCTTTCAAGGTAGCAAATATGGATGGAATTTTGCAGACATCCTTGAGGAGAACAAGGAGTCTCGGGTAAACAAATAATGACAATACTCATCAATAAAGCCCAAGCTAGCACGCGAATGAGGTAGTATTTTAAATAGAGAATAGGCAAGAACGTGATTAAGCGCTCGGAAACAAGCGTCACAGTAAAAAATAAGGAAACAATAATATGTTTACTTCTAATCGTAATATCAAATTATATCCAAATCTGTTAAATGCCTCTGGATTCCTAGAAGGCCTTTTATAACCCCAAGACCCATTCCCGGTAAAATATTGGCATTGCGAAAATCGCAATAGGAATCTTCAACCCTGGCAATATCTAAGCGAGGTGCAAAAGTATTGGCTCGTTCGGTCCGTTTCGTGAGATACACTGAAGAGTTAACAGGATTGGTCTCCCAAACCCCCAATCCTGTCAACGCATAGCGTAAGTCATTCGAGCTTCTCTTTCTATGAGCATCCGTTCCGACTTCGCTGCTGGAGTCTCCGTAGGCCTCACGGGCCTCGGAGATTGCCGTGACCGGAAAATTGACTTGAGGAGTGAGGTCATGGAGGAGATGGTTGATGTCGATCGCGTGGATGATTTCTCGGCGAGAGAACTTGTGCTTGGTGTTACAGACATGGTGGGTGTAGTATGATGTTCAGATCGAGGGATTATATCAAGATGAACTTTGTTCTGGGGCTTATGATGGAGTCCGAAGACCGGAGAGGTGTGTGGGTGCAGTGTTGAGAGATGGGGGAAAAAATGTAGTTGTAGATTACGGAACCTCCTTTCCAGGAATGGGATTTCAACTCCAATAAATACCCACCTTTCACGACTCACCATGCATTGACACATCCAACCAAACACCATCAAATCATAGATAGATGATCCGTACCGCATACACTACACTGTGCTACTGTTACAGCCTTCCGGCAAAGGCCCAAGGAAGGCCGCATCATCCTACTCAGCCCCATGCACAGGTGACTCAAAAGACGGGCAGGAGCGTCGGCTTGATTTTCAATATTCTGCAGGGTGTCTGCTAACGTACGAGGATATGGGGTGTGTGGGTGAAAATGGTGAGTGGTTGACGAAGCTTGAGTCAAACAATGAACGGCTAAACCGAGTTGGGTATAGCGTGCCATGTTTGGACTCACACTTTTCTAAGGTTTCCAAGTATCTCGCATTACTGCCTTCTTTGGGCTTCATTCTTATGATTTACAATTCGATGTGAAAATTTTTCATGAGATCATGAAATTAGTCAGACAATTAGGTTTCAAAGTAGAACCTTGGGGGTGGCTCGGAGCTGACACGCCACCATCCCTGGGTCAAGCTGCCACATTTGCACCTATGACGGAGAATCTCAACCACCTCATGAAGATGGAAGACAAGAGAATCATAATGCACGTGTTTTCTGGTAAATGATCTCTTGCAGAAAGGGTATGCTCAATTATCCTTGTAATACGTCATGTGCAATTATACTCCAGTTTGTGCCGCTGTAAAGCTCAATTGTCCAATGAACCCAGTCAACTTTCGGGTGTACATCTTCTTAACAACGTATCACTACCTGTGGAACAGAGGAAACATATTCTTTTGCGACTGGTAAGTAAGATGTAGGGTTTGTGTATTGCATGGTGGTCGTTACAGTAGGACAAGATACGGATCTGACATCCACATCCGCTTCACATCCTTCCTCATTTTCTAGAAAGCGGAGTAAAGAGAGTACGGCACCCCAAGGTTCACACAAGCATTTTCCTTCCCTGCTTAAAGAACTAAGCTGCGCATACTCCAGTTTGAGCTATGGCTATGCTAGAGTGAGTGCATCCTGAATGGATGACCTAGCTATTCACTAAGGATGCGGCCGGTAAACTCATTCGAGACTTCGAGAAGCTATCCGTTAGTCTCGGGCCAGAGAGGAAAGCATTCTGGGCGATGGATGACAGGAACTTCATCTGGGACTCTCTCCCGGCTGAGTTGGAAACTGGTGTCATCGAGGTGCTGAAGAACGGCAAGTTTATCGATAGTCCAAGGGTTGTGACTCTGGGGTTTGGCGGAGACTACTTCATGCTCATGGAGAAGAATTCACGTCATTGGCATTTGGCCGACTATCGAGAACTCAACGCAGCCATGGCGACGTTCCGAGATAATAAGGTGTTTTATACGGCCCTGACACGCCCTTCAACAGAATCTCGCCTTGAGCCCGCATAGCGCCCATGTATGAACCGCCGTCCTCAGTAGTGGCACTTCTTTTGTAGAAGGTATGCTGGCGACAGCAGAAGCTGCGATGCCAGGGATGGAGAAAGCTATCAAATCCGGCACGGAGATTCTGCAACATCAACAAGAGCATCGGAGGATCCAGGCTAATAATTGAACGATCTTGTTGAATAGATGGCGACGGCCGAGGCGGGCTCACAGATGCGGCGAAATATGCAGACATATGATTTTTTTTCAACATCGGATATAAGTATCATTATTGTAGGCAGAATCCCGCGGATTACAATTATGGGGGGTACGTTATCTAAGTGGATGGCGATGCAAGAACTACCACAAAGTCGTTATGGGAGATAGATTCTACGATCTTATGATGAAGTGCAACATTGCGTTGGCCGACTGCTACAGTTGGAATCCAAGTGTGAAGAGTGGCTGGCCAGGTAGGTTTGCAGGTTTCTGAAACGCAGTGCAGTGAAATGCTAATGGAAGTGCTAGGTTTTTGGCTGGACAACTACATGTGTGTTGACATCTAGCCACGTAAAACCGGAGGTGACGCAATAGACAATAAAAAAAGCCATAATACCTTAATAGATATCTACAATTCGTCCCGAACATCACTATCACCATCGGCACTCTCCTCTGACTCCTCATCGCTGCTATCCTCGCCTAGATTGATCGGATCTTTCCCAAAGTCTTCGTCCACAACTGCATGGTTTTGTTGACGAAACACTCCATCTTGCATTTTTGCAGCCCTCAGGTACCAGGTAGAGGAATGGCCGGGCTGTCCATAGCTGTCATCCTCGGTAAGAACGCCGTCCAGAGATGGCAAGTAGTGGGGCGAAACCTTGAATGAGCCGGTATACCGGCCAACGAGCTTTGGTGCCCATTTCCGCATATCTTGCTCGTCGAAATGGCGATCGAGAAGCTTGATGAAGGCAATTTCGTCCAAGTTGTGAGAAGTGTCCGCGAGCACAGAGTCAATGGTCTCCTTGTCGGCGACGAGGCAGACATTTTCCTCGTAGCCCGACCAAACTTTCTTGATAGTTGGGATTAGTGAGTAGTGGCCATCGGGTGGGTCGCTGTGGTCGAGAAACCAGTTTTTGAAAGCCCTGAAATGCATGAAGTCAGCGAATCCAGAATTGTGAAAGGATAAGCGGTAGCAGCTTCGAAAATGCCAGAATGTAACGGCCTTGCAAAAGCAAAAGAACCATACTCTCTTGTGGCATCATCATCTGCATTGTCCAGCTTGTCCCTATCCTCGATCCAAAGAATCCGGAACTTCTCCCCTTCCTCAGTTTTATAGATATGATAAGCGCCCACAATTTTCCTCCGAAACGTCTCCCAGTCGGCATCGCTATGCCCATAGTGCGTACGAATGCCGACCCAGCCCCAAGACGGAAGCTTCCACCGCCTTACGCGAAACGCATCATGGAAAAGGTAGAGCTGGCGAATGTGCGAAAATTCATGGTTATTTCTCACTTTGACGTAAGGCTTGATACTGGGAGGAATATAGACCCCTTCCTCGGTCAGGTGCTCGGCTGGTGGATCCACTAGTACGGGCTCTGGGATGTCGGTGCGGAAAGGTGGCCTGGCGGAAGGTGGCCACATTGGGTCGCCCATGGCTGATGTAGCGACGATGAAGAGGACAAGGCCCAAAATCAGAGGGAGCATGCTTACCTATTCTTAGTTTGCGAAGGAGCGGGAACGATGTAATGACTTTGCTGATATGATCTCACAAGAACTAAGCCTAAAATATGCTTCTAGCCAAATTAAGTAAGGTGAATTCCCGGGTTACTCTCACTCTATCTTCACAGTGACGCCAAGTGACGAAAATACGCCCAATGACTACTCAGGACCCAAGACAACCGAATAGCCCACTAACTTTAAGTCCAGTATTAAGGTCCCTTAATGCCTCAATATCCCCTCGCACTACAAAGGGCATTGCTAGCAATATGGTCGCATCTTGATATGACCTTAGCACAGGTACACCACTACAATAGCAGAATTATCTTTTTAAAACGCTAAAGCATGTTCTACAAGTATCGCAATTTAGCCAAGCTTACTACAGCAGTTTGTTGGGCTACGGATGCTTAATATCCTACTGACTGGTGTTAGAAATGTGATTTTAGGACGAGCAATGCCCATTGCAGAAACAGAAGGGAATTGTGCGAACAGGAATGTCGCTTATGTATATGATTATTGGTCGATTGCCTGTTCGGGAGTAGCATAAAACCCGTAAGCGAGACTGGCTGAACGGGGAGCATCCACTTCCCGGTCAGATTGTTTTTTATTTAAAAAGTTAGTTTTATAATCTTTCACTATTATCATATTTTATAGAATCAAAGCTATTTTCAGCGATATACTGGCTTAAATTATTATCAATGTATTAAAGCTGTTATGCAGCATAATCTGCCTAGTCCATATTAGCATAAGGAGTCTCTATTCATGATAAGAAACAAATACTATAGAAATATCAGCGCGTCTTAGAATTGATAGCAGGTATTAAGAAATTACAGACTAGTACCAGTCTCACAGTCTTCCATTTGCATCTTCTTTAGGATGCTCATATAAGGACGTGGCTCCGCACCACTCCGCCATCAACAACGAAAAAAGGTACGAACAATCAACCAACGGCTGATTCGTGTGTAGAATAGTATATCTGCCTTACTGCCCATTTCAATGAAGACGTAGGCAAGGAGGGCAAATAAAGATAGAGACAGACAAATAGCCGACATCGCATTGAGATATGAGTTGAAAGAGTATGCATTTTGAAAATCTGATTGCTCCCCATCCGTAGCGTTCAAAGATGGGGTAGTTTTCATGTCGAGTTGTTCCATGACGACTGACAAATTGTAGATTTCGGCCCAGTAAAAGGATCTATGAGAGCCCACACGAAGCAATAAAGATGAGATGCATGAGGAATGGAACAAGACCGAATAGACTAAGACTTAGTACTAGCTCGACCCAACGTATATTGAAGCATAGTTCAGGAGATATAAGGAAGTGGACAAAACGTGCTCCTAAACAGATTGTTGTGGGGACTTATCGAACTCAGTAAAAGCTAGATTTGGCTTCTGCAGTATTAGTCTAGGGCTACTCCAGACTGTCGGAATCAGCAAAAGACTCAAATGGGTTGTGGTGAGTCCACTTCAATGCCAAGATGCGGCACAGGCATTTTTCATGCAGGAGCCGGATGCAGCAGCTGTGCCTCCCGAGCACCTCAACCTCGTTTATAGTTGGAAGTCTCACACCTCTTCCTATCACTGCCAGCGCTCATGCATCCCTACCTTGCGCCGTTACATCAGGACGAGCCTATTTCGGACGTAAGATCTGCCGCCCCAGAAATGGATCATCATCGATCATTCAAATTCACACCGCCGGACGGAGCTTTCGGCACTTGTCACCTGCCCTCCATCGCCTCTCACCACACTCCACCCTAAAGCAACTCTTGCCTCTAGAAATGTCTGCCCCAAATTACGAGGTTTCTCATAATTATGGTACGAGGTTGCTGCCTCAAGCTCTAGATGAATTGGCGTCATCGACTCCGCATCGTCTCTATGCCTCCATCCCTAGAGAACGAGATCTATCTCATGGGTTTCTCGATGTCACCTGCGAAGACATGGCTAGGTGTGTCAACTTCATGGCCTCCTGGATAACCAGTCGCCTTGAACCAAGCCAGGACTTCGAGACTTTAGCGTATATTGGAATTCCGGACCTCAGGAGCGCAGCGATCTTCCTGGGCGCAGTCAAAGCTGGCTTCAAGGTGAACACGGATCGTGCTTTCGTCTTAGCCTGAATTGATTTCGAGTAGGTTTTACTCCCATCTCCACGCAATCCGTCGGCTACCAACCTCTCCCTACTGGGACAAACTGGATGCACTAAGATTTTGTACGCCGCCGAAGTCACCCCCATTGTTAAGCAACTCAACGCAATTAATGAGAGTTTAACCATTTTGGAAGTTCCAAGCTTCCAGGATATGTTCCAGAGCACTCCTTCATCATATCCCTTTGGGAAAATATATGATCAAGTCAAGAATGATCCAATCCTCATCCTGCACTCGTCCGGATCTACAGGTGGGGTGCCAGACCGTACTACGGCTGAAGGCCTCTAACATTCTGTCAGGTCTCCCAAAGCCAATTACAATGACCCATGCAACTTTCGCGGTGTTGGACAACGAACGGAATTTACCTAAGGTCCCTGGCCGCCGGAACAGGGACTATTCAATCTGGGATTTTAATGACGGCGGCCGGTTCTACACAGTCTTTCCATATTTCCACCTAGCAGGATTTCTCTCCCTTCTCGTTAACCCGATCTTCACAGAGGCATCGAGCCCTGTTCTGGGTCCCCCTCTTATGCCACCAAGTGGATCACTTCTCAAGGACGTCATGAGGCACCAAGAGTTGCGTGCACTTTATCTGCCTCCATCTATCGCGGAGCAGTTTCTGCTCGAGCCTGGGGGAATTGACTTTTTTAAAGATCTGGACTTTCTTTGCTACACGGGCGGTCCTTTCTCTCCATCCGCGGGAGAGCAACTATCGATGGTCACCGAGCTATGTCCTCTGTACGGTTCTACGGAGGCTTTCCAGGTCCCACAGCTTGCCCCTTCCTCAGAAGACTGGGCCTGGATGGAATGGAATCCCTATTTTAAGGTTGAAATGCAACCATCCGAAGATGAACATGGGGCTTTTGAACTTGTTCTCTATGCGGATTCATCAACGGAGAAGATCTCGGCTCTCAACCATAACATGCCGGGCACCCCAATTTACCGCACTAAGGATCTCTTCAAGCAACACCCCGAAAAACCCCAACTGTGGCAGTATTATGGCCGTAGAGATGACATTATTGTTCTCTCTAATGGGGAGAAATTTAATCCGGTACCTGCAGAACTTCTGGTTCAGGGCCATTCAGCATTAGCTGGTGCGCTTGTTATAGGTCAAGGCAGGACTCATGCCACACTTTTGGTAGAGCCGAAACCTGACTTGGGCACCTTAGAGCGCGAAGGCCTTGTGGATAGCATCTGGCCTTTGGTGGAGAAATCGAACTACCTTTTGCCTGGCCAAGGTCGCATATTACGTGCCAGTATTCTCGCGGCCCACCCTGCGAAACCGTTTGTACGCGCTGGTAAGGGAACCATCGTCAGAAAGCTCACAGAGAAACTATATTTGTCCGAGATTGAGGCGCTGTATGCAAATAAGCCAAGTGCGCCAATACGCAAGCTGCCCACGCTTAAGCCAGTTTTTGAGTCAATGGCTATCCAAGGCTTCATTCAAGACATCATTGCTACCTCCTTCCCTGACTTTGGAATTGTTGAACCTCAGGAAGACCTCTTTTCTCGAGGTCTCGATTCGGTCATGATAACGGAGCTCCTCAGCACCCTCAAGGTCGGACTCCAGGAGAGTTCTACCGTTGGCGATCTTTCATGGCTTGATGCCCGGGTTGTTTACCAGAATTCTTCCATTGAGGGCTTGTCTAGGATACTGTACGACTTCCTCAATGACGACAAGATGCCCACTCTTGATTCCGAAAATTCCCGCTCTATCAGAATGGAGGAGTTGGTCCAACGGTACACTGAAGGCTTGATGGAAGCCTCGATTAGGAAGCCTAAGTCCATAGGACCTCATTCTGTTGCTCTTATCGGATCGACTGGCTATCTAGGCCCGCGAATTGCTGCTTCGCTGCTGTCCAATCCAAAGATATCATCCCTCTATTGTCTAAATCGCGGCTCAGACGCGAAGGACCGCACAATAAAAGTAATGCAGACACTGGATGTGTATCCCCAAGATGCCTTCGAGAAGGCAATATTCCTATCAGTCGACCTGGGCAGTTCTCGATTGGGTATGAGCGATACTGAATACCAGGAGCTAGCGTCAGAGGTTGACATTATCATATATAATTCCTGGAAACCAGATTTCAGCACTCCTCTTCAATCGTTCGAGAAACCGTTCCTCACCGGGCTTCGATCTGTTATCGACTGGAGTTACGAAAGCCCTAAGGCGCCACGAATATTGTTTATCTCATCTATTGCCGCGGTTGGAAGTTGGTCGAAGGTTTACCCTGATCAACCTGTCATCCCCGAAGTTCCTATTCAAGACTGCAATGTAGCCATGGGGATGGGCTATGGAGAATCCAAATGTGTAGCTGAACGAATTCTCGGTGTTGCCAACCAGGTGGCAGGGATCCCTGTGAGCATCCTTCGTGTTGGGCAAATAGGCGGACCTCTTGGTCTTGGGAAGTGGCCAGTACAGAAGTGGTTGCTCGCTATCATCAAAACCTCGAAGACCATCAAAGCTTTGCCCGACCACGTCTCACCCGTAGACAGGATCCCAGTGGATGCGCTTTCAGATGTGATCAGTGACATCGCGAGTGCGGGAGCGGTGTCTAACATGTTTCAGATATTTAATTTGACGCATCCAGATCCGGCACCATGGAAGACCTTCCTGCAGACCCTGATAAATCGATATGGTCTCAAGGTTGAGATTGTTAGCCTTCCGGAATGGCTTGATAAACTTGATGGCGTCGTCAAGCTCGATGGAAAAGACCGGGCAAAGCTTCCAGCACTTGCCTTGTACAACTTCTTTCGATCTTTGGGAGAAGGTCTAGAAGACATGAGAAGTGATGTAAGGAATATGAAGAGTGTCTTAAGGAGGGGTATGGATAGCTTTACTGAGGAACTGTTAATGGGTTGGCTTCAGGATTGGGACTTGGAAGATTTCCTGGAAGGCATTATCTGAACTTAGGGTTTTCACGATTACAAGGAACGTCCTTTACATATGCACATCATTCGAGGGGTTTGTGACACCGCCGAAGTGGATGGATGAAGTTTGGCGGCTATGAGCACCACTTACATCTTTAGTCCTGCTTGTGGATAGAATGCTTGATCAGTCGAATGTCTCCTCGTGCCTTAGCTTCTGCTTAAGAATAAAAGACAAATATTCTTTTAGTTGACTGTGAAACTTTGAAGACCATCTTCCATTAAGGTTTTGTTTGATTTTCCACGCGATTTTAACCCCTTTACCTCGCATACACAGCTAAAACAACCACTCCTCTAACATATGTGTTAGATGTCACAAATATTTTCCTTCCACCTTTACTAAGAAATCATGCCACTAAACTATAGCTACACTAATGAATATTACGTATGCTGTATATTCAAATAATATCTTCATGTTCTTAGACTAAGAAGAGAATTTCAAAGATTTTTAAAGAAGTTCTTTTTTTTAAAAATAAAAAGCGAAGCTACTGTAAGTTTTACTTTAAAAAAGTGAATAACTTTTTCAGAAGCTATATTGTTAGTTTTAATAAAGGCTTAAATCTCACTCTAAAATATAAAGTAAAATAAAAAAGTATAACTAGTTAACTAAATAGCTTATTACTTTATATTAATAAGTTTATAAAATTGTTGTCCTTTTCTAGGTGACACATAAAAGTGGATAATACATAGCTAAGATAAACTACTATATTCTAGTAAATACTAAGTAAAAGATGGAAGGTTTATCTTAAACTTTACCTAAAAGATTATAGTTTTAATAAAGTTAAAGTTTCAAACACGTATCATTATTATATTCTAAGAAATTATTAAAGACTTAACTTGCTAATTGGATACTAGATATAATACTTTATCTATTTCCTATATTTAATTTAGATAGTATAGAGTTAACTAATTATATCTTTTTATATTTTACTCTAAGACTATCTTAGATTCTTTTCTAGTTATATAACGTACTTCATGGGCGAGTTGCTTACACACCTGAGTCGCTTACTTTTGCTAAGACCCTACTAAACCACCCTTCCTACACTAATGCATTCCCCACAATACTACTTAGACGTGCTAAAAGAATGTTAGATACAGCTTACACTTTAAGCTTTTAAATAAAACATAAAACTTTTAAAGAAATGTGCTATAGCTATGTGTAAAGTTTTATAAAAAATAATAAATAACTATAGCGCTAAACAACCTTTATAAGCTAATTCTACAGCTAAATTATAAAGGCTAAGTAATAAAAAGAAGTAGGTAATTATTAAGACTATACTTAAGCTATCTGCGTAAGGAATTTCCCCTTAGATAGCATTTATAGCTAATATAGCTAATTCTTTACGCGCTAAGCGTAATCTAGGCTATGTTTATATAAACTAGCCTAGTATGTTTATAAAGCGTTATTTAAAGCTTAAAGTAAAGTTTTAAGCGTAAGTATAGTTAAGAGATATCTAGCTAATTATAAACTCTATTTTACTAAAGTTGTACATGTTATTATCTTAGATGCTATACTTAGCTTTAATATTCTTTATAAGGCTAAACCTGCCCTAAATTACTCTAGGACTCTTATAAAGGGCTCTCTTATAGTTATACTTACACTTAAACATTACTTTAAGCTTTAAATAACACTTTACAAACATACTAGGCTAGTTTATGCAAACATAGCCTAGATTACGCTTAGCGCGCAAAAAATTAGCTATATTAGCTATAAATGCTATCTAAGGGGAAATTCCTTGCGCATATAGCTTAAGTATAGTCTTAATAATTACCTGCTTTTTTTTATTACCTAGCCTTTATAATTTAGCTGTAGAATTAGCTTATAAAGGTTATCTAGCGCTATAGTTATTTATTATCTTTTATAAGACCCTACACATAGCTATAGCACATTTCTTTAAGAGTTTTATGTCTTATTTAAAAGCTTAGAGCGTAAGCTGTATCTAACATTCTTTTAGCGCGTCTAAGTAGTGTTGTGGGGAATGCATTAGTGTAGGAAGGGTGGTTTAGTGGGGTCTTGGCAAAAGTAAGCGACTCGGGTGTGTGAGCAACTCGCCCATGAAGTACGTTAGTATATAACTACTAACCTAATACTATTCTAACCTGTTTAGGTTCTTAGGCTCTAATGTTAAATTAGGCTTCTTATCGACCTAGTACAGAGTGCTTATCTTTAGTAGTATGCGAGAACATACAATAATTCGTGTATGATCCAACGAGCCGAAATAACCCTCTCCTAAAATTAAGTTTCCTTCAATTAACTTGGGAAAGGCATGGTTGCTGGAGACTTATATCCATTCTTCCCCACCGCCCGAATCCCAAAGATCATATTATCCTTGCTTAAAGAAACCGTGGCAGTATTAGCCATGCCAACAAACAGCATATGCGTCCAAAGAGGGGCAGTTGTTGGCCTCCAGACCACTTCGTACCCAGCTAAGTCCGTATCGTTGCTCATAATCCATTTGAACTTCGAATCGTTGCCAAGGGTGGTGGTATCGACGGTGACGTTTCGGACGCGGCCAGGTGCATTAGCAAGGGACCATAGCGTGGCAAGATTCACTTTAGCTACGCGGGCTGTATATTCAAAGTCCACGAACTCCATCAAGTCTCCATATTGCGTGCCATTCTCGATCCGGATGTTTTGGTGTTGGTGGTTGAAGTTTTCGTTTGGTTCGGTGTATCGAATGGCTGCATAGCCTTGTTGTAAGAATGATGAGTGATCACCACCTCGCAGATAGCGATCCAGACGGTTGATGATGGCAATGTTCATGCCAGTGACATCATTTGCGGCAACTTCGTTGGAGAATCGACCTAACTCTCTTGCAGGCGAATCGTTTTCTCCTCCGATCTGCAGGCGTGTGGCAGTGACGGAGGCAGATTCCGTTAAAGGTGGGCCTTGACAGAAGATGCGAATCGTAAAGGGGTCCTTCTGCCCTCGGTCGCCAGTTGAAGATCCAACTATGTCGTTATTTAACATTCCCTCGACGTTCGTACTCGAATTTTTGAGAGTCTGGGCTAGAAACGTTGATCCGTACAGATTCTGCTCTTCCCCAGCTACAGCTCCCAGAATGATGGTGGCTTTTGGCTTCTTCGAGGCCAATATACGCGCCAGTTCCATTACCACTGCTAGATATTAATATCAGGTTCCAGAATGCAAGATAAATGCCCGACTTACAAGCAGTACCGCTCGCATCGTCATTCGCCCCAGGCGCATCGGACGTATAATCAAGGACGTCTGTAACTCGACTATCATAATGGCCAGTAATCACATACACTCTTGCTGGATCTGAAGAGCCCTCGATTGTTGCAAGGACATTAGATATTTTTACAGGAAATGGAATTCTGGACGCAACGCCCTGGGTGTATCCTGGCACGGTGACGGTCATCATTCCCTCTGACTCATTCGCGTACTTTCGCATCTCGGACGCTATCCAATCTCTTGCTGCGCCTATTCCACGCTTTGGATCCGTCTGGGTTGAGAGAGTATGTCTTGTTCCAAACGAGACCAGCTTCTTAATGGTCGCTTCAATACGGGCTGGGTCGATCACAGCGAGCATCGCTTTTAGTTCATCGTCGGGCGCTTGCGGTACTAACTCGACTCCTACTCCAGACGGAGGCCATGCTGCATTTGCGCAGTCAGTGTAACTGCTTGCATTGGCGGCGACTGAGGGTGGTAATGCCTTCGGTAGGAGTAGCTGGTTGGCACATGCTGCCGTTAGTAGTAGACCGAAGGATAATATTGACAATGGCATGGCGGAGAACTGGCAAGTGCGGACGTGAACCAAAGCCAATGCAGGAACAGGAGCTTTTAAATTGACACTCTTCGACAATAGCCGATGCATGACGGAAGACGAGTTACCGGGACGCCTTCCAGGTAGACATAGCGAGTTGCCTTTAACAGCTAGATGAAAAGATGGTTCCTGACAACCCTTCACCCTCATTTGAGATTGCTGTCGGCTTCTACAAGGCCAGCGGCTCGGCAGCCGTCATTTCTTGGTTATCGTGAGTGGCGACAGGATTAGATTGTAGCTGATTACTGGAACAAGAAGGTGGGGAAATGCTTGACTCAGAAATGAATATCATCATTCATGCAGAAAATGAAAATGAGAAAATGATCTTTGTATCTCGGAACGTTCGTGTTCATATCCATGGAGTGTTTGTTTTTGTTCCGATTCATCCTACGGCTATCTTTTACTTGTTCTGTCTTCATTCTCTATAATTAATGCTGCATCAACATCAGTATCAGCATTAGACTAAAAAGATCGGGTAGATACCGTGACAGGTGACCTTACAATTCACCTGGAATGGTAGCTACTACGAGGACATGGGTTTGGGAGATAGATGAAGATGAGCGAGGAATGAAAGCGGTTGAAGCTGAGAGCCGTTTTCAACCCCAACCGAAGCCACAAATTAGCGGAAATGAAGGCGTCAATCGAGCCAATTACGGAACCTCTGCCAACCCAGGCACCAGCGAATCGTCTCGCCCTCCGGATTTGCGGGTACATTAACTCTCTCAGTATGAGTATAAACCTACCAGATTCTATCCTGGTTGACTCCAAACAAAACTGTTTGTAAGTTTTGCTCTAAGTTGCAACCTCTGGCGGAAAGGTAAATTCTAGACGTGGACCTAAAGGCTTCTAATCTAGGAAGCCTACAACCTTCACTGGATCTAGCTAACCCCTCAATGGTCACTCTCAATGGACACCATCCCGCCAGAAATCTTCGACCAAATCCTCCAACACGTGCGCGAATACAAGGGTCCTTGTGACCTGTCAAGATACTACCCGCACAACATCGACCCCACGTCAGTGCGAACAATCCTCAATCTTCGCCTTGTCTGCCGAGACTTCAAAGGCTCACTGACTCTCGAGAGGTTGTTTAAGGAAGCCGTGGAGGATGCTGAGATTCTAAAGAAATGGAGGAAGACGTGGAGGCCTAAGGGGTGATGGATGCAAGTAGGAAATAAAACCACACGATGGGAAACCGAGGATTCTATGACAGACCTTACTTGAGGGGCAAAATCGGAGAAACTTCTTAGAATCATGATACCAAATCAATCAATCAATCCCTAATAGCCCCGAATGAAGGTAGCCCAGGCCTAAGCTGTAACGCGGTAACTAACATCAATCTTGGGACTCACACGGAAAAGGCCCCGGGTATCCTAAGAAAGCAACATATTGTACATGGCCCGTCCCTTTAGTTTTCTGGCCATCACCGCTTCCTCGTCCTCCTCGGCGCCGGTCTCGCTCGCCCACCACTCCGACCCGTTTTTCGCGTGCTCGGAGCGGTCTCTTCTTCGGACTCGGCAGTGTCTTCCTCTTCGTTATCATCTTCATCCTCGTCTTCTGCGGAATCCGAGACTGCAGATTGGGCCTTACTGTGCTTAGCAGCTTGCCCTAATTTGGTAGCCTGTCCCTTCTTCGCCGCCGCGGCTCGGCTTGCGCGTGTACTGGCTTTTGTGTTCTTGGGTGTTGGTGTGGCGCCGGATGCACTCTCTGCTGCCTCCGCTTGACGCGCTTTGAGCCCTTCTCCTCCTGGTAAATCATGTAGAAGACCGATCCCCGGGTGATACAGCGCTCTGTCTTCATCGGCAGAGACCAGGGGTGGGGATGAGGATGCGACGGATTCGGGGCCATGGAATCGTCTCTCCCACATTAGGCCGCCAAACTCGTCTTCGGGGAGCTCAAACTGGGGCAGTTTGGCGGCTTCTGTGGGGTCAAGCGGGTCGGGCTGATTGTGGAAGGTATATGCGAATTCGCGCTCGTCGAGAGCGTTGAGGTCGTAGAGCTGATGGAGCTTCTGCCAGATGCCTGGGATGCGCGTGTGCGGGGTGTCCGGGGTGACGAAGCCGTGGGAGCGCATGTTGTTTTGTATTGAGATCATGCGGAAGTGCTTGTGCAGGCCTATAGTGTGCCGATTAGATCGAGACTAGCTACAGTCAAGACCACAGAGGTCCTGGTCCTACCTGTGGGCTTCCATTTCATCATGCCCTTGAAGAGCTGCGTCTCTTGTTCATCGGTCCACGGGTCATTGAGCAGATTCTCGTTCTGCGGAGAAGCTTGCTGCGATTGCACTGCGACGCCTGTGTCTTGGGGAGTCTTTGGCTGCGTCTCGGCCAGAGGCGTGGAGGCCGCGCTTGCCTTTGCCCTCTTCCGTGGAGGCATTGCGGCGGTGTGAGGCTCGGAAAGTCGTGGTTCATAAGACAGATGTCGAATGGAGGGGATACACCCAGAACACGTCGAGGTGGGAAAGCAGTGGGTGGATCGTCTCTCGTGAAGTAGTTGAGGTCCCAAGGCCCTGCAAGTACGAGGTGTGCTAGGTAAGGCCGTGGTCGTCATCCGTGCCGAGGCTCTCCTGCACCAACCCACTCCCTCTCTATGGCACCCCATCTACACAATGGACCACGATGACTGCATACCGGATACTTTCAGTACGGATCGCCTCTGGAAGCCTTCTCGGCTCTTCTTAGATCCATCTTCATACGAATCCTTGCTATTCGCGCCATTGCAGCTTGACAGTATGTTTCGTCGCGTCTTGCGGGCAACACGCGTCGAGCAGTGGTTGACCAGCTGACAGTTCCCTCAATCAAGTTCGACCACCCCTATGCCCCGAAGGAGCCACTTGATCGCGACTTGCGCCTGCCAGACCTGGACGCGTTTGAGTTCGGACCCCTCCCAGAACTAGAAAGTCTTGACCAGGCCTCCTTTTCCACTGATGCCCCGCCAACTGAGCCGGAGGATGATATTTGGGAAATCGCAATAGAACTTGGCCCTGCGGACAAGGACTCTCAGTTTTTTACTTGGGAAGCCTTTGAGAATGAAAAGCATCAAGAGCGCTACACACCGTATATCTCTGAATCCGGTCCCGAGGCCTATGATGCCGCGCTCCTATCGGAGACCAATGACAATGAGGATGCCGTAACCGGACGGATTCTTCGGGGAGATACTCTCCTACACTCTTTATGGAATTTGGGGCTTGGTCGCTCTTCCCTCTTGTTCAATTTCAACCGAAAACTGCGGACATTTGTCCCGGCCATTCACGATGGACGGGCATCGGGGACTAGTCTTGAGTCCGCCCAAAGCCTCATAAACCAATTCATATTGACTGGAAATACCTTTCTTTACCTGCGTTCCTTCGTCGCGCGCACCTTCGCATCTGCCACTTCCATTCCTGCGCGGGTCGCTCTTGCTACCTGCGTCTCAACCATCCTCTCCACTTTCGAGGACCACCTCGGGCGACATTCGCAGAATATCCGGTCCCTGCTCCAGCTCCAGCGGCTTTTTTCTAAGTCTCGAGAGGTTTTGGTGTATGTTGCTCGCCTTGTCGATGCTGTAAAGCATGCCAAAACCAACGAGCACCTTTCATCCATCATCCATCATCGCGTACTAGAGATTGAAGATGGTGATAGAGACCTCCGGCGACTCGCAACCCAGATCCTGCTCCGCGTCGCAGCACCTAGCTTGGAAATTATTGGCGAGTGGATTGGAATTCGAAAAGAAGACGAAACCGTGCCAGTGACAAGAAGAGGCGCTTTCGTTTTTGACGACAGCCCTGAAGGGAATGCCTCTTCGGAATGCACATATTATCCCGAGATGATGCCGCGGTTCGTTTCTCCGGAAGACGGTAACGTGATATTTGAAACGGGCAACAGCTTGCGCTTCTTGAAGCTGCATCATCCGGAGCATCCTCTGGCCTGCGTGGAGAAATTTGGGATTCATCCTCCTCAATTGGAGTGGAGGTTCGCATGGGAAGACATCGAGGCAGTTTCTACGAAGGCAAAAATCTATGAAGAAGATCTCCGGAGAGCCATCCAAGATTTTAGTGGAGGAACAGCGAGGGAATTACAAGGCACCCGACAACCCCACGCTAGTTCTGCTTCCAACACCTCCATAGAAAACACGACCCCGACAGATATCGCGAAATATATCGAAGAAATGGTCCAACTGTTCGATCAAGCTCCCAAACATTCTTCTGATACCCTTCCAGATGAGCTCCAACTCCTCATCGAACACATAGTATCCGACGGATCTACCACTGAGCCTTCAAGGTTGTCATCCTTCTCTCCCCCTTTATCTCTGACTTCCACGCTATCCTTCAATCCTCTCCTTGCTGCGCAAGCAAAACTTGTCAACGCAACGACGCTCCGCCTCTTCTTCCGATCGCACCGCCTTCGCTTACATCTTTCCCTCCAACGGCAATACCATCTTCTCGGCGACGGCGTTTTCTCTTCTCGTCTCGCCTCCGCGCTTTTCGACCCGGAACGCGAAACTGCTGCTCGACGCAATGGAATTATCCGCAGCGGCGTAGACATGGGTCTCCAGCTTGGTGCGAGGAGCGATTGGCCGCCTGCCAGTTCGGAGCTGAGGCTTGCTCTAACAGGCGTCTTGAGCGAGAGCTACTACGAGTCTGCACTATATTTTTCCACCCAAGCCACAACATGTGGTGAAGTGCGCACAAGAGCAGAGAAAGACGAACTCCCCGGTCAACTCAACTTCGCCATCCGAACACTCACGGACCTGGAAATGGAGAAATGCAAGGATCCAGATTCCCTCTATGCTCTGGATTTCTTGCGTTTGCAGTATGTTCCGCCAAGCCCACTGAACCTTATCATCACGAACCGCACGCTCGAGAAGTACGACGATATCTTCAAATTTCTGCTTAGACTCTTGCGAATGCTGTTCGTGGTCTCGCATCTCCCGCGTCAGTACCCAGATACCGAGTCCCGCTTTTTCAGGATGGAAGCGCATCACTTTATCACGGCGATTTCTTCATATATCTTTCAGACCGGCATCGCTGAGCATTGGCATAACTTCGAGACGTTTATAACGACTGTCGAGACACAGCTACAAGAAGAAGATTCTGCCAGCGAACTCGGCACCCGCGTAAAAGAAGGCTTAGAATCCCTGAAATCCGCACACGAACAATGCCTCGAGGGCATTATGTTCTCGTTGCTTCTCCGGCGCCGACAGAAACGCGTTATGCTGCTGCTTGAAGAGATCTTCGACCACATTCTCCTTTTTGCGAAATGGCAGAACCAGAACCAGCGAGGAGAAATCGAAGAGGGGAGAGAGAGCGTGAAAGACCTCTACGCCAAACTCCGCGGTAAAATCAAAGTCTACATTAGCGTGATCAAAGGCTTAGTAGGCAAGAAAGGGTACGGAAAGGGGCGAGGTAGTAGCGAGGAGAATAGTCTAGAGAGGTTGGGTGTGTTGTTAGAGATGAATGGCTATTATGGTAGAGGTTCTTGAGGAGCGAACAAACATTTGATACCCAGCTCGATTCATTCAATGGAATATTGATACCCACACTACTATGTATCGTTTCACACGTACCCTTTCCCTACCGTCCCCTCAACCCCCCTCACCAACCCCCACCCGGCCATCCAACTCCCAACGACGGCAACCGCACCCACAATCCCCGCTTTCACAACTGCATTCCCCATCACCCACTGATCCGTCACACACTGCACAAACACTAGTACAACTACGTGCACCAGAAACGCGGGATAACTGTATCTCGCTACATCAAACCCCCAAAAGGTCCATTTCTGGTTGAGGTATTTGGAGTTTTTGAAGAAACTTAAGATGATGGAGGTGATGAGTATGCCTGTGACTTCATTCCAGAGCGAATAGATGGAGGAGAAGTGGTTGAAGCCGCCGCGGAAGTAAGGGAGGATGGTGGCGATAGGGGGACGAGTACCGGTTCTCTGCTGCTCTGTAGAGATCTGGGATTTCAAGCTTAGGAGGCCGGAAATGGTGATAAGGAGGAAAGCGAGGATGAGGGTGATTCGAGTGCGACGGGGAATTAGTGAGGACAATCCGGTTTTGTAGTGTGTGTGTGCGAGTATGCCGGTGGTGTAGAAAAGGAGGTATTGTGGTACGTAGCCAGGGTTAATGTTTAGGGGCCTAAGGCGGGTTCCGAGGGGATAGGAGATGCGGATTAGGAAAGAGAGCGTGGATGTTACAGTAAAAGCGAAGAAGACTTGGATTGGGGATATGGTTTGCGGTTTGGTGCCTGGCCGTCTCAGGACTTTAGTTGTAGTGTTGCTGTGGCGCTCACTCCTCTTCCCATCCCCATCATCTTTCTTCTCTGTCATCTTCTTACTCTTCCTTTTCATAGCACCGAAATCCTGGCGTCTGACAACTGCATACACTCCATCAAAAACTAACAATAACCCACAATACCAAACCGGCCCCCTAACCCCCCTCACCTTCCCAACCTCCCTCCAAAACCCCTTCCACAAACCCCCTTCCCTGCTCTCTTCCCCCAGCATCACCTGCATCATCACCCAAATCCCCGGATTCACAAAAAGCGAATATACCACCATCGGTATACCTAGCCTCTTTACCTTTTCTCTTAAGAACTCTCCCCTTCCTTTCTTAGCGGCTGCCAGGGCGGTAAAGTATCCGGAGAGAAGGAAGAATACGGCCATGAAGAACGTTTGGTTAAGGATGTTGAAGGCAAGTAAGGGAAGGCTGGAGTACCGGGTATGGAGAGTGGAAATGTAGATCCATGTTCCGGTGCCACCGTAGGAGATGCTGGCGTGGCTGAGGATTACGAGCGTGGTTAGGAAGGTACGGAGGTTGTCGAGGTGGTGGGATCGGGGAAAGGATGAGGTTGGGGTTGGCATGGCTGGGGATTGAATTTGAAGACGGGGGATGTTTTGTATGGGGATCAGGATTGGGGGAATTTTTGGGAAGAGGGATGAGGAGTTGTGTTTGTTTTTGTTGGGATTTGCGGGGGGTGGTTTAAGGCAGCAATATTAGAGATGTGGAGTTGTGATCCGAGATACGAGGCATGTCGTCAGCTGCGGCGTATACACCAAAATACGATCTCGCTCGCTATTAGTTTCATATGAGACTGTTCAGCTCCTGGGAGTGTCTGGACGCACCTCGCAAACATCTACAGATATCCCAACATCGGCCGTTGGATTGGGGCTACTGCTAGTAATCCCCCACTCTGAAACTTAGTAGCAGCAAATTTTGAAAGAATGTCATGCGATGGATGAATCCTTTTATGTTTCTATTCCCCAAATCGTCTAGAGGCATTCCTCTTTGCATTCGCCCCCAGTTAATCCCTCAACTAGAGACATGAATGAAATCTGTTAAATAAGTGCATCACATGTAGGAAATTCCCCATATTAAAGTCATGACGAGGGCAACTATCAGGCCTCTCCAGCCATATTCTTAGTCCAATAGTTAGTATATTCTCTTCCCAGTAACTTCATTCGACCTAATCCTTCGTTGAGAAAGCAGTCTAGAAACACCAATCTAGCAGTATGGTGGAGAGGCTGGCCCGTAATAGAACTGTGCTCAGTGTCTCAGACATTCTCATAGTCGATTCTAGGGTCCCGCATGTCAGTAGAAATTGGTGTTGGTATAGTGTCTTTTGAATTGGAGTCAGGTGAAGTGTGAAGCGTTTTTGGCGGGATCGAGGAGGACTGCTCAACGAAAGGTAATAAGGAGTTTTCAGAGGTGGGAGGGCTGCCAAGACTGAAGAGAGCTGCGTTTTGGCAGGGAAGCTTGTCTTTTGACCTGCCTCGTCGCTGGGATGCCTGGGAGCAGGAGCGGCTCTGTTGGCAGCGACTGCAACGGAGATTGCCTGACCGGGCGTAAACTTCGCAGATAGAGGCAACATTCATGGTGGTTGGATCAGAGAATCAAGTACTCACCGAAGAGATTGGGTTGAGGTTGAGAGAAGCTGTAAGCCACAATCAACTCACTGCATTTGTGTAGTCAGCGAAGCAAACGAAGAGCTGCTTGGCAAAGTACCGGAACGTGTCATGTAAGTTGAATTCCTAAAGAAATCTGAGACTTTGGTAAGCTAACTAGGAGATCACTAATCTCGCATTCTTCTTAATGGATATTTTGAATGTATCTACGTGCCTCCTACCTATTCAATTTCAGGTTTAAGTGTAAAGGGTGTATACTTGTGCTCACGCGAGGGCTTTGCGTTATCTCCATAAATCCTGAAGAAGACCGTCCTTTGGGGAACTCAGTGGGGGCAATTGAATGGCCAGTTGCGGCCAGCAGCGTTCTGCGCCATGCCGAGTATCTTCCTAGGCTCTGGCTCGATCGGTTGTCAAAACTACCTTTGCCGCAAACTCGAGGCGGAGACATTCCAGTGATGTTTCGTCATATGCCGAATAGCCTTATTTCGCTGATACTTTGGAAAATATGTAGAGCTCCTCCGCAAATCCATTAGTAATGAGAGAGCGGAGCTCTGTTCGTTGTGGAGATCATAATACCTCGTGTATGAGCTTATGGGTAGCCTAACCTATCTTCTAGGGTCAACGGTGACTGACGCGACGCCGGGATCTGAATTTGTCACACGTTTCGCAGAGGCTTGTGTTCTTCGCATTATTGTTCTGGTGGTCAGCGAAGGCAGTTGAGATGTGAGCTCCCGTTGAAGCTAAATGTTTTGGTTCTTGGGAGCGGGGTAATGGCGGAAGCTTCAAGCCACGATGACCTCACCGTCATGGTGGACAAGGGTAGTTTGCGTTTCAGGAGTCACAAGGCTGAAGATGGACGGAACCACGATGTTTCTCCCGCGGAAGCTTCTGAAAACGGAACATTCTGTGACATTAGTGGCACAAGCACTCCAGCCATTGATTGGATCCCTGATGCCTGGCTAGCCTCGACGTCCTCATCAACGTTGTGTGAGGATCATCAATGATCATCAATTCTGATGCAGGCCTGACAAGGCCCATAGTGAGAGATAGACAGGAGGGCTCTGTATCTTGCTTCTTCCAAGAAGCTCTGGTGCTAAATCCGCTCTATGTGTGGCTAGTGTAAGCGCCAAAGCCAGCATGTCGGAATACCGCATTGATGCATGTGGTCGCAACACGGTCTTCCACCTCCAGTCACCTGTGACTGGCCGGACCTTCATCATCCTCCAGCGACGGATAGCTGCAATCCTTCTGGCGATGGCATAGGCGACCCTGACAGTGGTGGCGGAAGAGGCTCAGCCCTCCGAGACTATGGCAATGTGGGAAATGGCATGCCAGAGGACGTTGCAGAGCCCGCCAAGGATAATACGAGGCATCGGACATGGTCTTTGCCGTTCATAAAAATGTGGATGCACGATGCACGAGAACGGCAATCTGTGGCTGAAGTTAAGCGAACGCATGCAAATCTATTGGGTGTCCCGCTTGGGAGGAAAAAATCAGGAGGAAGAGCGTTGACGCGGCAAAAAGAAACGGAAAAGCCTCAGATAGAAAGAAAGAGTGTCGAATGCGACGTGACAGAAGGACCCCCGTGGACACCCTCGCCTGCATCGTGTTGCTGTTGCTGTTGCTGTCCTGTTGCTGTTGTTGTCCTTGCTGGGAGTAGTCGTCGACTCGCGGAGCGGACTACTGCTGGCAAAAACGCGGCGACGTCGTCATCTCTCTCGTTCCTTCCTAGATCCCGGACCTCTCGCCTTGCGCTGCACGCCCGGCTCCTGCGGTGCCTCCTCAATATCAGGAACCGCTCCCACACAACACGGCATCCGCGCGCTCTGCTCCCCTCTCCTTACATGCCCTCGTGGTATCGCCGCCGTCTCGCTGTTTGCAAGATATCTCTTCCGAGCCGGCTAAGCCGTTGATCAGTCGCTCGTTTCTCCATCAGGTCTGCACATTCGTTCGTTGCTTGGCGCTTGCGACGCTCCTCCCCTCCAGCACTCTTCCCTCCTGCCCCCATCTCCTCCGCAAGTCATCCACGGCCCTCGCAGCTGCTTTGGACCATACCACACTCGCAGGAACCATTCGCGCGCGCCGGCTAGCTCAGCGCCGCGGATTAAATGAGGAGAAGGTCTTCTGGCTCCAACTCGGAGGACGACACCTCGACTCCCGAAGCTGTCCTCACTGTCACTCCGCATGGCGATAAGCTGAAGGAGAAGCGGAGAGCCGCCGATAAGATAATAAAAGACGGATCACACAAAAAGGACCGCCGGAAGGACAATGCGTCGGTGCTGCGACCAGCGTCCAGCAAGACCCACCTCTACAACAACAGCACCATGGCCTCCGCACCATCCCCGCCCTCGAAAAAGGGACAGCAGCCCCCAGTGACTCGCCTCGCAAGAGACATCACCGCCGACAGCATGGTCGAGTGCCATGGCAGGCGCCGCTCCCGTTTGCGAAATCCCTGGGCCTGCTCGCTGCTGACCCTGATCACTACGCTGGCCGCCTTTTGCGTGCTCTTCCTCATGCTTCAGTCCTTCATGACTAGGCAATTGGATCCCAAAGGGTGCGAAATGTCATATATGCGGCCTGCATTTGCTAGATTTTCGGATTTTGATACCGAGCATACCCGCTTTGCGAGCAAATACTCGCTGTATCTGTATCGTGAGGGAGGCATAGACGAGGATATCAGGGTACGTCAATCCATCCAATTGAGGCATCATCTATGCTCACAGCATCCCAGGTCAAAGGCGTCCCTGTTCTTTTCATTCCCGGGAACGCTGGAAGCTACAAACAGGTCCGACCCCTCGCCGCCGAAGCAGCATATCATTATCACAACGTGATCCAACACGACATTGGGGCGAGCAGGGCAGGAAAGAGACCGTTGGATTTCTTTTCGGTGGACTTCAACGAGGATATTACTGCCTTCCATGGACAAACATTGTTAGACCAGGCTGAGTACCTGAACGACGCCATCTCCTTCATCCTCTCTCTGTACCACACCCCGTCCCGCTGCCTGCGTGACTCGGATCTACCAGACCCCAGCTCGGTCATTATCGTTGGGCATTCAATGGGAGGAATTGTTGCCCGAACGATGCTTACAATGCCGAACTACCAATCAAACTCTATCAACACAATAGTTACACTCTCCGCCCCCCACGCACGACCTCCGGTGTCCTTTGATGGAGATATTGTGCGCACATATAAAGAAGTGAACGACTATTGGAGACACGCGTATTCGCAGAAATGGGCCATCGACAATCCCCTCTGGCATGTCACTCTGATTTCGATTGCTGGAGGAGGGTTAGACACTGTTGTGCCCTCGGATTACGCCAGCCTAGCGTCGCTCGTTCCTGAAACACACGGTTTCACTGTGTTTACTGCCTCTATTCCGAATGTCTGGACCGGCATGGACCATCTGGCCATTACCTGGTGTGACCAGGTTCGAAAGAGCATAGTCCGCGCCCTGTACGACGTGATAGATGTTTCAAGACCAACACAGACGCTTCCGCGCGCCGAACGTATGCGAGGATTCAAGCGATGGTTTTTGACTGGCCTTGAGGATATTTCAGAAAAGACCCTGCCACACAAAGGTATGCGGGACGTTTCCGTTGTACGAAACCTGCTCACAATTTCCAATAGAACCGAAAACCCTCCTCACTTTGGAAGACAATTCGAACGCAATCGTCCCTCAGGGTGAGAAACTTATTCTAAGGAGCCTTGGGCAAGCGCAGAGGAAGCCAAAGGCCTACCTTCTTCCAGTCCCACCACAAGGAGCACCAGAGGGGAGAAAGTTTACTTTACTCTCCAATGAGCGGCTGGATTCGCCTGGCGAGTATGGAAAGCTCGAGGTCCTCTTCTGCAGTGTCTTCCCGCTACAGGCTGGACAATCAGCAGCCCTCTTCTCAATGAATATGGACCTCTCTGGCGATAGTTCCGGATCAACACGGCTCGCCTGTAAGAATGCCGCCGACGACGTGATCACGCTTCCAGCCTCCACCCGCCATTCGAGTCAACCTTTCAAGACAGACGAGCAGCCGTTCTCGTACCTGCAGTATGACCTCGAAGATCTTGCCGAGCATCAATTTGTGGCTGTGGTCGATAAGGCAGGCGAGCACAGCACTGGCTGGGTTGTGGCGGATTTTAATGCTCCGTCCCAATCAGTCATCGATATCAACATGGGTCTGCAACGTCTCTTGACTACTGGTCTTAGCATTAGACTTCCAGCGCGGCGCCCGATGGTGCTAGACATCAAACTTTCAGCCCTGCACTCAAGTCTCCTAGCTTATAAGTTCCATATTGGTAAACAAACCTGCGACATGGGAGAGCTATTTGCACCTCTTCTTCGACAGTACATTACAGAGGTTTACGAGTCCAAATTCTTTGTTAACGTCAAGGATGCCAACATTAACTTGCATGGGATTGCGCCTTACATGCCTCCTCCTTTCCTGGCCAAGGGCTCGGGAAATGGATTGTCATTGCAGATCTGGACAGATCCAACCTGCGATAGCGCCATGGACATATCTTTGAAAATTGACGTGCTTGGCAGCATGGGCAAGCTGTGGATGCGCTATCGTCTTGTCTTTGCCGCTTTTCCTCTGCTTGTTGTTGCTCTTGTCCTACGACAACAGTTCAGAGTATACGATGAAACCGCCATCTTCATGAGTTTCTCTGAGGGCTTCAACGAGTGCTTGCGCTCTTCGCTACCCTTCGCCTTCGCTGCGTTAACGTTCTTGTCAATTTCTTTGGCAGGTGCGCATCACCGGACCTCTAAATCCGCCCAACACTGGCTTTTCAGTGGTGGAATGGGCAACGCCTCGAATCCGTTCGGCAACACCAATCACGAGCTTCTTCTTGGATCCGACGATGCCTTCTTCTGGTTCCTAGTCCCGCTCTTCGGATTGATGTGTGTGGGAACCTGCGCTGTGGTGAATTACATTGCACTCTGCCTGACCTATGCTCTCACCATGCTCTACTCGGCCATACACTCAACCTCCCTTCGCTCTGAGGATGGCAGGAGAACCCCGACAACCTTTGCTGTCACCTCGACCCGACAGCGCGTCATCACGACCTGCATTCTTCTGTCTCTAGTATCGACAGTGATACCCTACCATTTTGCGTACATGGTACTTTGCATCGTGCAGATAGCGACTTGTGTGCGTGGCTACAAACTGGTCAGGGATTCGGTGAGTACTTGGTCTCTCCTACGATATCGTTGCTAAGAGCATATAGCCCCTCGATACAAACTACAATTTCTACAACTACGCCCACTCTATCCTCATCCTCATGATTTGGATCCTCCCCATCAACCTACCCGTACTGGTGGTTTGGATACGAAATCTGGCTGTGCATTGGCTTACCCCCTTCTCGTCGCACCATAACATCCTGTCTATCATGCCCTTCATACTCCTTGTTGAAACGCTCAGTACTGGCCGCATGATCCCACGGGTTCAATCCCGCTTCCGCCTCTTTACCAGCCTTTTTCTCTTCGCTATCGCCGGATACGCTGCCATCTACGGTGTCACCTACGCGTACGTGCTTCACCAACTTGCCAACATACTTTGTGTCTGGTTTGTTGCAATCCATTTCGACTTCTCCTCATTATCCGTTCAAAGACTCAGCACGATGCTAGAAACAATGGATCCGGATGGCAGCGTCAAGAAACGACCTTAATTACAGACTTCTCCTCCTCTCTCTGGTTTTTGATTTGGTTCTTTAGACGACTTTTCTCTTGGAAACGCTACGCTTTAGGGCTTACCGTTCATGGCGTTAGTACATCATCTCTCCTTCCGTCTCGCAGCGCTACACGCGAACGAGGATTTAATAATACCCCCTTTCTTCTTTCTCTCTCTCAAGCATCTCTTGCATCGGCGTTCTGCGGATAAATTTCAACCTATGAGCATTCCCGAGTCGGCCTTGATAGAGCTGCTAGTGGTCTGTATGTATATAGCGATGTTCTCAGCTTCCAGGCCAGCATATGTTTGTTTTAGTTCATTACTCTGCAGACTTTGTATTGGGGCGGATTCTTCTCTCTCAGCTTAGGCCTGAGACTAGGGCAAGACGCTGCCATCGGCCGGTAGGGGTTCGGGAGTTCAAGGGTCGAGTGAAACAGCTGTCTGGGGGAGGGGAGGGTGTTTGGCGAAGACGAGTGAGGTGGAAACAAAGAAGTTACAATGGCAGGAGAATAGTGGAAGTGACTAGCAAGACGTGGTGGACAGCTGTTTATTAAGTAATGTTGATAATGTTTGGATGCCAGCGAGTCATTCACCCTACCTGCTTTGGTGTGGCCACAATGGAAGGATGAAAGATGGTGGGATAGGTACTGTACATACATAGTAATTGTGCCCCTGTAAAACACAGGGAACGCTCGACACTTTGTGCGAGAACCGAGCTTGAATCATGAGAAGATTGACTTGAATTGATCTGGGCACTATTATCACAAAGGCTCATATCACCAAGCCTGGAATGAGGGCTATGGCCTTAACCTGTCCGGGGTTAGCGTGGCTTGGCTTGAGCTTCGTGATGTACTTCCATGAATGATGCAAAGTGTCCAGAAAAGAGTTGGCGCCTAACATCCCGCGCAACACCAAAGAATAACTTCTGCAAGCTCTTCAAAGCTCACTATAACTCCGCGACACCAAGTCCAGCCCCACGGAGCCTCTACCAAGGCTGGCCACACCCGGCAATTCCTCCGCACCCCTTCCACAATGGCATGGACCCTCCACGTCCTTCTCCCTCCCTTGCTAATCCCTGTCCCCACAGAACGCCCTCTTCAACTCCGCCCTCCGACAAAGCATATCTATCCGCAAAGACCTCGACCTCTTCGCCGATTCGTCATCACCTTCCCCCGCGCTCCAGGGCCAGATCAACGCGTCCCTAACCTCGTTTTCGCGGACAATTGACGACTATGCGAAGCTTGCGAAACAGGAGCCTATTGCTACGAAGCAGGAGAAGGCGTTTGAGAGATTAAAAGGGTTTAGACAGGAGCTAGGGGACTACCGAGAGCAGTTTCAGAGGATAAAAGGGCTGAATGATGAGATGGTATGGTTGTCCCTCTTTCCCTACCTCTTCCCCATTGGCTATGCATATATGCCAATGCCAACAGCTAGATACGGACATACTAACAAATAGATGTATAGCAAACAACAGCCGCCCGCACCGAACTCCTCGGCCGTCGTCCACACCACGCCTCTACGCCCGAAAACCCCTACGCCAATCCCTCCTCTTCCACGCACACCAACCCCCTCTTTGCCGCCTCCACGTCCGCCTCTACCCAAAATCCCAACTCTCCATACCGCCCCAACCCTTCATCCTCTTCGTACGCTGGCACCGCCCTTGGCGCCTCTCCACAAGACTACAACCGCGAATCGCATGCCTTCCGCGAACAAAACTTTCTGTCGCAGACGGGCGCGCAACTTGACGAGTTCCTGGACCGCGGGCGTGCCGTATTGGGGGATTTGGGACAGCAGAGAGAGATGTTGAAGGGCACGCAGAGGAGGCTATATAGTGTGGCGAATACCCTGGGGGTGAGTGGGGATACGATTAGGATGGTAGAAAGGAGGGCGAGACAGGATAAGTGGATTTTTTGGACAGGCGTAGTATGCTTCTTTCTATTTTGTTGGCTAGTGTTGCATTTTCTGCGGTGAGAGGGGAAATGTGTTTAGACTGGAAGACGGTTGGGAGATTCTGGAAGAGAGCGAACGGTTGTTCTTCATGTTTTACTTCTTGTGTATCCATATTTTGCGTATGTGGGTTGGAATGCTAGGCGGCGGCGTTTGCGAAGGAAGCTTTACCGAGGGTTGCACGCCCTTTTTGACGGGATTAGCGTTGAGTATTATGTGCATGGGCTTTTAGATCCAGGCCAGGCTGAGCAGGCAGGCGATCTTCCGATCATCACTCCATCGAAATATTGGTTGGACCGAAAAGTGTTTACCCAAAGATATTATCTTGATGGGTGAGTCTGGGCAAACTCATCCAATCCTTCGGTATCGTCGTAGTCATGACTATGGATTCCAAGAACACCTGACTTGCCTACTATTACCCATATGAAAATCACCTCCCTTCAAGATCTTTCCAGAGTAAAGCGATATCCCTTATAAACACCACTCACAACCCTGCTCCCCTCCCCTCCATTCCACTGCACTCCACCACACACCCAAATAATCTACATAGACAAATTTCGAAACCCAACGGCCTCCTATCAATAGATCATTGAACGTGTATAGTAAATCCCCCCCGATGCAAAACTTTCGAAATCGCTAAAGCATGATAAAACCATAGATAACCTGCAGACTAAAACGAAAAAAAGCAGTACTGCAAAGAATGTGCGGATTACATAGGCATTCCGTAGTGCATCTGGAGCTGTATTCTTGTTACCTCGTCCTCCAACATACCTTGTCGTGCAACGAGGTCGTCGATGATGTCGCCCTCCATAACAGGCATTCCCATGTGGGGAGAAGTAAGGGGTAATTCCATTGGGTCGTACACGGATGGCGCCAGAAGAAGTTCCTGTCCGGAATAATGAGAGGAGGTGAGATAATGAGGTGCACTGTTAAATCTTGGGAGCCCGTGCTTCCACATTCGACGATTCGGGGTTCGGCCCCGGAAGTCATCGTACATGCCATAGTCGGATGACTGGTTGAATATGTCATCTAAGAGTCGGAGGATCCTGTGTCTCCCAGGATTGTGACATTGTGAGACATGGTACATGACCTTCTCTCTTTTGGCGTAAAGATGTTGTACGCACATGGAAATATCGCTATGGTGAACGAGATGGCGAAGCGATTCGATGGCTATGACCCAATCTCCGAGGTTGTGGGTACGCTCGTGTCTCATGACGTGAATATTGTTGGTGCAGAAGAAATTGACCAGTGCAGCGGCAATATGCTGCGATTTGGCGTAACCAGCCAGCAGACTAAAAGCTGTGAATCGCCGACGACAATGCGTCAAACCGCCGTCACGGACTGGCTGCTCGATGTCCCTCATCATGCAGTCAAACAGCTCCTTGATCAATCCGGCCTTGAAGCTTTCAAAAGCCGTGTCATAGCGTTCAAGTAAAAAGAAGACTCTTCGAACGGCAAGCATGGAAAGTTGGTGGGGAATCATACCCCTGCTCTTGCGGGAGACTTCACCAGCGACCGCTCTTGCGTCGACTTCACCCCGATACTCGACTTTGCGTGCAATCCTGGGCAGGCAATGTTGTATTGCAAGGAAGTTAACGTAGAGGGTCCCTTGGTCGGTTATGACTGGGATAAGTTCGTCGAAATAGTTTGCTCCGAGAGCGTCGAGCGGTGTTACCAATCCATCTGGAAAGGCGTCAAAGTGGTCGAAAGGCATAAACGCCATGTTAGTTAGAGTAGGTCAAGGATGTCCTCAACGCAATTGATGTATTTCGATGGTATAAAGAAGACCAGCTGAGAAGGTTGATCCTAGATCCAAAATAATCGACCCTTAGGTCGAGGAGACGGAAGACGGGAGGGGTCCGAGGACGAGGGAGAACTCGCTTTCCGCTATATATCTGCTGTCATGACAGCACGGACATTATAAACCAAACAAGACATAACCCAGCAGCAGGTCCCCATGTCGTATCGAGTTCTTGTTTGTTGTTGGGGTGTGACTAGATCTGAGCAAGGGTCACTGAACGCTGTCAATCTGCCGAACAGCAAACAAGCGCACCTGAGAGGCTGACAAGGAGAATACTCACGCGTTCTATCCCACCCCTTTCAGCCAGTGAGTGATCGAGTTGTCATAAACTCCGCTCGGAGCTCACCGCTCATTCAGATGAGGCATGCAGTTGCTGTGGTAGTGTATGCTCACTGGGGCATCCCGATCCGTCTCACTTGGCAGCTACAGTAGCTTTCCGCAGTCGCTCGAGGAGAGTTACCTTGTAGTCTATGCTTAGAGCTGACTGGGTCGATCATCGATCCTCGTCTCGAAGCCGCATGGTAAAGGCCCAGAAGAAGACCTATGGTGTCAAAACTATGAGATGAGTTCGAGATAAGAGATGCTCAGCCTACTTTTGTGGTGCGCCAACAAAACAACGACCAAATACACAATATGCAGACTCAGGCTGTGATCGAACACATCTGCAAGAAAATTAGGGGCTGGGGCAAACTAGGCGCAGTCAAACTGGGCGGTTCTAAGGCTGGAAACTCGACAAGCAATTGTGCATGTTTGAGAAGGCGATCATAGCGTGTCACAATGTATGATTGTGTCTTTTGATATCTTGTTGCTCGTAACGCAGGCCTGGTGTTCAACCGCGGCTTGCTCACAAGCAGTGTAACCAGTCAGTGAGTAAACTGCTCAAGTGTGCTTTCTAAGGCTAGACGCTGGACGCTGTGCTCTCCGGAGAAGAAACACGAAAGAAGCAAGACGATTGCCTGTTTGGCACCGAGGGCTAGAGTGAAAGGAGAAGTTCGGTGTTTAAAATTAGTGCGCATGCAAATTGAATTAGAAGAGGGGACAGTAGTTCAGCTTCCTACCAAGGATAAAGCAAGCTAGCACCACGTGATCCTCAGCCATGCTAAGAAATGAGTGATTGCTAGTCTGCCTAGCAGAGTTATCTGTCCCTAATGCCAACGTTTCAAGGCTAAGCGTGAAGACTGGTCCGCCTCATATGAGCAATCAACAGTACGTAGTGTTTGTAGAGGGTCACACTGACGGTGTCCCTAATATGTAAGTCAGCAGTCTATTAATGATGTGATAGGTACAAGGTATTTCGCAGAAAAGAGGCCCCAAGGCCGACATAACAGCCCAAGCCCTCCTTTTTAAATGTCATTCTTACATTACACTCACTACTCGTCTCACCAATCTAAACCTCCAGCGCCCCTCTCACCCCCAGCTACTATCATGCTTGCCTTCCGATTTTCTCCTATTCCGTCCTCAAGCTGACTGATCATTACACCCTTCCTTCCCTTTCCTTGTATGGCCTTTAATTTCTTATCCAGAGCCTCAAACGGATCCTCCGATTCACTCTTCTTGATCTTCCATTTCTCGGTCCCAAGCACTGAATCAAGCTCCTCGACCGACGGCAATTTGACGTACACCCAGCCATCCTCTCTCGCCTCAACCGGGAACACGGCGATATTAACGCTCTCGTCGTTAGCGCACCGTCCCGCATTTTCGCCTCCGAGTTCGTAGTTGCGCTTGTGGTAAGGACATGAGACCCAGAGCTTGTTGTTCGCGATATCGTCGCCAATAAGGCCATCTGAGAGGACAAAAGCGCGCTTATGTGGGCACATTTGCTGTGTACAGTACCATTTCCCACGAACCTTGAAGATAGCTAGCTGGGTATCACCTCGTTTGACTGCTTTAGAGTCTCCAGTGGAAGTATCTTGGAACTCTTGCGCTTTGACTAGCGGCTGCCATGAGAGCTCACTCCATTTGTGGCCTCGGAAGTCCTCGGTCGCGGAGTCCTTAGGCCAGTATGATGGACGCTCCTGGCCACGTTCCTTGGTTGGCTCGATAGTGTCGTTGATATTCTCGTTAGTGTTTGCGAATTGAGAGAAGAGGGCTCTACGGGCAGGATTCTTAACGACTTCGGTCCATTCGCAGAAGTAGGAGTCGACTAGTTGCTCCATTTGCTTCTCAAGCTCCGCGCAGATTCCGAGCTTATCTTCCAAGATGACTTCTTGGAGATACTTGATGCCACCTGGCAAGTTCTCAATCCATCGAGCTGTTCGTTGTAACTTATCGGCTGTTCGGATATAGAGGGAGAGGTAGCGGTCGAGGATAGGAACGACATCGTCCGGAGGCACATCCTTCGCCAGGAGTTCTGAATGCCTAGGTTTCGCTCCTCCATTGCCACCAACGAAGATGTTGAACCCTTTCTCAGTAGCAATCAAACCGAAATCCTTGTTCTGTGCCTCAGCACATTCACGGACACAACCTGATACACCTCCTTTGATCTTGTGAGGCGCTCGAATAGACTTATAGCGCTCTTCAAGTCGGACAGCCATACCGACACTGTCGCCAATCCCAAATCTGCACCAGGTTGTGCCCACGCAGGATTTGACTGTTCGAAGAGACTTTGCATATGCATAGCCAGATTCCATGCCACCGTCAATCAGTGCTTCCCATATGGGAAGAAGATCCTGTTTCCTCGCACCAAACATATCAATACGCTGTCCGCCAGTAATTTTGGTATAGAGATTGTATTTCTTTGCAACAGTTCCAATGATGATAAGCTTATCGGGTGTAATCTCTCCCCCCGCCATTCGAGGAATGACTGAGAAAGTACCGTTTCGCTGGATGTTGGCCAGAAATCTATCGTTCGTGTCCTGAAGACCTCTTCGCGGTTCGTCGAGCAGGTGCTTGTTGAATAGGGAGGAGATTATGGATCCAATAGCTGGCTTACAAGCCTCACAGCCAGTCGACTCCGGCTCTTTTCCGCACTCCTTCATAACATTTGAAAATTCTTTCAAGCCCTTGACACTGATAATGTTGTAGAGATCCGCGCGAGAGTATTCAAAATGTGGACATAGATGATTCTTGACTTCTTGGCCCATCGATGCCATAGTTTTGTTGAATATGGTTTGGACTAGAGGCATACAGCCACCGCATCCGGTCCCAGCTTTCGTACACGACTTGACGTCGCCAATGCTCTTGCAGGTTCCATCTTTAACATTCTTGACTACGTCACCTTTCGTAACATTATGACATGAACAAATTTGAGTGTCGTCGTCACTACAAGCTCGTTAATAGTCACTCCATAGACGGTAAGGGGAAGGAAACTCACAGATCATCCCCATCATCTTCGCCCTTACTCGCACCAACGATGAGCTCACTCGGTGGGATCTCCAGCTGCTTCTGATTCTTGACCATTGGTACCAACTTGACATAGTCCTTCGTATCACCAATCATCATTCCACCGAGCAGATACTTCCCATCCATCGTGAAAAGATACTTCTTGTAAACCTGCTGGAATGGATCCTTGTATGTCAAAGCCTTGACGGGGGGCGGGGATGGACCATCAGTGAGTCTTCTCACCTTATCTTGGGTTCCTTCTGAACCTTCTTTCTTTGCAGCTTGTCGTCGGCCAGGCATATTTTTCGGTCCATCTCGATCCGCGAAGAAGTCTCCAAAACTAGCGACCTCAACGCCAAGGAGCTTTAGTTTCGTGCTGAGATCCGGTCGTTTGAATTTCCGTGGGGAGTGAGCTTTCGCTTGGGTGAGATTGAATGCGAGCACATCTGCCATTTCAATACCAGGGGCAATAAGACCAAAGGTTTGGTTTTCCCAACTTGCACACTCCCCAATGGCGTAGATATCAGGGGTGGAGGTTGAGAGGTCAGGGGAAACTACGATACCACCTCCTCGATCCGCGCACTTGATTCCGGCTTTCCGTGCAAGCTCGTCTCGAGCTTTGATACCAATCTATCGATGTCAGTGCCCACTCCTACGCAAATTAAGAACCTATCCTTACCGCAAAGCAGATGCACGAGCAGTCCATTTGCTCACCGTCTTCAAATACTACGCCTTTTACAGAGTTATTCTCATCCGTCAAGATCTTTCCAACGCGCTTGCTGAGGAGGACGTCCAAACCGAGTGCTCGAACTTGTTCCACAACCATCCCGCCTGCATCACCGTCTAATTGTCTCGAAAGCACCCACCGGTTTCTCTCAATTAGCTTGACCTGACCAAAATCTTCTAGATCCATCATCGCTTTAGCAGCTTCAAGACCTAGCAAACCACCTCCAACAACCGCACCCGTCGTACCCTTCCTCATGCTCGCAAAGTCGATGAGCTTTTCCAGATCGTCGATTGTGCGATATACGAAAACACCTTTAGCATCGTGGCCGGGGGTGTGCCTTGGGAGCACTGCGTCGGACCCTGTGGCCAGAACGAGGATATCGTAGGGGACAGTGTCCCCAGCCGAGGTTTTTACAACTTTGTCTTCCGCGTAGATTTCAGTGACTAAGGTGTTGAGATGGTAGTTTAGGGAGCCTTCGGGCATCGAGGAGTACTGCCACCTTGTCAATCCCCTTCTTCCTAGATCAAATTTGAAGATTGTTTCAGAAGAACTCACCCATTCTCTCGGATTCAAATATAAATTCTCGACTTCTCGATGTTGGAAGAAACTCGTCAATCCGACGCGATTATACGCCAAATGTGGTTCCTCGCCAATCACCACGATATCATATTCTCTCCTCTTAACATCCAACTTCATGAGTTTCTCACTATCCTGAAGTCAGCAAAAAGACCCAAAATTTCTAAGAAAATGCAAACGGCCAGCTTACATAAACGCAATCCCCACCATCCCCAACCCAACAACCACAATCCTCTTCCTCTCCGTCCTCTTCGGCAACTCCTCTTTCAACGCCATCTCTTCCACCTTTTCCGGGAGCGTATTCGCCTCTGTATTATTCCACTCGCTATTCGACATATTGGCCGCTTTGGCTCCCCAATTTGGATTCGAAGGAAGGGATGATGGAGGACTGTGGGATTCGCCACTCGTAGGTTCTATCCCTGGAGTTAGGACAGGGATCGGATCAGACATATGTGCCTGTCTGAAGCTAAAGCTCCTTGCAGAGTCGGGGGGGTGTGTGCGATTGGAAGCTGAAAGACCTGCAATGCGATGTAGGTGGACGGGATAAGAGAAGGCGTGCTCAATGGAGCGGCCGCTCTCGACAGAGAAGCAATCCCAGGCAGAGAGTTGAGTGAAGGATGAAAAGATGGAGGAAGAGTACACAGTAGATCTACAAATGAAGACAGCTAAAAAAACGCTTAGGTTGTCACTGTCCTAGTCCGGAGTAGCTCTCTCTTCGCGCTGTACAGCTCTGTCTGCTTGCTTATCGAAGCTAAAAACAAAGATATCCCAACAACGAACACCACTTTGTGGCAATCATAGTTGTATGTCTGTCTCTGTCTATTAACGCCTCATTAAAACCCACCCCAGACACCAGTCAAATCGCACACAATACAAATTCCCGCAGCCGTTCCGCAGGATTTAACCCCATTAACCAGCTTTCTCCTCTGAGAAACGTCTTCTGGCCCCTCCATGGATAACACGAAGCCCCGCGGCGCCCGGAAATGCAGCCTTGACGCAAACCCGTGCTTTCGGGCTCCAGCCCAGACAAGGACCAAGGAAAAATTTAGCTCCGTTGACAATTACCCTTACCATAATTGCTTGTTGCGGAGCTCCGGGGAGAAAGCTGGTTGCAGTAGATGGGCAAGTCTGCGGGGCGATCCTGATAAGGGATAAAATCTCGATGGTGCCAAGCTCCTGCACGCGAAAACGCTTGGGCGAGATCGCGGAACGGAGATGCGGGTGCTTCTTCAAGATTCTCCGAGTCAGCTCTTTTCTCTCTCAATGTGTAGGGATTGACTCGGACAGTGATGCGAACGAAGGACAGATCGCGCTGTATCGAGATCTAGAATCGCATAGCATCGCGTTCTCAGGATTGCGCCCTGGCTGTCTTGTGACTGCAGAGTGATGTCAAAAGTCAAGGGAACAGCCGTTGAGTGGTTGAGAAAGCGGAAGCTAGATCACGAACCTCGCATTGATGTGACAAAGAGTACTATATTCAGAAGTAATTTTGGAACCGGTCATAATCGTGATATTTACAAAGCTCCAAACGAAAATGACGATATGAAAAGGCTTCAGATGCTCCCAAAAACGCCACTTTTGCAAGTCTGTGTCCTCGTGAAGCCCCCGTTCCCCGTGCTTCTTTGCACAAGAGACTAGAAGAACAGCAAATCTGCATCCGACCAGCCTTGCTCATTTAGGATAGCGTGTGCGCTCTTCTCAAGCGCTTCTGGACCGCAGATGAGTACCAACGCATCCTCATCCTCCCCTCTGACGCAATGCTCTTCCAGCAATGATGCCCCGATTCGGCCTCTCAATCCTTGCCAGTCTTCAGGGCCTTGGGTGAGAGTATAGATCAGTTTACATCGGTCGACATTGTCTCTTGCAAAGGTGTCTAGATCCTCTTTGCAGAGGATATCTTCGACAAGACGGTTCCCATCGAAAACAACGCACGTAGTGGGATCTTCCTTGTCCTGCATGACGGCGCGGAGAACCTGGAAGATGGGTGTGATGCCTGAACCGCCACAGATCATAAAGAAGCGCCTCACTTGTCGCTGCACGCTGTTGACTGCGCAAAGACCATGGCCAAGGTATTCGAATTTTCCAATGGGTCCTTTGAAGTCTACGGTATTACCAATTGGGATCGCATCGAGTGCTTTCGTCATCTTGCCGCCGGCGCGCTCTTTCGTGTCAAAATAGACTTTCACAAGGACGTCGCAGAAGCCTTTCCTTGTGGTCTGAGAAATAGGGGTGTAGCTGCGAATGATGTTTTCTTGCGTCACGGGATCGCGAAGTCGGATCATCAGATGCTGGCCAGTCGGCAGACCAAGTGGCTGGTCGTCATGCTCCAGCTTGAAGGTGAAGATTCGGGTGTCCCAGGATACGGAAACTTTCGAGTGGAGAAGGGCTTTGTTCCACACTCTTGAGTTGAGGAAGATCGGCCTTAGCTCAGTGGACTCATTTTGCGGTTCTCCTTCTGCAAGAATTCTACGGGAGGCCTCATCCAGAGATCCAATATGATAGGAGGGCATCATCGCCTTAGCAGTCTCACTGTCTGCATGGTGTCAGCGCTAGATCACATTTGTTTTCTACATTACTTACGGATTGCCATGAACTCGTCAGTGCTGTCTAACCCAGCAGCTGAGATGATACTCTGTGCTCCTCCTGGATGCTCCTGCAGGAATGCTGTCCCGTCATACACCTCACCATTGACGACGAACCACGGCTGTTCTGCTTTATCATGTTTTCGGAGCTGATCGATTGTGATCTCCCGGTCCAGGCCATCCTTGGTCATCTTGATCTCTTTTGGTGTTTCAACGACGACTGCATCATCGGCTTCACCGCCTATCCTCTCACCCCATTGGCCGTTTGTCAAATTGCCCCCAGCCTTCTTTATCCTCTCCATCCAGCCTCCAGGGAGGAGCGCAGGCTGTGTTGGATGCTCGAATCGAAGTGAGCCGTTCTCACTGTGAATAACTATCCGGTAATAAGGATTGTTCATCATACCCAAGACTGACCAATACATATCCCTTGGTTGGATGCACATGCTTTCATCCATTGACCTAACAAGAATATCTTTCGCCTCTTGAAGTTCTTTCACAGGGATATCCAAGCTCCAGAAACACCAGCAGAAACATGTCTCCCGCCAGTCCATATCGAGCCTCCCTCCAAACAATTGCTTGTTTTCGAAACCTCGATACCTATCTTCGGCATATTCGATATTTGAGAGTCTCCACGTCTTGCCTTTGTCGATTGATATCTCCACTCTAGTGATGCGACGGCCTCCTCCACTGTAAGCATAGCCTCTAGCGGTATATACTTCTGGCGCTGCTGCAATGGCAAGTTGTTCTTCGTGTGCGGGGTAGGCAATCGCGGAGTTAGGGCTAAGATCGTAAATCGCATAGCGCTCGTCTTTCCACCAGGCTGGGTTCTTAGCAGCCTCATCTGGATCCACCATCGTCCTGCATATGTAAGTCATAAAACAGGGCTTAGCGCTAATGATACGTACGGAAGAACTCTGTTGTCATATATGTGGTACCAATTATCACTTGGCTCAGCAGTGACTATGAGCTTCTTCAGCCACTTAACACTTCTGCCACCAATCTGACCTGGAATCACTGCTCGCAACGGTTGTCCATGATCTGGTCGGAGCATTTCGCCATTCATCCCGTGAGCGAGCATGATGCCCCGATTCGGGTCCATGACCCAATTGAGTTTCACCGAGGTTCCGTAGTAGCCATTTGGCTTGTGACGCTTAGCTTTGTGCAGTGAATGAAGAGTACAATACTTACAAGTTTGTCGGCACCTTCCATGCAGACATACCTCGCCTTCCTCAAAGGGTTTGCCCTCTTGATGACGTCTGCCATTACCACTCCAGTGAACAGAGCGGTTGAGACACCGGCGGGGCCCCATGAGAAACCTTTCGATTTGCGGACGACGTTCTGCTCCTTTCGTCTGTTGCCTGCGCAAACTAGAGTGATTGGATATGTAACATTTTCATATTCTGATAGCAGCTCCCTCAGGGTGATCTTGAGAGGATTGGCCACGAGGCTATAACTACTATTAGCTCTAACTTCAAGTAAAATGAAATTGAGAGGTACCCTTCAACCGTGAACTCCCAATTTGGAATATCTTCATCCTGAACAATTGGTACTGCGCCGTGATTCCTTACGTAGAACAGCTCCGGACTTGTCAAGAAACCCTCGTTGAACAGGTCTGTTAAAGGGGCCTCGACGTTGAATGGGTGAACACCAGTTAGTCGAATCAGTCGAGGATCTCTCGGTACGTGCGCATCAGGCGTTGGAATGTCGATGTCCAGTATCTTCGAGGGAATTGTAGATGGAGGTGGCAGAGGTAACGAGAGAAGTTCTTCGCCGCTTAACCCGTACTGAGATGCAATCGAGGCCCAGGAGCGCGTTCTCTTTCTATCATCGATAGACTTTGTATCATCTCCATCAATCACTGTTTCGGGAGGCGTAGGCGGTAAGTCGACCACTACCTGATGGGACTGGATATTTTCTTCTTTCATTACGGCACCCATATTGAATCAAGCGAGAAGGATGCGGTGAGGATAGATAAAAGATCACTCGATCGAGGTTAAGTGACAGGTAATAGAACGCAAGTAAGGTTTAACCCTGTGAGAACCATGCAGAGAAAGACCTCGAGATATGAAGTAGAGAAAGATAGGAACTTTCATGGGGCTCAGCCGCCTAATCGCGCACCCTAGTGTTGTAGGTTCGCTATTGCAGTCAATTGATAGTGTACTCTGGGGGTATTAGGGTGTGTGTGCCACATGGGTTTCGTCATACTTTTGACTACAAGCCACTCCGCCCGGAGAAAGCTGGTCCAGCAGCGGGAGGAGCTAGGCTAAAGGGGAAAAAATTGGAAGGGTCCGCGGAAGTGGCTGATCAAAAGGAAACTGCAGATCTGTGGGATCACAACCGATGGTGTGAGGGGTCGCTCGATGGACAAGGAAGAGGAATAATGGGGCGTGTAATACGATCTTCGCCGGGTCTGCGTCCTTATCTTTGCGAGGAAGCGGGCCGTTTCAGGTTAGCACTGCCGACCTGGAAGAACTTCAGCGAATCCAAGAAGCAGAAATACCGACACCCATTCTTGCATCTGCGGCTTCAAGTCTTGGGAAAGTTTGCCTCTCGTCCAGACTTTGAGAACCCAACTGGCCGTGTATTCGAGAGCCATGGCCAGCGGAAATATCTCAACTTTCCAGCTCCTTAGCCCGTGGAAAAGGGTTACAAGTACTCATCTGCTCCCCACCCCTTCAACAAAGCCAGACAAAGTCGACTGCGGTATTAACCTCGATATTTCTAGTTCCATGGGATTATACAATCTGCAGAAGTATCTCCTTATGTCAATCTTTCGTTCAATCCGCAGTTCTTGGCAATTCTCTGCTTGCCTTAACTGAGCCCGATCTTGGTACATTCTCTTTTCTTTCTCTGCCACTACTTTCCATATTTCCTTTTCTTGTTTCCGCAGCGACATCTTACCCATGGCGTAAATCCCCTCACCACAACTACCATGGAGCACGCGGGAATAGGCGGAAGACTCAAGGGAATTGCGGAGTTGACTGCATTCCTGCAGGACGTCCGGAGTACGACAAACACACAGGACCCACTTGCATCCGATTCATATTAAAATTCTGACGCTCTCATTGAGTGCAATAAGAGAATGGTACGATAAGAGATGGAAGGATACGGTTGCTCTCACGGGTGTTGAGCTCCGGGTAGTTACATCTCCGCGGCATAAAGCGAAGCGGCAACGATTCGCCGAGCGACGCTATAACCACCAATTGGGCATCATACGGGGAAAGAATGCATCGTTGGGACTTTATCATCTAATAATCTCTCTACAAGACTCTCTACCTGTACTTTACGCGCTGCTACGTGTCTCTTGGTGATCTCTGAAACGAGGTACTGCATATCGGCACAGATGATGGGACTCGCAAGGGCACGATTTACATCAGGATGCTACATCCTCTGGACACTCTCCTCGATTCTAGGAATTGGCTTAGTAGATCAAAGTATCCCCATTCATGTTCTGTGGCTTGCGCCAGTACACTATATCGTGGAAAAAGTTGGTCGAGACGCTTACATTTCGAATCTAGCTCGCGGTATATTGGTAGAATTAACTCCAATCCATGGTTCATGTTTTTGTTGCCCGCTGATCCGCATGTCACCCCGCTCGGAAAAAGTGTCTATGTGGAGTGTAAAGTCTAGAATACTTGATGAGCTCCTGTTTAGTCCGTTCAGCACATGCAATTGCCTAAAGACTATTCTCAGTGCCCATAGCAATTCGCTAAAATACTTCTTCTTTCCATGCACGACGCCCTCGCAGTCAGTCATAATTTGATGTCCCTCGCTATCCACGACCCGCCAAAGGCTAGGCTAAATAACTGGATCTGAAGAAGTCGGTTTGTTATCGCTGTTAACGCACTTGAAGTGATCCTTCGCTTTGCCTTTCCCTTTTACAGAGAATATTTTGTTGTCTCGCTTTGGGTCAAGCCTGTCTTCATTGCCCCAATCAGGCGACCTAAAAGAAGGTAGAACGAGCAGGTTGAAAGCGAGACACCCCATCACAACACATTTATTAAGTCTGTTAGTCTTGCGCCAGTGAGTCAGGCGCAATATTTAGTAGAAGCATATGTCCGGAGCAGAGGGTAGAGGTCATTGTGGGTGCGTTCATCGTTGATGGCCCGGGGAATCAAAGTGAGAGGAAAGGTCACGGATGCAAGTCTCGTGCATGAGGGTGGAAGGAATGTGCTTCTAGAGCTGTTGCTCAAGCCCAACTTCAGCAGCAGACTCTTGCTCCAGATGGTCCAGGCAATGCACATAGCTAGTGCCCTTAGCCAAGTCTCCACGTTGGCTAGAAGTGAGAGAGGTCTCAACCGTGGAATGGACACCCCGGTTGTAGCATGCTTAAGCGCGAATTAAGATGCGCCTTCGTCTCCAGTCCCATTGGCGTAGAACTTTAAGACATGAAATACAATGGCCTGGTACAGACTGGAGAACCCTTGGTCGATGTGAGCATCTGTGGTGGGATCGTGTACACCAGAAGTCGAGGGAATCGGGCCAGTGGTGGCGAGGATAACAAGGAAGGATCCTTGGATGTTTTCTGTACTTGACGTCGCTCGGCCACAAGCTCAGCGCGACCCCCAATCCCCTTTGGTATCAGTTTAAGCTGGGCGGGCAAGCGGTGGATCCCCCGCAGCCCGGTCCCAAAGGTTACCACGACAGCCAAAGTTTGGGGATTTCTCCCGTCATGGCGGTTCCATTGCTGTCGGGTACTGACGATAAAAGTGAGGCAGTGCAGAAGGCGAATGGGATGTTTATAACCAGTTGATGGATAGTTCATTACCTAGACCGGAGAGATGGCCTGACCACGGATGCTTTTGTGACATATGTGGAATGCGGCTGGAGTCGCGAATGTTCGACCACTGGAATGCTTCAACTTTCTTTCACTGCAGTAACAGCCCTGACACGCTCGCCCACACCGAGCTCAAGATAAAGAACAGCTAGTCAGGCAATTACCTCACCCATACATGTTCTGTATTACTCTTTTATGAAGATGCGACAGCCTAGAACGAGTCTGAGAGCGGTCCGACCTGAATCCGGTCCTGAAGCCGTTTCCGTGCGGCCTCTGCACGCTCCTGCGCCTTGTGGGCAACTCTCTTCCGAGCCGATGCCTTGTCGAATATTCCTCTTGTCCCATGCTTAATCCTCGTTATCATGTCCCCTGCCTTCCCTTTCGTTAAGTCGCTACGTTTCAGTTGGTCTTCCTCTGGGCGGAATTTATTCAGAAAATCGACTTGCGCCTGAGACGCCATACCTCTGCGCCATAGTTGCATTTTAGAAACGAATATGTACTCAAACACTTCCGCTGCAAAGGTATCTGCAGCATGAACAACATGTTCAAACGACTCTCCCTGCGCTATGACCCGAGGAGTGGCGTACGGGCTTTTCGACTTGACACCGGACGGAAGTCTGCGGTAATACTTGACCACAAAACCACTATCCTCTGTCCTGGAGGGCTCAATGACTAGGTAGTTACCGGTGTTTGTGGTCAAGACAAATTTGCTGTCCCCGACAGCGACCCAGGCAAATTCGCTGAGTTTCCGTACGTACTGGTCGCCTGAGGTGTCTGCTATAAGATCGTGGACGGAGTCGTAGTCAGTGAACGTGATCATACCCGGAATCCGTCTAGCCACGGCCTGTCGCTGAACTCTAGCTGCCTCTTCTTCCCGTATCTTTTCACGTTCTTTTCTTTCTTTTAATTCTGTCATAGCTTGACTATCCGCGTTTTCCACGATTTCCGCCGGGTCCAGGCCAAAGAGTGTCGGCGTGGATACAACACCGGTACTCAACGCGGCCACTAAGTCAATGATGTGACAGTTTTGTTTGCTTTTGTGGAGCCTCATCCCGCGCCCAATCATTTGCACAAGCAAGTTGCGAGACTTGGTCGGGCGAGCCAGAAGCACGCAGTCGATATTTGGGATGTCGGTTCCTTCCGTGAAAACACCACAATTTAGGAGCACTGGAAACTCTCCATTCCGAAATGCATCAACCCTCTGGCTACGGACCTTCTTTGGTGTGTCTCCTGTCACAAATTCAGCCGCAATGCCGTGTTGCCGGAATTTTGCGGTCAGATTGGAGACGTGGCTCAAGTCTACACAGAAGACCAACGTTGACTTCCGCTCTTTCGCCCGCGTCATCCAGGCCCGAACAGCGATTTCATTGGTCTCTTCAGTGTTAATGGCTCTTGAAAGAGCACCAGCCTGGAAATCGCCATTGGCGCCGGAGCCGAGTCTGGTCAGGTCGGCTTTGATCTCGACCGTGGTAAAAATAACATCAGAGAGCCAGTTCTCTTCGATCATATCAACATAGTCACTACTCATCATTAGCCCAGGCTTTTCCGGCCAAACGTAGGGCACATACCGATGATACACAATATGGTCGATGACTGAGCCCAGCTTCCTTCCGTCAAATCGGGAGAAGGTTGCAGATACGCCTACAAGAGCAGGCACAGAAGTTGTGTTCCAATCTGCAGGATGTCGCAATCCAAAATGTTCTAGCACATCGAGATACTGCGAGCTGACTATATGGTGGGCTTCGTCTACGAGAATCAACTTGTATCTTAACGGATCGAACTTGAGAAGCCGATCGCCCGACATGATACTCTGTATCGAAGCCACGGTGATATCTGCAGCACCAGAGGCATGGTGGTTTCCCATTTCTATATCGACGTGCTTGTGCGGATAGGCGATGGTACAATGGCGAGCAGCTTGCTCGACGAGTTCCCGCCGGTGAGCAAGAATGAGGGTCTGGGACGCATTGCCTACGGAAGCAATGCGGTCAATTAAATGTGTGAAGATGACCTTGGTTATATTCAGTCTACGAAATCGAAGGGCGAAATATCACAATTTACAGTCTTCCCACTGCCAGTCGCCAGAGAGATACCGAGCCTCTTGTGTCCTTTCCTGAGGTACGAAAGCACGGATTGGATGCATTCTTCTTGATATTCGCGGAGAGTGATTTGCAATGGAGAGACTGGTTGGGAGGATTGCAGAACGAGGACGGGGGTTGTGGCGGTTGACGCGCCTCGGGAGATTGTACGAGTAGGTAGTATACCTGCCCGCTTAGATATTTTCAGCGCATACTGTGAAAATCGCAACATCAATACATTTGAGTGTCAATAAAGTGCATTCAGGTCGTAGGAAGGTGCAGGTGCGGTTGTCACGAAATTTGAGCCGAGGCTTTCCCGCCTTGGCAACGACCGCCTAGGGGAAGCTTCGTCAACATACGTCCTCACTTGTACCACCCACCATGACTCCACCGCTATATTAATGCTCCTAGAGGTGCACTAGGGACTTTACAGAGTGCCACAAGCTCACGCCTAAACTGACCACCTACCATGAACTCTTCCGCCCGTCATTTTGCAAGTAACGAACTCTCTGATTCCGACTTTCAAGAGTCCCACAGTTCGACCACTTCTGGCCAGTCCTCGGGTAAAGATGAATCTAAGGGCCCCTCCAAACGCCTGCTCCACTCCCCTAATTCTTCATGCAAACGTCGCAAGCAGTCAGGCTCCGATTCTGTAGAATTTTTCCCTGACACCAAGCGCCATCTCCAAGGCCAATACATTAATGCTTACCGCACCCTCTTTAACGAAAGTGTGAACGATGCGGTGCATCGATTTGTCTCAGATGCCTCTTTCATCCCACCAAGAGCCCAAATCGGCGCGTCAAGATGGTCCATGGACGAAAAGTCCAGGTTCTTCGCAGCCCTCGACAGGCTTGGAAGAGGTGATTTGCCCGGAATTGCTCGAGCTGTGCGAACGAAGACCATTCCGGAAATTCAAAACTTGTTTCTTCTGCTAGAAAATTCCACTCTCGAGCGCAAGATCACCTCTCAAGACATTTCGGCTGCAACCGAAGTCAGTCCGGCATGCATTGAGCGACTAGAAGTGGCTGGCGATGCGCTAGCTTGGTATCAAGAACGCTTTGAAGCAAAGGCAGAACAGGATAGATATGGGAAGTACTGGCTCGTCACACCCGAGATAGCCGATCAAATAGAGGAAGCCATTAGACCCTCGAGGACCCCTTCTTTGTCTCTACCGCTTGATTCTAGGAATGCAGAACTTGAGGATTCTTCGCCTGTACGCAATGCAAGCACCCCAAATGTACCAGAGATCTTGCAACACATTCCTGAGGCAAGTCTTCTCAAGCCATCGGCACTTCTTACCCTCTCAAAGTCTCTCTTCATGAATTCTTCTCCCATTCTTCAACCGACATATCCGCATTGGACCGACCTCATTTCACCATTAGCGTCGGAGCCATCGATCTACCGAACTGCATTCATCGATTTCCATACTTTAGTCCTTTCCCTCACAAAACGCATTACTCAGGCCACCATAATCCAAGCGACATCTCGTATTCGATCACAAAGCTGGCGTATCAAGAAAGGGGTGAGTCCCTTAGTGAAGAGACGAGATGTACTCACTGCAGTAGACATGTTAGGATTGAAGAGGAATGGACGCGAGCGATGGAAGGGAGTCGCAAGGCGTTGTCGACTCCGTGTGTTTGACGGGGCGGGGAAAAGTAAGAGGGAAGTTGATTGGGATGAAATTGAAGCAATCATGGGAATACCAGTACAGCCAAAGGACTTTGCAGATGCCGATTCTAGCGGGAAAAAGCGAAATTTGTCCTCTGGTGAGGACGAAGATGATTTCAAATGGAGAGCTCGTCGTAGCGGCACTCCTCTTCCTCGAGAAAGCCTCGCCCACTCTGAAAACGATGACGAGTCCAGGTCTGATAAGCAGTGCGAAGATGAAGGCTCGGGAAGAGACTCTTCAGGAAGTAGTCAAACGTCACAATCCTCCGCACGCAATACGACCAGGTCTCCTTCAAAGCCTCCGCACAGCTCACCAGACGCAAAACTAGATATGATCTTAGAAGACCTTGATCAAGAAGCCAGCCGGGAAGAGGAGCGTCGCCTCTGGGAAATCCTCGGTGATACCCAACATCCGATTAAAGAGCCCAGAAAGACTGAAGAAAATCCGCTCCCCAAATTCTCCGATGACAATACCGCCAATTTTGAAGGGTGGAGGGGCTGGACAGAGTACTATGCCGAATGGGAAGAATTCTGTACCCCTGTCCCCGAAGTCAAATTCCTGGAAAATAGAAAGCTACCCCGGGCTACGACAGACAAGCTCAGCAACCCCGATGCGACTACTTCAATCTACCAAGGCTCCAACAATAGTGATAGAGATGGACAAAGTGACAGAAACTGGAAGAAGAGTAGGAAGGCAAACGCACCTGACATCCCTATTCGAGGTTCAAGAGCCTATGCAGCCTTACAAGACAGTGTTTCCGCGTCTGTCGATCGAGATGCACACGATGAGGGTGTATCTGATGATGCTAAGATGCTGGTGGACTCTATTGAGAATGCGCATATGCAGCATAGAGACTCCCTTGTAACTCAAATGTCTGATTATGTGATGGAAGTGGATATGAATGTGGAGCGGGTGCTGCAGGGAGGTAGTTCTCCCGACCGATATCTGTAAAATAGCTCCATCCGGAATGCAGTTCTTATTCACTGTGCACCGGCTTTTAAGTGGAGGAACAAGGTGTTCTGTTACCTAATTTGTGCTAGTGCCCATGACCATTCCAAAACGAAAGCTTCGTTCCTCCACAACTTCCATACCCTCTTCTCCCCAGATCTTCGACCTCCCCTGCCCCCGTACTCACCCCTGTGCTTCACTTCGCACAAACTTGGGCATTTCTATTCAGTGCCCTTCACAGCAGGGGCAACATTAAGACCACCATGAGATACACAATCTTACGGTTCTCGGTCCACGCTTGCCCTTCCAAGATATCGTTAAAGAGACCCCTGGGGGCCTTTGAGTTTTAAAGACGCGGGAGACGGGTCTAAGTTTATAGATTGTTTGGTGCGATTCATCGCCGTGGTAGCAGTGTCCCGCTAACTGCCAAGATTCGTGGTACAACGGGACATGTTTGAAGATCTCGTCGAGGACCTCCAGAGGGATAGTGTCCACAGTGAGAGACGGGTGAATGTTTGGATGATATCAGGTCAAGCTCGGCGAAATGCTAGAAGAGAATGAAGAAGATGATTTACGATCTGTTGCTAGTGGATTATAGCGGATATTTGAATTTAGGTAGGTGTTGTTGTTGTTGTTGTTGTTGTTGTTGTTGTTGGTGTAGAGGTGGGAACTCTTTGAGCTCAAGCGGAAGTCGGGGATATTCTAGGGAACCAGAAAGGTGAGAAGATTCGGAAGAGGGAAGGGCCACTTTCACTACACCAACTATTCACAGGTCGGAATGTGTTGAAATTCTCAAACCGCACTTTGGAAGTAGCCGAGTAAAGCCCTCCAAAGATGAAGGGTGAAAAGAGGAAGAGGTCACATCCACTGCACCAACTGTTCGCAGTTCACAATATGGTGAAAACCTCGATCCATACTTTGGAAATGAGTGAGTAAAGCCCTCGGAAGGATTGATGTCAGCACTAACACAAAACAGATTCAATGGCCACCTTTGGACATCGATAGAGGCAGACTCTGCCTAGCGAAGAATGGTTGCCCTAATTTTTTTTTCCCCACGAATATTAACATCAAGCCTAATATCCACAACAGCAACTCCTAAGCCCCAAACTCCTAAATCCCTCGTCGTAATCAATCTGAACAACAGAACCAGGCTGTCCCCAAGGACTTGAAAAGTTATATTTCCTCCCTACTATATTTCTAGTATTTGTAGTTGTCCTCGGGGTCCTGAAGTTGTTACGCGCTAGTAAAGCTAAGATTTTCGTTCTCTTCATTCCGAGAACGCTTCGCGTCGATAGGACTAGAAGTTTCAGTTTCTTTCTCGTCATCAAGTGGTCCCTCCTTGTCGGTAGGACCGGATCCCTCATTTTCCTTGTTTTGAAAAATGGTCGCGTTCACAAACTAGCGCCTCTACTCTCATCCCTACGAAACATTCTGGCTTCTGAAGGACGGGAAGAATTATTGTCATTGCCATTCGCATTACCAGTAATTCATCGTAGGCTAGGAATTAGTGAACCAGTGCGTCGGCTAGCTCGACGGAGTCCCTCACGGAACCTTCCAACAGCTCTGTCAATTCGAATGACTTACGAACAACATTGTAATCGCCTGTAGATGAAGTGTGCACTGGAGATATCTCGGGTCGAGCCAGTAGTGTATTGGTTCTCGTAAATGGGGAGATATTCCAGGATGTTGTCTATTAGCTCCCGGGAAGGCCACTCATGGCTTGTTCCATGTTTATAGTGAATTAGGACTTGGGTCTTGGAGGGATAGATAATTTTAAGGTCGTGGTAGATGTGATGCTAAAAGGTGAAGACTGCAAATTCGGGTTTATAGGTTTTGAATTGAACTCACATAATCCTGGTAATGGCATTGACATATTTAGTTCTTGAGTTAGCGCATTAGTCACACACGTTCCTAATCCTGTCCCATCAAATCAGCGCAATTGGGTGATATGGGCGACGCATCAGACAGAATCCATCGCAGAATAAATTAGGATAGTAAATTGGGACAAAAGGAACCATTGTCTAAGCGGTTCCCGTGGAAATATTAGTAAGTGTCAAGGATTCCTTTTCGCTGCTAGCGTTTTGCGGAAGGCCCTTAACACGCTGTCTACTACACCGCCAACACCTTTAAAGCCTACTCTTCACCCCTAAAAACTCACCCTTCTCCACCCTCTGACACAACCCCTTCAACCTCTCCGCCGCCCACGCAAAATCTGACATCTCAAGATACACCTGCGCACTGAACCGCACCCACCAATTTCCGCCATAGAACATAAAAGCCATGAACGTATCATAATCATCAATCACCGCCTTGCTCATCCAATCTCTAACAAAATTTCCCACGCTGGCTTTCTGCACTCCGTTTTCGACTGCGATCTTTTCAATTGATAGAAGAGCTAGCGGGAGACGCACGTTCGATAGGCAACAGTTCGACAAAGTGCCAGTTGCGTTTTCAAGGACCTCCGTACCGAGGACTTCTGCGACGTGGCTAGCTGCGGATTTGGCGAGCGTGTGGTTGTATGATATAATTTTCCGTTCGCCGCCAATGCTAGAGCGGAATTTGAGGGCATCTGGGATGCAGAGATATGGCGCGTTGTCAATGGTTCCAACGAATTCGAAGTTCGTGACAAAGGAGGATTTGGAGCTTTTAGGGAGCGGGCTGTGGATTGTAACACCGGGCTTTGGTTTGGGGATGAAGCCGTGTGATGTAGGGAGAGTGGAGGGGAGAAGGGGCTGGTTGCGTAGTGGGACGTAGAAGATTGCGCAGCCCCGGGGGACGAAGAGCCATCTATTATTCTAATTGTTAGCGCTTATCTTTTTCTAAAGGGAGAGCCGCTATCAGTGACGGATGTCGGCAAGCTATCGACCGTTGAAGAGAAAGTGACTGAGGAGCAGAAGATCAAGAACACAGAAAGGTGCAACTTCTCACTCCGTGGCCGCTCCTTCTTCAAACCTAATAAGAGAGGACGAAACTTACTTATGACAATTACTGACCAAGAAATCTGGATCCAGCTTCGCGAGGTCTAGTTCCACATGGCCAACCCCATGAGCCGCATCCACACAACTTAGAACGCCCAGTTCTCGGCACGCTTCCGTTAGTTTCTCAAAAGGCATTCTTACACCTGGCATGCTGACCACAGTATCAAAAATCGCAACCTTAACTCTACATCCCTGGCTCTTTTCCGCAGCCACTTTCCTCTTAAATTCGTCAACAAGCCAGTCATCTTCCACCGGATACGTATATTCAATTTTCACCGATTCCGCAGGGGTGGTTTCAGTGATGTAAGTCACAGTCTTCTCACATGCTCCGTAAATAGTGGCGAAGTAGATAATCTTTTCTCCAGGCTCAAAGGCGAGGTTGCGGAGAACGGTGTTAATGCCGGTAGTAGCGTTGGGGACAAAGACCAGGGTTTCGACCGGGGCACTGAGAATGGTGGAGATGGCAGACCGCGACTGGTCGAGGAGTTTAGGGTACGTGTAACGGATGAATTCGTCGGGTCGGGATTCAGCTTGGTCTTGGAAAGAGCGCATTGCGGCGCGGACTGTGTTGGGATAGGTGCCGAAGGAGCCTAAGGAGAGTTAAGACTGGACGAGTGGAACTCATGTACTACTAAAATTCCATAGAATCGATCGCAGAGGGAAAGAAGCTAGACGTCGCTGGGAGCATTGGCGTTTGTCAACTGAAAGAGTAGTTCGAAAGATGAAAAAAAATATCTACTTTGATACCAAGGCTAAAGAGACCGAGAAACAAGGAACTAGCTCACCATGATTCAAATTTAAATACTTTGGATCAAAAAGAAATTGCTTCCTCAGCTCCTTTCCAAACTTCAGATCTCCCTCACTCTTGTCTCTCACAGCGAGCGTTGTCAACGTCATGACTTAAAAATCTTTATACCTCTAAGACTTTATAAGGGCCTTGAAGAAGTGAGAAGAGGGAACGCATATAAGCAATCCACTGTAACTCAATCAAGAGGAGTAAAATCCGGCATCGGATAGCTGCAGTGCTTGTGTCTCCCAAAGGGCGCGTTGTCGCTTTGAAATACGAGTTGTTCCGTTGAAATTGACCAATGACAGCGAAGCGAGGGATGGCGGCTAGAATCGGCCCCGCATCTACCTTTTCCCAAGCGTCATATCGCAGGATAAATTCTGACTTCTGCAAAGACGTGGATAGTTTGACACAGATTCATATTTGGTATCTACTACATAGTTCTACGTTTACGTTCAAGATTGTTCATCTTCACTCCTTCAAGTATAAAACGTCCATCGCCAGGATGACAAGATCCGTTTGTGACCGACGACCACATCAGGTAATTATGTACAGCATGTAGTGAAAGAATATTTTGAAAGCAAATACTACCTCATCCAACCCCATGAGACATTCTAAACGCGAGAAATGAACAGAGGCATAAAAGAGCGTAGCGGGCAAATTATATCGTGCGCATTCCGCTTGCGACCTCACGCTTCATCCGCCTCCTGTACTGCTCTCGGAACTGGATACGACCGACAGTGCCAAGGCCAACGGCAAGGAACAGTCCTCCTGTCCATATACAGGTGATGACAAGCCCTGTAGGGAAGAAGGCGAGATTGGTACCAGGGAGGTTGAATGGCGCAGCCTTCGCAACCGCAGCTGAGGCTGAAGCTTGAGCGGCAGGATCGTTAGTTGTCGTGGCCTGCTTTGAGAAAACGCCATTTACGAATGATGCTTCTTGGGATGAAAGCGTTGCTGACACTTGCTGGTTCGACTTTGGTGATTGCGCCGACAGCTCTATCTTAGGAATGAGTAGCGGTTGCAAGGTAGCTCTGTTCTTGATTAGTCATGCGTCACCATTTGGAAATCATTATACTAACTGTGTCATAGCGGAGCCCATCAGGTTAGGATTGATCTTTCCGACATAGTTGAGGACCTTGAGCTCTTGTGGCGCAGCGCTAGTTTGCCTTTCGACCAAAAGACCGTCACGAATTGGGGGCCACGTGACTTCTTCCCTCCTCATGAATGTCCCATTCATACTTTGCACAGTAGCGCCGAGGTAAGACAAGGTCATACTAACATCTGCGGCGGTGACACCAACCCAAGGATCGATTGGGGCTGAGATGTTGTACATTCGGAGTTCGGCTTGGAAGACTCCGGTTGTGTTGTCGAGGAAGGGTAGATTGTAGCAGACGGCGATTCCGGATGGGTTTGATGCTTGGCCGTTGAGTTGTGTGAGTGCGTTCTGGCAAGCTTGCTTTGTCTGCGTTTCCCATGCTGCGAGGTCAGCCTTTGCTGCGTCGCCAGATTGTGGTGTCGATGAGATTTGAGGGTCCGGGTTCGTATTGCTGGTATCTTGCCGTCGAGTGAGAGTCGCTACCATGGAATCCGCATCTCGTCGAAGTTGTTCTTCAAGGTCCTCGCCGCGTTGGAAGAGTGCGTTGACGGTTGCTGAAGCCTGGCTGGCGACTAGGAGCCCGCCCAGCAATGCAGTCTTGAGAATCATGGCGAAGATGATGGGGATAATTAGATATGTTCTGTTCTATTAAAGATGCTGGATGGGAATGAGAGTCGACCGAGCTGCACAGCAGCGGCGGGAAATGAGGGTGGCGAGAAGAGAAACTGCAGAATAGAAACAAAGAGTGAAGGTGTGAAGGTCAACCACGGCACAGGAGAAGCCGGCTCTGCATGGAAGACATTAGGAGAAAACGTGAGTGTCTAGAGAGTTAAGGGAGAGATGCTATGGGGTAAGTGGTGGGGGTGACGACGCAGGCCAGCCTCAAGTCCGATGGTGGGTTGGTGACACCGTGATGGCGTGAGTGGCAGAGACTGAAGGAGCAGCACCAATAACGCATTGAAATCATCATGGGGAGAGTTGAGACGGTCTCTGCCGGACACTGAGACGGGTGGCAGCGGTACTGTCATGCGGAACTGCCAATCGAAGCTAACATAAAGCTTAAGATGGATAAACGAAGGGCTATTTCGCTCGAAGCCAGCTAATGGCCAGTCAAGCTTTGGACTCAAAGGGGTTAATTTCGAGCGTGGGCCCATACAGGCATGAATCGCTGGAGCTCCTTGAGACAATTGGTGTTGAGGTTCGGAGACGTGGGCGCACAGACGAGACCTGCGGCGCTTCAGCCATCAGGCGGCGGGCCAATTGGCGGCTCTGCATCCTTCGCTAAGTGTCGACCCCTCGCTGGCCCTCCCGAGTTTCTCTCGGCTCTGGGGTTTCATCATTCTTCTTTTCTTGAGCCTCGTCGCATCACTCCCATTTCTCTCGACGCTAGGCTACCTCTCGTCGCCTGTCGTTCTCAGTTCATGAACCAAAGGTCTCAAAACAGTGCGGATGCTGCCGCTGTCGTTGAACGAAGTCCGGGCTTCTGTAGCTCACCAGAACGCGAGCTCGGCGTCACGCCCGGAGTGAAAGTTCCGTTGAGAGATATCTCATCCGCCTTGCGCCCGATGAGCCCTATCCTTTGGTACCTAGGTCTATAGGCGTTTCGTTCTTCGAGACATCCTCTGCCGACCAGTAACCTGGCCAGGCCCGGCGATCGCGGAACTTCTTTCTTCCCCTCCGATAGGGACTGCCCAGAAGTTACGGTGAAGGAACACACATCATCGTGTCGTCTCCGTGTCGTCCGTGTCGTCTGCCTCGGTATCATCGTTGCAGCCAAATGAGCGGTGCAGTTGGTGCTGTCACGCCTGCCACTCCAATAGAGGGCTGCGCAGCTATTAAAGGACGACTTGTCCATTCTTCCTGTACTTCCTTCTCTCGCGCAGCCTGCGGTCCTTGCAGTCCTGCAGTCCTGCAGCCCTCTTTGGCCGCCAACCCTCTGCCACCACGAATAAGGGTCATTCCAAGTCGATCCGGACCAGCCCTGCTCCTTTTCGGGACGGCTCGCGCGCTCGACTTCCAAACGATCCAGATGATCTGGCACCACACGGTGTCTTGCTGACAACGGCGGCCTGCGAACAGCTGCACAGGGCCTCCTCTCGTGAAAGAAGCGAGTCACGAATGCACACATGGCATGCGCCGCCCTAACCCCCAAGGGTGCGCTCGTGCCCTACTCGCACTCGCCCAACTCCCGCGGCCACAAGCATATATTGCAACCTTCTCACTAATGCGGTTCGGAATGCAGAAAAGTAATTGCCAGCACATCAAAAGGCTTTTGTGCATGCTATGGAGATAGCCTGTCCTGCTCGCTAGGATTTCGGGATGGCGACCGTCCCGTCCCACACCCAAATGTAGCCAACTCCCCCTGCGGACCCAGTACATCTATCATGGACTGATGCTCCTGGAAGCACTTTCCTTTCACTGTCACCTCCACGCTTTTCCCCTCAGATGCTGATATGCCCTCTTTGCTTTTTCTGTGCTTTGTTTGGGCAGTCTCCGCATTGCACAGCCAATAGTTGCCCAGTCTCAGTTTGCATTTTTGCTCGACCACGGCCTCGCGTCATTTCTTTGGTTGCTCATTGACTCTTTTTTGTTCACCTGATAGACCATCGTTTCCGTCTGGCAGCAATGCAGCAGACCTCAAAATCTCCCTGGCGCCTGCCAATGTCGCCCACTTCGGAATACCCAAAGCATCCATACAACCTTCAGCACACTGTGTCGATGCTAAACCTACATGAGGAACCAACATGGCACTTCAACCGAGGACCCCCATCTCCTACTGCTTCTTCAGTTTCTTCTACTACCAGTCGAAGTACAACCCCAACTATCTCGAACAATAATCCATGGTCTACGGTTATGGCAAGCCCGTCTTCAAACTCTACCAATTCAACACACTCCTCCCCTAGAGACAGCCCGAACCGAACCCCGCAGTACACGAGTCGATCTGCCACTCCGGTTGCCCCTCAACCCCTGCGGCCTATTCCTCAGTCGACAGGATTCGTCCCAATAAATCCCCCACCACTATCATCTGGAGATGCTTTCAGAGGGTCCGAGTATCCAGGGTCGCCTGTTCCAAACTTTCCTGGGTCACCAAACCCATATCGACAGCAACCAATCACTTTACCTCCATTGGCTAATGGGTTTGTCACACCTGCTGTGCTTTCTCAGTGTCAGTCAGGCTTCTTCTACGAGTTGTCTCGTCGACAAGGGTGGGCAGCCCAGTCAGCCCGAAATGCATTTCTTTGGTCTCTCTCCAATCCCCGAACGTCCCTTCTACTACTGCTTTGTGACGATGTTGCCTCATGGCCCAAGGCAATGTTCTGGGATTTAAAGGACGAGAATCTGCCTTTCAGCGAGCCTGACCTGCAAAAGATCGTGGCGAACCCTAGAAAGGTAGTTGACATGCAGTGGCGGGTTACTGCCAAGGAACTTCCATTGAATGGGTTTCATGTCGAGTTTACGGCCCGTGAGACAGTACCCTTGCAACAACTTAGTCTCATTAGAACATCTAGTCCAGACAGAAGTACCGATCGAGTTCGATTATTGGGCGATGGTGATGAACGTATCCTCATCCGTAAACGCTTTGTTCTCACCCGCGCTACCCAAAAGGCTACCCTCCTCAAACAGATACATGATTTCAAGCAGTTGGATCACAAGAATATTGCCAAAATACTGTGCTCATACTCGCAGCTGAGCCATGTTGGGATCGTTACTGCCCCAGCCCATTACACTTTGGACGACTATCTTTGCCTCCCTGGGGATGCTAATCATTCCCGGATGCTTTTGGACTGGATGAACGATCTTGCCCAAGCGTTGGAGTTTTTACACTCACAGTCGATATGCCATCGCAGTATCCGGCCCCGGAAGATTTTGGTTGAGGGATCTCGGATTTACCTCGCTCCTTTTGGCATCGGGCAAAGCAGTGAGAATTTCAGCCCCACAACAATCAAGGCTCAACGGCCAGATCAGCTAAACGCCTACTTCCAGGATCAGTCGTACATCTTCGCAGCTCCGGAACTCATCGTACCTCGTGGGAAGAAACCGGGCAAGCCGGCCGATGTTTTTGCTCTGGGTTGTGTCTTTCTGTGCATGATGACGGTCGTGCAAAACCTGTCTCTGTCAGCATTCACGCAATATCGTGCCGGATCATCTCACGACGCTTCGTTCCATGCTAATCCTGAACGAGTCGTAAGTTGGCGTGCTCGTCTCTCCGCCGCGGCGAATTCGGTGCGGAATGGAGTCAGCAGTGGAGGAAGGAAAGAACGGCAACTCAAATCAGAAGCCTTTTTGCTCAGTGCTATCGAGAAAATGATCCCAGCGGATCCTAATGAGAGATTTAAGATGAGGAGGCTGGCTACATACTTGGCTAAGTGGGGGGATGGGAAGACGTCCGGGAATCGGAGGCGAAGTTTGGACGGTGGAGGATACAGTGGACAGGTTGCTGCAACCCTGGGGGTTACCGCTAATGGTGTGAATATTAGTAAAGGAGTACAAGGAGGAAACGGCATTCCGAACGGCGTTCAGCAGAAACCGGAGTTAAACATTTTTGGGGAGTATTTCCAGCAGCAACAACGGGCGTACGAACAGCCACATCCCACATGGGGAAGAAACTGAAATTTCTTCAGACCGGTAGTCATCTGACCTTTCCAAAGCGAAACGCGGCATTGCGAAGAGAAAAACTTCCGAACGATGATGAGACGAAACGAATGAAACGACAACGACAACAAATACAAAACAAATGCTCTTGAACACTTACCGCGGGATACCAAGGACCATGAAACGGAAGATGAATGAATGGCGGATCATCTATTATGGACAACGGATGAACAATGGCTTTCGGTACCAGTTATCATTCGCGACTTATGCAATTCATATACAGATTTTCACGGGTCGGCCCATCTGATACCCTTCTTGCATCTCCTTTGCACGCATTTCTATCAGCGTTCTTTCAGATTTTAGCGCGCATATCTACGAACGCACGACACTACGAGCCAGAGAAGTAGTGATGCAACGATGCAGCATTTCGGGAAGGAACGCATTGTTACGATGTCACCACCTTCGCTCAGTTTCCACGCACACATGGCTTATTTCTTACGTATTCATTTACATTTACCTGGCGAATCGGAAGACGGGGGTCCGGGGACCTAAGGGGGGGTAGGACGGCGTTTAGAAGAGTTTTCCTGTCTGTACGCGTCTCTTAGTTTTCGTGGAGTGTTTTCCGTTGTTCAACCCCTCCACCCCCCTTTACCCGATAGCGAATATATAACTTTCATACTGACGTGGATTGAGGCTCGCCCTGTGATTGTGTGGCAATGCCTCTCACTATTTCATATTTTGACGCACCCTCCTCTCCCGAAAGTACGGAATTGGACGTTGCTTGTTATTGTCCTATGTTGTCCTACCTGATATCCGACACAAGTCGCCATCCATCCTGCCTTGCTCTTGAAGGTACATCCATACACAAACAGCCCCTCCCCTTGCCTCTACGAAACTCAGCAGCTCTTAACAAAATCTCTTTACTGTACTAGCCTGTGTGCTGTTCTATCCTACACACGTACCCACCTGAGCAGGCCTCTGCAAGGTCCTTTTGCAGCGTTTTTCCTGTTAAATTCCTCCTATATGCAATCTTAGGCAGAAGTCAGGATCTTCCTAGCTAACGAAGACATTTAAGTTTATTAGTGACAGAATTTTCGCCTTCTAGGACCGTAGTATTATGTGTCGCGTACACTGAGAGCCTTGGCTGGGGCTCGGAGCCTGGGACGCGGCTCGGGATCTGGAGATAGTATGTTCCGAAGCTCGGTGTATATAAGGAGAGCTTTCAACTCTCCTAGATAGCAGAGTCACTTCATCCGATCTTCTGAACAGCTACTGCCAGGCTATTTTATCTTCCACATTATGTGTATGCACGAGTCTATTTCATCCGTCGCTATTCCCAAGACTAGTTCCGATTTTCGACGGCAGAACTGATCTAGCTGCTCTGACACTTCAACCTAGGCAATTCTAGCTCTTTCTAAAAGGCGGGGAATTTCTAGCACTGTGGGCTCTATGGTATTATCGCCCGTATCGGCTAGCCTTTTGGGCTTTCTCGGATTTCCATGCCATTTTCTGCACATGTGAGGGTAGCATTATTAGGATGAGAATAGATGCAGATACGGGAATATTTGGAACTCAGGTAGAATTCTATACACAATTCGGAGGTGTATAGGCTATGATACGACACATCACATACAATATGATACATGGCCTGGGCTTCCTCTGCTCTCGAGCCCTTGGTTTCCAGCAGATCCGTTCATCGTCCCTGATGCCTCGTTCGTCCAAAAGCATCCGCCCATGACCTCTACAGTAACCCATTCCCCCGGCTCTCAGTTTAAAAACAGCACTGATACTTCCAACATATCCATATCCATATCCATGCACCTCTAAACTCCAAAGCGTAGATGTGATGTGGTATGCGCAATCCCGTCCCAACGGTATCCTACCCTATCCTATCTTACACAATAACCTCTCCACAATCCACCATATTCGGTCTCCACTTGTCCGCGCCCATGCCGCCTTCTGTTGAACTCGGGACTGTGACTTCGACGGGCCTGTATAGATACCAACCCTTCAGCGCGGCGGCTGCGGCCCGGACCCTCGCTTCGTCAAGCGAACTCCCCGCTCCCTCGCCCAGCTTGTCTTTCCCGGAGTATACGCCAACCACGAAGACGGGGTGTCTGCTCAACCGACCTGTTTCTGAGATGAGCCGGGCAACAGGTGCTTCGAAGCCTTCACGCGCGCATAGACGGGATAGATCGCGGGTGGGTGTACGGAAATCGAAGAGTTTGTCGAGGTCGAGATGGCGGGAGAGAAAGTGATCTCTATAGAATCTCTTAACAGCCGGAGGGCCCAGGTGCAGATGTAACGACCCAATCAACGCTCGTACGAAAGACTGCGCTGCTTCTTCCAGCGGCACCGGCTGCCGTGCGAGCTCCTCTGGCGCGGGCTGCCGGGAGGCCGAGCCGAATTCGTCGCTGGTGAGGATCTTGTGCGTGGTTGTGATGTTCCATTTCTTCGGTATTTTGAGCTTCAATGCGTCGGGGATGTCATCCCCGGATCGCAGTCGCCGGAACTGCAAAAGGCCTGGGTCGACTTCACCTCCAGGCTCGGCCGCTGCCTCAATGCCCCATTCACAGGCTATTGTAGCCAGTGCTTTGGGGCCTATGTATGCGTATTGCGCGGCGAAGACGACCGACATTGGGAGACGGGGGTAGTTGCAGAGGAAGTACTCGGTGGTATAGTAGCCGAGCAAATTGGAGCCGAGAATTGATAACGAGCCATTGTTAAACGCGGAATTAGGGTCTGCGGAGGGATGAACAAGCGTTCTGGCTAGAGTCTCGAGTGGAAAGCGGGGCGGAAGAGAGAGTCTGCTGCGGAGGGCGGAGAGTTTGGCGGAGTCCCGGGATGCAGAAGGATGAGGCGATGGAAGGACTTCTGGGGGGTATTTGGTCTTTGGTTGAACTGTATTTTCGGCATCGTCGGCTAGAACCGCGGTTGATTGCCATCGCGATTGTATCCGGTAGTTATGAGGCGTGATATGTCTCTGCAGCGGTGGTGCACAAGGACATGGCGGACGTCGAGAGGATGGTTGGGCGAGCAATTGTGTCCCGCATCTTGATATGCGTATTCGCTTCATCAAAAATAAGAGAGCGGGAAAAGGAAAAGCAACCAAAGAAGAAGAGAGGCGGCGTGCAATGGCGTTGTGGTCGTGTGTCTCCTTCCTCCAGCTTGGGATTATCAAAATTTCGAGAAAGAAGCCCTCGAGTCGCCAAGCGCCTTGGCACATCGCTCGGATGGCGGCGAACCTCACGTCAAGTCTCATGGCTCCGTCCATCCCCCCACGACATCACCGCAAGAGAACATTTCACCATGGGCGGCGGAGGAAAGATTCCGTACGTTTTCTCCTTCAATTGCTCGCCCCGTGGATGGCTAATGGCAGAAGGTATCCAAAGCACGTCTGGTCACCAGCTGGTGGTTGGTACTCGCAACCATCCAACTGGAAGTCCAATACTGCAGTCATGGGCGCTGTCATCTTCGGCATAACGGCATTGTGCTGGAGTGTCAGTGCTGATCGAGAGTACCGCGACAAGATGCCAGAGCAGGGCAGATTCTTCCCCAGCCGATAGTACGATCCCCCACTGCACACCACTAACCCTCCGCTATATGCAGCTGACAATGCCCCAGTTGGAGCAGACAAATCGTCGAATACGAACGAAAAGTAAAGGAGAAGGAATCAAGGGAAGGATAGGATGGGGTGACATATGGCCATGACGAGTTGATTGTGGGTCCTTGTGGTGCACTCTGGATGCACACTAAGGCTGTACATATTTCTCCAGCTGCACTCTGAAATCTGAAAGCCTTTCCTCGACACGAACGCCGTTCCATGTCTCGCCTGGTTCCGCATAAGACAGTATTGGCATCCCAACCTGTTCAATGGCCAAGCTGGCGGATATTGAGCCCCATATTGCGGCTTCATAGAGATTCTGAAGTCCAGGCGCTGATCCCCCCCTCACCAATCCCATCGCTAAACCGCCTAGGAATCCATTGCCTCCGCCTGTAGGGTCCAATACCTTCTCTGCAGACTGGTGGTAGGCAGGCACCCACTTTCCAAAGTCTTGGCGGGCTACGAAGCACCCATCCTTGCCAGCCCGGACTACAATACCAACACCACTCTGCAGCCACCGATTGCATAGATCTTCAATGGCTCGGTAATCAACATGATCCTTGGCATCCGTGTCCCGCCCAAAGAAGGCACCCAGCTCGGAATGATTGGGGCTCACCACATCAACGTATTTCAAGGCATTGCAGCAATTCGTAAGCTCTTTTGCGGTGCAGAGATCAGGCACCGGTTCCCAAATGAACAGAGGACGAGTTTTGGACCCCACATCCCGACTCTGGCCGCGTAATGCGAGAATGTTGTCGACTAGATCAATGCAACGTGCTGGGGAGCAGATGAGGTGGAAAGCCTTGGACCAGAGCAGCTGTGTGTTGGCTAGAGCATGGTGATCGAGACGCAGTTTCGGAGTTGTGTAACGGAACGCTGCATCAGATTAGAGGCATGCACACGAGGCTGACGGCGTAGGTGAATTTCTACCTCTATGCTCGTGCTCCCCATAGCCGTTCCAGCCTCGCGTGGTGAGGCGATGCGGAGTCTCGCGAATCAGACAGCTAGTATCCCACCGGGCAATAGTTTCTCGAAGCTCAGGCGGAAAGTCGGATCCACAATCAACGATCCATCCCACTGCCTTGGATCTTGGGGGCGGAGAAAAGATGCGGGCTCCCAGCGCAGAGTAGGAGCCAGCGCCACCGAGAATGTTTGTCACGGGAGGTTTGGGTGGTGGAAATTCAATCTCATCTGGAGATATATTGAGTGGTGGTCAGATGGAGGAGGCACGGCCGGGCGGTGTACCTATTATGAACATTCCCAACGTGCAGAAGTCGATGCCATCTGCGTCATTTTCTGCGTGCATTGCGCCAGGTTGGACAGGCCAACGTGTATGTTCGCGATGCTGCTGATTTAGGGTTGCTGAATGGTGACTGTCGGGTAAGCTTCTGGCTTGGCATGCGGCTAACGCATGGACAGGAGAAAGTGTCTAGGAATGCTTCAGCTTGATTGAGGTGCACCTGCAAACCACCCCATCTACACAGTGAACGAAGCTCAGACTGTCGTTCCACTGTCTTCTATTCCTACCCTACAGATATTTTAGAAGGCGTCGCACGGTGCGCCGAGCTCTATCGAAGTGCACCTGCCCTGGCAGCTGCCCTTTCAAGCTCGCTCATTCCCATGGCCCAGAACAACATGAACAACCTGACCACTCTTATAAAACGGTGCGTGCCTCTCACCGCAGCCCGGGTTAAAGTCAGCATATCGAGCACATCATGGACGATACCCCTACCATTCTGGGCCGTCGCGGCCCTATCCACACCTCGCGCTCCGAGCTAACAACCTTCATACGCAGGCTCGAAGCCGCCACGTCTAGACTGGAGGACATTGCCTCGACATCGGTCGGGTTCGACGTCACCGGCGCCAATGGAGCTCCCGGGGCCAGCGGTGGCTCGTCGATTGCCCCCATATCCTCTGAGGCGTCCACAACCCCGAAAGCTGTCGAAACGCTCCCGCCCTCCATCCAAGCATTCGACACCCTTCTAAGTACCGAGCTGAAGGCATGGCTAGACCTCAGCAGCAAGCTGGGGAGCGTCATTGAGGGCCAGGCCAAGGCCGTGCAGCAGGCCTTTACAGCGCAGCGACAGTTCCTCCTCGTTTCGACCAAAGCGAAGAAGCCCGACATCTCCACCTGCATGGAGATTCTCAAAGACCTCCAGGCCGCCATGGAGAAGGTCGATGAGATCCGGCAGGGCAACAAGGAACGTGCCCTGAGAGATCCGCTGACTATGGTAGCGGACGGTGTGGGAGCCCTGGGATGGGTCACGGTAGAGAGCAGCCCCAAGCCCCACGAATACATCTCCGAGCTGTTTGGTGGTGCCCAGATATTCGGGAACAAAGTACTGAAAGAGTACAAGGCCAAGTATGCTATCGACGCCACCATGCTTCTTCGTTTCTGACCTCCTTAGGCCTGACAAGACCAATGTTGATTGGGTGAACGCCTACTACAGGCTCTTTAAGGCTCTCTCAGAATACACGAAGAAGTTCCACCTCGCTGCGGTAGCTTGGAACAAAGATGGGATCGATGCGAAGGAGGCCGCGAAACAGGTCAAGGACTCTGCTTCATCTATCCCCTCGATAAATGGTCCCGTAGCTCCCGCGCCGTCGGTGGGAGTTCCCCCGCCACCTCCGCCTCCACCACCTCCAGGCCCGCCGCCACCACCAGGGATGCCTCCAGCGCCCAAGAAGGCTGCCCCAGACATGGGCGCTGTATTCAGCGATTTGAACAAGGGCGAGGCCGTGACAAAGGGGCTGAAGAAGGTGGATCCCAGCCAGATGACCCACAAGAACCCCTCATTGCGAGCAAGTGCCCCTGTACCAACGCGGAGTGACAGTTCAGGTTCATTGCGGAGCAAGAGTCCTGCACCTCCAGGGAAGAAGCCCAAACCAGAGAGCATGCGGACAAAGAAACCCCCGAAGAAGGAGCTAGATGGAAATAAGTGGATAATAGTAAGTAGCTATTCCATCGGATCGACTCTCTTCGTAGTAACCTATGTTGCAGGACAATTTCGACAATCCCGGCGACATGCTTGAAATCGACGCCGAAATCCAACACTCAATCCTCATCTCCCGCTGCAAAAACACCACGATCCGCGTCAATGGCAAAGCCAACGCCATTTCTCTCGATAACTCGTCCCGTGCCTCCCTCATCATCGATTCCCTCGTCTCCTCAGTCGACGTCATCAAATGCCCAAACTTCGCCCTGCAGGTGCTGGGCACTCTGCCTACGGTGCTGTTGGATCAGGTTGATGGCGCGACTATCTATCTGAGCAAGGATAGCCAAGGGACAGAGATTTTCACAAGTAAATGCTCGAGTGTTAATATAAATCTGCCGACTGAGGAGGATTATGCGGAGAACCCGGTGCCCGGGCAGATTCGGAGTTTTATTAAGAATGGGCAGTTGGTCAGTGAGATTGTGGAGCATGCGGGTTAGGAGTCTGGACTGGTATATACTACCAGTCAGGAAAAGAAGGAAATGAAGTCAGCTAGCCTTGCCGTTGGTTATGGAACTTCTAGGTAGGAGCGTTTTGGTGCGATGCGATGCGGTGCGGTGCGGTAAAGTACGGTGCAGTACGGTGCGGTGCATTGGGTGGAGTCTGCCTGCAAATATATTGTATTGTCTTTGTGTGGACATTGAAGTTGATTGTTGACGGAGACTGAGTTCGTAGTAGAATACTTAGCCGACCTATGTACTTTTCACCTTCTTGCATTACACGTTGCACACAGCTTTGTAAATGTGTAACTCGTCGCATAAATATTCGCTTTTGAGCTGTGGGGGTTAAATCGGTAGTTCAGCATCTTGTTAGGCATCTATACAACGCCTATTTGTGGTGGCTTGGTGGGGAAATACTTGCTTTTCTGCTGTGCTGTGCGGTGAGTGATGTAACTACCCTATTTGCGGCTGAGGTCCTGCAACCCTCTCTCGACAGAACGGCCAGCCTGCGCTGAGCTGTGGGTAAATACTCCGACACCGATCCCTACTTTCTGGCAATCTATGCCATGTCTCTCGGTCAGAATGTGGCGGGCTGTATAGGTGTCGTCGTTTGCTTTCCATGTCTTTTGACATTTTTGCATTTGAAAGATAAGGGAATGGGGGAGAGGAGGAGGAGGAGAGGCGCTAGGGGGAGGGGAGGAGCGGACGGTGGTACAGACGGGGTTGGGGTTCGGGAGTGAGGTGTTGGGGACTTAGGTTCGAGGATTGAGGATTATTTCGAAGTCCCAATATGGTCAACTGTTAATTGTTGGCTGGAGTAATTGTAAGATGTGGTATTGGCACAATAAGAAGCTGCTGCTTTGAGTGGAAGGGAGAAGAAGAAGGTGTGTAGAAGGCACTACTAGGACGAGCGGACGGACAAGGATGGGAGGTGGGGAGTCTGGGGGCTGGGTTAGTGTGGACGAACTAGGATTGGACGAAGGATGTAGGTATTGGAGTTGTGAGGAGATTGAGTTTGAATTTGGAAAGAAAACAAAGAGAAAGCGGGCAATTGGAAGGTAGATTGGTTTCTAGGAATCTGAAAAGGAATTGGAGGGAATCTGGGGAGATTGTGTGTTCGGCGGAGAATTGTTAAGCCAATTGGTAGAACCAGGGAGTGTCAAAAGGATGCTAAATTTTGTCCCAATCCGAACTCTGACCATGGTCTATAACAGGGGCTATGATGCTGAAATTTCCGCCAAATCTGGCTAGTCTTCTCCCTAATTAAGTAAACGTTTATCTCAGCAAGCTCATACAGGATGAGGAGAGAGCCCCGACAGAGGCAAGCCCCTGCTAGTTAATAGGAACCCTAGCTAGTAGCCTTAGTAGCGCAAGCCCTATCTCTCTAGCTAATAAGAGTGTAAGAAAGGCTTTCTCTCCCTATGTAAGGCCGAGATGGCGCTTACATGCGACAGGTATATATGTAACGAGGTCGGCACGGTCAACCACGTGGCCTTCTCTCGCTCATAGAGGTTTAGGCTAGGCTAGAGACAACCGCTAGTGCTAGTGCTTACCCTAGCATTACCTATATATATATTATACTATGCGAGAATACTTAGCTTAAGTATTCTCGTGCGTACCTTTTGGTACAGTGGGGAAAGTCGTATAGTATCGGCTTGGCAGGCGGGGCGCCTACCTCATTACAACATATACTATTCTGTACGCAAGATTAACTGTTGGTTGATTATTCGCACCTTTTTAGTTGTATTAGCGCAGTGGTACAGAGCTCTGTCTTTACACCCTAGCTATTTAAAGAACTTTTATAAATTCTTAAGTAATAACGTACCTAATAGGTTGGCCGGCTACACAGGTTGGCCAGCCACTTTTGCTAAGCCCCTACTATACTCTACCTATCTACATAATGCCTTAACAACAACACTAGATTAAATCTTCTAAAGAATGTTAAATATAGCTTACTTTTTAAGATTTTAAATAAGACTTAAAACTTTTTTTATAACATGCTATAGCTATTTATAATATTTTTTATATAACACTAAGTAATTAACACACTAAATAGCCTTTATAAGTAAAATGTTAGCTTAAATTAAAAAATCTAACTAAGCTTAAAAAAAGTAGTTATTAAGTATATACTTAAGCTTATTACATATAGATTTTTTTAGGCTTATAGCTATAGCTAATATAGCTAATTTCTTACACGTAAAGTATAATCTAGGCTAAGTTAGCTTAAACTAGCCTAGTATATAAGTTAAGCACTGCTCTAAGTTTATAATAAAGTTTAATTATAAGTATAATTATAAAAAAGTGCTTTATAAAAATTTAAAAGTTATTTAAAGCTAGTTTTACTTAGTAGCTAATATAAAAGCTAAGTATAGTATCTAAAATAAAAATATATATAACTTTAATAAGTTAAGCTTTATAATAAGCTAGATATTAACTAAAGCAGTTATTATAGCTTTAAAGAAATAAAAATAGCTAAAAGTAATATAGTAAAGTAATAAAAAGTAAATAATAGTTATTTAAGGTATTAACATAATAAAGTAAGCTATTTTACTTTTTATTATTTTTAAAAGCTGCTATTACTTTTTTACTTAGTATAAAAAAAATCTACTTTAAAACTAGGTTATTATAGTCTCTAAAAATAGCTAGATAATAAATAAGCTTAGGCTATAGTAGTTAAAGCACTTTAATAAGTATATAAAAAAAAGGTTATAAGCGCTTATTAGCTTTTTATTATTAATAGCTATAAAAGCTATAACTTACTTAATTTTTAGTAGTACTATAAAAAAATAAAATTATTACTATTTATATGCTTTTACACTTATTACACTTTTTATAGCCTTTTAATATAAGTTATTTTACTTTTTTAAAAAAAGTGTATAGGCGCTAAGCTAAAGATTTTATATATAACTAAATTACTTATATTATAAAACTTAAGTTTCTACTATGCTTTATACACACTTATAATGCAGTAATTACTTTTAGTAATATCTAAAAAAAGTTTTAAAGTGCTAGTTTAGTTCTATTTAACTTAAAATAAGTTAAAATAGCTTTTAATATCTAGTTATATACTTTATTACTACTACTACTTATTAATAATAAGCCTTAGTAGTTATAAACTCTAAGTAACGTACCTAACAGGTTAGCCGGCCACACAGGTTGGCCGGCCACTTTTGCTAAGCCCCTACTAAACTCTACCTATCTACATAATACCTTAACAACAACACTAGATTAAATCTTTTAAAGAATATTAAATACAGCTTACTTTTTAGGCTTTTAAATAAGACTTAAAACTTTTCTTATAATATGCTATAGCTATCTATAATGTTTCTTACACAACACTAAGCAATTAACGCGCTAGATAGCCTTTATAAGTAAAATGCTAGCTTAAATTAAGAAATCTAACTAAGCTTAAAAAAAAAGTAGTTATTAAGTATATACTTAAGCTTATTACACACAGATTTCTCTTTAAGCTTATAGCTATAGCTAATATAGCTAATTCCTTACTTATAGAGCGTAATCTAGGCTAAGTTAGCTTAAACTAAACTAGTATATAAGTTAAGCACTACCCTAAGTTTATAATAAAGTTTAATTATAAGTATAATTATAAGAAAGTGCTTTATAAAAATCTAAAAGTTATCTAGAGCTAGTTTTACCTAGTAGCTAACATAAAAGCTAAGTACAGTATCTAAAATAAAGATAAGTATAACTTTAATAAGTTAAGCTTTATAATAGGCTAAATATTAACTAGAGTAGTTATTACAGCTTTAAAAAGATAAAAACAGCTAAAGGTAATATAGTAAAGTAATAAAAAGTAGATAATAGTTATCTAAAGCATTAACATAATAAAGTAGGCTATAAAATTATAAAGCTTTAAGTAGTAAATAAAGCTACTACATAACATAAATTATATAAAAAAGTAAATTTAGGTAAAAAAGACTTTAATAGTTAAAAATAAAGCTTATCTAACTACTATAAAAGAGTTTAGAGCGCGTAGTAATAGAAAGAAGCTAAAGACGCAGGTGCGCGCTAAAGAAGGTAAGCTAAGTTAAAGGCAATGCAGGCAGTGTAATTAGACTAGGCATAACTTGCGTACATGTAAGCAAGTAGTAAAAGTAGACTCTAAATAATATCTTATGTTATATTACTCTATACAGGGCTAAAGTAGGCTGTTTTGCGAGAGAATGGGGTGGTTTTAGTGGGGGCTTGGCAAAAGTGGCCGGCTAATGTAAGGACGGAGCTCTGTACCACTACGCTAATACAACCAAAAAGGTGCGAATAATCAACCAACGTTAATTATTGCGTACAGAATAGTATATATACCCGTCGCACGTAAGCACCATCTCGGCCTTACAGCCAACCCGTGTGGCCGGCCAACCCGTTAGGTACGTTAATACTTTTAAATTTAAGTTATAATTAATGCTTATAAAAGTAAAAATTTAAAGGCATATAAATAGCTTACTAATATCTATAGTAAAAGCTTTTAAAAAAGTTTTTAAAAAAGCAGCAATTATTACACATAAGCTAGTATTAGTGTAAAAGAAGATTATAAAGCTTTAAGTAGTAAATAAAGCTGCTATGTAATATAAATTATATAAAAAAAAGTAAATTTAAGTAAAAAAAACCTTAATAGTTAAAAATAAAGCTTATTTAACTACTTTAAAGAAGTTTAAAGCGCGTAGTAATAAGAAAAAGCTAAAGATATAAGTGCGCACTAAAAAAAAATAAGCTAAGTTAAAGGTAATGTAGGTAGTGTAATTAGACTAGGCATAACTTACATACATATAAAAAAGTAGTAAAAGTAGACTTTAAATAATATCTTATGTTATATTACTCTATATAGGGCTAAAGTAGGCTGTTTTGCGCTAGAATAGAGTGGTTTTAGTAGGGGCTTGGCAAAAGTAGCTAGCTAACCCGTGTAGCCGGCCAACCTGTTAGGTACGTTATATAATTAGAAAGTTTTCTTTTACTAACGTATACTATAGGCGAGTTGCTTACACACCTAAGTTGCTTGCTTTTGCTAAGACTACACTAAACTACTTTTTATATACTAATACCTTTTTAATAACACTACTTAGATATATTAAAAACATGTTAAATATAGCTTACACTTTAAGCTTTTAAATAAAATATAACGTACTCTATAGGCAAGTTGCTTACACACTTAAGTTACTTACTTTTACTAAGACTCTACTAAACTACTTTTTTTACACTAATATATTTCTAATAACACTACTTAAATATACTAAAAGAATATTAGATATAGCTTATATATTAGGCTTTTAAATAAAATGTAACACACTTAAAGTAACATACTATAGCTATATATAAAGTTTTTTAAAAAATAATAAATAACTAATATACTAAATAACCTTTAAAAGCTAAGTAATAATAAAAAGTAGGTAATTATTAAGCATATTCTTAAGCTATATATAGAAGAAATTTTCTCTTAGCTAGTAGCTATAGCTAATATAGCTAATTCTTTACATACTAAGCATAATTTAGGCTATGTTAGCATAAACTAGCTTAGTATGTTTATAAAGCATTATTTAAAGCTTAAAGTAAAGTTTAAGTATAACTATAACTAACGTACCTAACAGGTTAGCCGGCTACATAGGTTAGCTAGCTACTTTTGCTAAGCCTCTACTAAACTCTACCTATCTACATAATGCCTTAACAATAATACTAAATTAAATCTTCTAAAGAACATTAAATATAGCTTACTCTTTAAGTTTTTAAATAATACTTAAAACTTTTCTTATAACATGCTATAGCTATTTATAATATATTTTATATAATACTAAGTAATTAACACGCTAGACAGCCTTTATAAGTAAAATGCTAGCTTAAATTAAGAAATTTAACTAAGCTTAAAAAAAAGTAGTTATTAAGTATATACTTAAGCTTATTATATATAAATTTCTTTTTAGGCTTATAGCTATAGCTAATATAGCTAATTCCTTACACGTAGAGTGTAATCTAGGCTAGGTTAGCTTAAACTAGCCTAGTATGTAAGTTAAGCACTGCTTTAAGTTTATAATAAAGTTTAATTATAAGTATAATTATAAAAAAGTGCTTTATAAAAATTTAAAAGTTATTTAAAGCTAGTTTTACTTAGTAGCTAACATAAAAGCTAAGTATAGTATCTAGAATAAAGACATATATAACTTTAATAAATTAAGCTTTATAATAAGCTAGATATTAACTAAAGTAGTTATTATAGCTTTAAAAAAATAAAAATAGCTAAAAGTAATATAGTAAAGTAATAAAAAGTAGATAATAGTTATTTAAAGTATTAATATAATAAAGTAAGCTATTTTACTTTTTATTATTTTTAAAGGCTGCTATTACTTCTTTACTTAGTATAAAAAAAATCTACTTTAAAACTAGGTTATTATAGTCTTTAAAAATAGCTAAATAATAAATAAGCTTAAGCTATAGTTGTAACAGCGCAGGCAAGACAATAGGTCTGAATGCGGTGGGAATCCACTCAGAGGCATATGGGAGTGCGTGGGGACTCTGAATCTAGGAATGCCATTAACACCTATAGGCCTTGTACAAAAGGATATCAGAAAACTACTAAGCTAGCTATAGGGGCAAGGTGCGACTAAATACATAAGGGAATAGAGGTAACAGCAGAGGGCTAGGCAGAGTTAAGTTAGGGTTGAGCTAGGGTTAGAGCTAATACAGAGACCCTTTAGATAGGTTCTAGGCAACCTAAGATAGAACAATTTATAAGAATTGTTACACTACCCCCCCCTCTATAGACTAATAGTTCTTATTAGTAGTAGTTATAGTATAAAGTATTACTATTATATCCTCTGCATCCTTAAACTAAAACTAGTCTAATTTAGCTAGGTGTCCCTGCTAAGTATTGTTACAATCCTTGCTTTAGGAAGCACTCGGGTCTTATGATATTCCTAGGGGGGGAGTAGGACGGGAAGTAGGGGCCAACCGGTAGGGTGTACAGTCCTACGTACAGGCTATTAGGCTAGTAGAGGCTTATTTAGAATAACTAGATTGTGGTTTGCCCTATGTGCAGCAGTAGGAAGGCTAGGGTTAAACAGTCCTTATTAGACAGAGTTAGAGGTATATATAGTGTAAGATATATAAATAGTATTTATAGCTCTTTAGAAAGCTAAATGCTACTTAGTCTATGTAATAAATAAACTAAATATTAAACACACTTTCTAAAGGTTGTTTAATGTAGGAACTATATACATGTGCTAGGGCGCTAAGGGGAGCTGGTAGGAGCTTAGGGGAGCCTGCTAAGAGGGGCTCTTATAAGCTCCCTCTAGCTCTCTAGACTTGCAGCCTGTCTCCTTATTAAATAACGCATTCTTCTATAATATTAGGCAGCTGTGCTGCCTCTATGTCCTCTAATTAGTCTGTAAGCAAGCCTTGTCCTAATTTAGCTAGATTATAGAGCACTGCAGGTGGAGTTACGCTAGTCCAACTGTAGACTGTAACACGCTGCCCCCTCTCCCTAGCAGCGTCCTTGCTGCTCTGCTTACACAGCTGTGTTAGTAAAAGTTTATTTATAAAGTAAGCGCCTACCTACTAAAAAGCATCCTTAACATCTATTTTTTCTATACTAAATAGCTTATTAGTTTTGTTTATTTTATTATTTTTATATTACTTTTTATTTTAATTCTCTTTACTAGACAAAGATAAAGCCTTATAGTGCTTACTAATTTTTAAAGTTGTCTTATGTGTTAACTTTATCCTTAGATAAATATGTTAAGTGTGTAAAAAAGCATAGTAAGTGTAACGCCTTTATTTCTAACACTACTTAGAATTATTTAGAGAAAAAGAGAGAAACACTTCTTTAAAAAGCTAAGGCCTTACAGGCTTAAGATTACATGTTATAGGACAAGCAATAGGCCTAGGTCTAAAAGCAACTTTGTTTACAAGAGAAGATGTTAGAGGTAATAAATAAGAAGCGTTTTAGACAGAATTATATTTAAAAGTTGTTAGACTTGCTAGAGGCTTATTATATAAAATACCTAAAAGAGAACCTCTTCTTCTTAGACAAGATAGAAGCCTTTAAGGTAAAAGTAAAGGGCTGCTTCTTTTTTTAGCCTTTATTAGCTAAGACTTGTCTCTAAAGGCTGCTGCTATCTAGTAATAACATAGCTATTTCTTTTAATATAAGTGCTTTATTGCCTAGCTAGTTTCTTTTAGATAAGCCTAAAAGTACTTTTATACTAATAGCTGCGTGTTTCTTAAATTCTTAGCTAGTTTTTATGTGTTTTTACTAGTAAGCTACTTTTTTTATTTTACTAAAAATTCTTTTTAGTTTTTTTAATTACTTATAATGTGTTTAACTTTATATTTTATTTTTTTTATTCTTTTATTTTTATGTAGATAAAGGGATTTCTTTTAGTGCTTTTTTTAATCTAGAGATGTAAAACTATAGGTGGATTTTTATGTGTAGAGAAAGCTTAAGCTTACAGTTATTTTATTAAGTTTATAGAACTTTATAAAGTCTTATTTTTTTCTTTGCTAGCTTCTTAGAAGGTCTAGGTGTCTTAAAATTTTTAGTGTTAAGGTACATATAGTCTTCTAGGTAGATTTCTAGTCTTAGCTGTTATAATTTGTTTACATGCTTCTTTATTATTTCCCTACTAGACTTAGCTTTTATAGCTAACTTTTTATGTATTTAGTGTAGGTCTGTTAGCTAATTTATTAACTTTTATAGGTCTATAGGTTAGTTTCTATGTAATGTAAAGTAGAGGTTATATCTAAAGTTAGCTTTATATAATGTTTCTTTTATTATAGCTAACTCTACATTATTAATAGCTAACTATGCTATTAGAAGCTATACTGCCTAATTATTTTAAGTGTAAGAAATGTACTTTTTTAGGTATTTTTTTTACTTCTGTGTTTACTTTTTTAGTCTAGCTATTTATCTATAGGTGGTAGGCAGTTAATAGCTTATGTGTTATGCTAAGGTGCCTTACTGCTGCTTTCTAGAAGCTGCTAGTAAATAATTTATCTTAGTTAAAAATAATAATCTTAGGGCATTTATATACTAATATTATGTTTTATTTTAATTTATAAATAAACTTTTTAGTAGTTATTATTTTTTCTAAAGGCTAAGTATGTAGATACTTAGTAGTTTTATTTAGAGCTACTATAATTATGTTGCACATCCTGTCTGTCTTTAGTTCCTTAAATAAAGGTAATTCTATAATAAAATTTATTATAATTATTATTTATAGTAACTTTAGGGCTTTAATTAGTTAAAGGTACTTATAGGCCTTATGCCTCTACAGGTTGTTTCTGTTATAGGTATTACATTTCTTAAGCACCTCTGTACATAGTTGCTTTACCTTTAGTATACATTAAAGAATAGCAGCCCTTAGCTTTTTCTAGAGGGTGCTTATTCCTAGGTGTCTAAACATTAGAGATTTATAATATTCCTAGATTAAATTTTTTTATTCTTATTTACTAGCTATAAGCATACAGAATTCTACTATAAGTTAGAGCCTATTATAGATTTATCCTTTATTAGTTTTTTTAAAGAGTGTAAATTTTTTAGTTTTTTCCTTTTTTTTATTTAAGTAGTCTAGGTGTTAGCTAAGGGTGTTAGCCTACTAGTTCTGTGTTTCTAGAATATGCTTAATAATGTAGTTAAACTAGGCAAGCTTTATTACTTATTTTATGTGCATTAGTAAGAGTTTTTTTACTATTAAAAACGTAACTAAGTTTACATAGTTAGTTATAATATAAAATAGCTTTACTATTCTATGTAGCTTTATAGCCTATACTTTTATAGTGTTTAGTATTGCCTTTAGCTTTTTGTTAGGTATGCTGTACTCTACTTTAGGTCCTAAGAACTTAGCAGAATAGTACATAACTAGGTGCTATTTTCTATTTTCTTGTTTCTAATAGAGGGTTGCTCTGCTAGCTCTTAGGGATGCGTCTATGTAGATTTTAGTATCTAACTATAGGTTATACATTCTTAGCACTAGCTTAGCTATTATAGCTTATTTTAACACTAAAAATGCCTTATTTATTTCTAAAGTCTAGATAAATTTTGCTATTACTTGTTCTTTAGTTATAGTGTTAGTTAATAGTATAGTAATTTTTAAATAGTCTCTAACTATTTGTCTAATATACCTTAATAGTCCTAAGAATTCTTTAACCTCTTTAACTATTATAAGTTTTAGCTATTTAAGTACCTTCTGCACTTTAGCTAAGTTAATTTTTATTTTTTTTTTATTAATTATAAATTCTAAGTATTTTATTTTAGTAACATAGAATTTGCATTTAAAGAGCTGCAGGTAAAGTCTATACTTTCTAAGCTATTCTAAGACCTTTTATACCTTTTATACATAGTCTTCTAGGGTTTCTTTTAAATAGATAAGGATGTTATCTAAATATACTAAGGTAAAGACATTAAAGTATAGGTTAAGGGCTATATTAATAACTTACTAGAATGTTGCTAAGGCATTTGTTAAGCTAAACAGCATTACTAATAGTTTATAAAGTCTTTATAGGGTTCTAAATGCTATAAGCTATTTATTACTTTTTCTTATTCTTATTTTGTTAAATCTGTCTTATACATTAAACTTTATAAAGTACTAGGTTCCTTTTAATTAGTTTATAATGTCTTATATAATTAGTAAAAGTGTCCGTACACAGCAGCAGCGTCGCGGCCTGGATACAAGCGATCACGCACAAGCAGGATCACGTATCTATGTCACATAATGCTTGTGCGCGAACCTCTGTGCGCAAACATCTAGATATCCCTCTTTTTCTCTATATAAAGGAAAAATAAGAAGTAATTAACACTAGTTACCTAACACCTTTATGCAATGTTTACACTATGTAAACCTTTCTATCTTATACACATTTGCTAACACTAAGTGCTAGCTAGCAGAGAGTCTATTTAACACTAATTAGTAGTTTAAATACTATAAAAAAGAAAGCTTTTTTATACTTTTTTATTTAAAAGTTTATATTTAAAAAAAAATAATTTTCTTTACTACTTTAACTATAAATTAGTAAGAGTAAAGATAAAGTTTAATTTATATGTAAGTAGCTATAAATCTTTATTTAGTTACTTAAGTAAAAGTAAGAAACTTGTCTATATAATACTATTTAAAAGTATTATATAAATAGTAGTGCTTATTTAATACTAAAAAGTCTGTTTTATTTTTTTACATAAGGCTATTTAGAGGTAGCGTATAATAAGAAGTAAGATAGTGTGTAATAACACATAATTAACTACTATAAAGCAACAAGTAACACTAGCTTTATTTATAACTAGCTAACATAATATATTAATATATAACTAATATATACTTTTTATAGGCATCTTAGTAAAGACCTTAGTAAAGTAGATAAATATTAAAAATTAAGTAAATAAAATTAAACTATTAAATAACACACTTAAAAAAAAGCTTAATTTATACATAGCTAACTTAATTATAAAACTCTACACATTAAGCATAATAAATGTATATATGCTTAAGAACTTTTAAGACAACTTTATAAAGTAAAAGCTTATACACTTTAAAAATCTTAGCTAACTATTCTTATAAAAACTAATTACTACTTTATAAAATAAAAGCATTAGCTTTAAAAAGAACATAATAAAAGCTACTACACTATATAGACTTATAAAAAAAGAATACATGTTTACTATTTTACTAAAACATTATATAAAACTATTACTACTATTACTAGTTTTAATGTAATAAAAAATGTCTTTATATAAATTACTTATAGACCTAATACTTCTTTTATAATTAGTATAACTACCTTGTAATAGCTTACTATACAAGAGCATAACTAGGTAGCTATATATTTCTATAGCTATAGCTCTGCATAAGATTTTCTAAAGCTTATACCTACTATATATAATTTAATTACTGTATAATTTATACTAACTTTTACTTATATAAGATATTATAGTAGAAAACCTTATGCCTAAGAAGGTTATATAATTTTAAAAGGCATAAAGAAAGAAAAATAACTATATAAAGCAACTATATAATATTTTAGCTAATAAAGCTATAGTATTTATTAAGCTTTACTAACACCTTACTATTTTTAAGGCATTATATATAAGCATCTTTTCTAATATTTTTAAAAAGTGCGCACATATGTTTTAGTTTTATAATATTAGTCTAAAATAATTATAGAAGTTACTATATAAGTAGCTTAGTAATTACTTTAATACTAATATAAACTATAACTAGTATTAGACAAATTAGATAATAATAAGCTTTATATAAAGTAAGTAAAAAAACTTTATAAAAACTTTATATAAAGCTTTTAAAGCTATAATTAATAAACTTACTTTTATATAAAAAGCTTTTAGTTTATAATTTTAAGGCAAAATACTGCTTTACACTACTATTATATAAGCATGCTAAGGGCAACTTAAACTTAAATAAGCAATATTCTTAATTAAGCCTATGTATAAGGCACTATATAGTAACCTCTATTTAGCACTTTAAGTTATAATTAATTAACAGAATAATGCATTTATAAATAAATTCTAAAACATGTACTACACTAATAAGTAATATAGCTTACTATGTACACATAGCTATTAACAACATAGAAAAAGCCTAAGGGGATATAAAGAATTATTTAAACTATAGTCCTTTACATAATTAAAGTAATACTTTATTTATTATAAAAAAATATTAGTTAATAAATTATTTTTACATAAATTAATTTTATGTAAAACGCTAATATATCTTTTTATATAAAGAATTCTATAACAAGACACTAATATATAAAAAAGTAAATATGTATATTTAAAAGTTTAAAAGTAAACTAGAGTAGAAAAAAAAAGTTGCATAATAATAATAACTTAAATAAAAAAAAAAGTAAGAAGATTATTAACTACCTTACTAATACTATATTTCTTTACTGCGCAACTGTAGAGAACATCTACAGCCTAGAACTTAAAGAATACGCAGAATAGTTTATCCTTAAAGATTAATACTATATAGTATACTAAGGTAAACTATAGAATACTAGCGTAGTAAAAATCTTTACTATAAGAAAGTTATAACTTAAAGCATACTTATAAAAATTCTCTTATATAAAAGTAGACTAGACACTAAAAAAAAAAGTATTAGCTTTAAAAAATAAAAATTAATAAAATTAATTAGTACTATATAAATTACTAACTTAGTTAGTAATATAACATATTATATTTTAGAGACTTTAACACTGTTCCTACTATCTCTAGCAGACATAGACTAAATAGGTGCGTACTTTAACAACATTTTAAATATTATTACATATAAAGACAAAACTACTATCTTTATTATATAAAAATAAAAACACTTTTTTTTTAATATTAGTAAGAAAAAATTTATATCTTTTTTTACTAAATTAGAACTTTACTGCCTCTACTACTAATTTAGACACCTTTATATAAAGAGACTCTAGAAAATGCTAACTAGCGCTAGCTACAACATTAATGCTATAGTGCTAGAAGAGATTAAGAAGTTTTACTACCTCTGCTAATTATATAACTAGGCCTTATAAAGATTTAAGTTTATAATTAAAAATAACACTTACTTTAACTATAAAGTTATTATTAATGTTATATAAATTAATAATAAAAATGTTTTATATGTTATTAATATAAACATATTATTTTAGGCTGCTATATTCCTAAAATCTATATCTGCACAAAATACCTAAGATGCACTATGCAAATGCTAGATTAACACTTATTAAGGACTTCTAAACTATATTATGCATAACTTTAGTATAAACTTTACTTTAGAGAATTTTTAAGCTTATACAAAAATTATAGAAGCTATATGTAGGCAGATGCCTATAAAAGTATATTAGGTAGTTAGAAAAGTTAAGTGTGTGTATACACCTTTTTAACAAGTGTTTAACATTCTAAAGACTAAGCTAGGTAACTGTACAGATAATAAGGCTATTCTATAGATAGTAGTTAAGGCTTTAAATAACACAGCTAGCCTACATAGTCTAGTACCCACACTACTAGTCTTTAAGGCATACCTAAGAATTAACCTAGACTCTTTACTATTACTAAACATTATTACATAAGTAAGTGCTATATAAAAGGTAATAAAAATACTTTAAAAAAACTATGTAAAAGTAAATATTAATTATATAATTAACACTTATAATAGCTTTATAACATATAAAGTTTTTAACCTCTCTATTAGCTTAAAAATTATAGCATAAAGAGAGAAGAAAGGCTAGACTAGCCTATATAAAATTAAAAGCATTAAAAAAAAAGATATTATTATTAAAAAAAAATAGCCTACTAAAGCTTTAATATACGCAGGTTAAACTATACTATAAAAAAAAATAACTTACTTATAATAAATAACCTAAATAAACTAATTTTTATATAAAAAAAATTTTTAAAAAAGAGAAAAAAAAAATAGCTTTATAAAAATATTATAAAAGTAAAACTAAAGCTTACTATAAACTAAGCCCCTTAAAATAGCAATGCTACACTAGTGTAAAAAAAAGATATAAATACTAAAAGAAGTAAAAAGTAAAGAAAACCTATATAAAGTCTAGACTAGGTATTTCTAACCTAAAAAAAAAAAATAATTAGGCCTTATCTATTAAGCTTTATATAAATAGTGTAATTACTATACTTAAAAAACTATTTAAGAAATTAGACTATATAAAGATAAACACTTTAATTACTAATAGCACTTTTAAAGTTATAGTATATAACTTAATAAAGCATAAAAGTTAGATTTTTAACCTCTGCCTTATATAAAAAGTAAAAGGTAAAATAACCTAACTATATAAAAAATTCTGCCTAGTGTTTACTAGCTACTTAAATAAAAAGAAAGAAAAAATTCTTACTTAGTTACTAACTATCTAAAGAATAAGCTAGAGACTACTTTTAGCTATAAAAGTAAGCCTAAAAGCTATGTATAAAATATATTTTAAACTATGTAATATTACATAAGTATACATCTAATTAATAGATAAGCTTATGCGCACACTGTATATAAAGCTACTAAAGAAAATGCGCTAGAGCTTTCTACTAAATATAATACTCTAGGTTGTATAACTCTTATATAGAGCTACTAAATTAGGACTATATTAGTTTAAGACATATTATAACTACTATAAAAAAAAGCTACGCATATACATTTTTTTATATAACCTCTACTTCTTAATTACTAATAAAGAAGAGCACACTTTTAGTATTACTAGCTTATAAATAAATAACACTTTAAGCATTATAATAAAAAATTTTATATAAAAAAAAAAAAACAACTATAAAAAGTAAAGTTTTATATAAAAAGTAAAACTACTTTAGTAAAAAAGCAGCTTATTAAGTTTAATAGTAAAAAAATTAAACTTACACATAATATAGTAGTTCTTACTTAGAAAAAATAAGTAAGCTACCTTTATATAATTAACTTAAAAAATAAAGATGCTATATAATAATATATTAAGTAACATGTAAAAGAGGCATATATTATATTTATATGTTAACTAGAGGTAGCATTTAACTTGTCTATTACTATATAAACTATAGACTTTTTACATAATAATATTAACACACTTAACGCATAAATCTAATAGTAGATAGATAATAGTAAGCATAGTCTTACCTTTCTACTATTATAGCTTAATTATGTAAAGCTGTTTATTTTTATAAATAAATTATTTACTAATAATAAAAACTTTAGCTTATAGCTAAAATTCTTAATTATATTAAGTAATAAAGACTATATAAAGTAAAGTAACTACTTTAAAATACTAAGTAACATTATACACTAAAATTTTACTAAGTATAAAAGAGTAACTAAAAGTGTTTTTACTAGTAAACTATATAAAATAGTTAAAAAGTTTAATAATGTAATTACTTTTAGTATAACTTTATAGTAAATTATATAAACGCTTAAACTACTACTAATTTTAGTAGTAATCTACATAGATTTAAGGTTTCTATATAATTACTTTATTAAGCTAAGCACTACTAGTAAAAAGTAACTTATAATTAATATTATGTTACTCTGTAAATTATATAAGAAAAGAGAAATTACTAAAATAAAGTAAATTAATAGTAAAAATAACTTAGTAAATATATATATAAAAAAAACACTAAACTAGGCTTTTTAATTATTAGTTCTAACTAACTACCTCTCTGTCTAGATAGAAGCATCTGTAGACTAGCTAGATCCTGTGCGCAAAGATGCTTTAAACTAACTAGACTAATAACACTTTTATATAAAGCTTATTTTTTTTTATTTTATTTTTTTTTTTTATATTATACACACTTATTTTTTTTATTATAAGGATCTGTTACTGTTAGCACTATATAAAAAAAAAAAAAGCTAAAGGATTATATAGCTAGACTTAAAAAGTAAAAAATAAAAAAAAAAAAAGCTATTTATATAGTATAACTAGCTTATTTTAATATATAGCATTACTAAGGTAAGTCTTAATAAATAGGGTAAAGTAAAAGCAGAATGTAATTAGATAAACTTACATAAATAAAAGAAAAATAATATATATAAAAGGTAACTTTTTAGACAAAAAGAAAAGTTACTAGTGTCTGTACACAGCAGCAGTGTTGCAGCCTAGATACAAGCAATCACGCACAAGCAGGATCACGTATCTATGTTACATAATGCTTGTGCGCAAACCTCTGTGCGCAAACATCTAGATATCCCCCTTTTCCTCTATATAAAGGAAAAATAAGAAGTAATTAACACTAGTTACTTAACACCCCTGTGCAATATTTACACTGTGCAAACCTCTCTGTCTTGTACGCATTTGCTAACACTAAGTGCTAGCTAGCAGAGAGTCTATTTAACAAAAAGAAATTAGTTTTAAATTATGTTATTATTTAGGGTTTTATAGTTCTAGTAGACTTAGATTTTTTTTTTATATAAAAACTATAGCTAAGGCTACTAGGCTGTAGCTTTTTTAGATATGCCTTTATGCTAGCATCTTATTAACATATTTTTACAAGGCTTTTTTTTATATTCTTATTAGAGGGCAAAGCTTGTAGGTTTATAGATTATAATTTTTTATTAGATTAATAGTGTAATTTTAAGGCTAATGTAGTAGTAGTTCTTCTAGGTCTTTTAGTATTTTAAACATATTCTTATAATCTTTATATTTAGTTAGAATGTAGCCTTCTTTTTAAGTTTAGATAACGCTAACTTATTTTACATCTTTATTTACTTTAATTTTTTATAAGAGACTTTTTTAAGCTTTTTTTTATTATTTTTATTACCTAAGCTTTTAGCTTTTAGTAAGGAAATTTCTAAGGTTTCCTTTTTTTAGAGTAGTAACTACTACTCTATTTTGCCTGTCTATAGACTAGGCAATAGTTATTATAGCATGCTAACTAGGTTATGTGTGCATAGTCCTTAAAAGTTTCTATAGTTATAGTTTTCTAGTTAATTATAGGGTTATAAGCTCTAAGCTAGTTATAGCCTAGGATTGCATTATACTTACCTTCTAGCTTAAGTATGTTTATAAACCTCTAGTCTTTTATGTTAGAGGTTTTAAAGTTCTTTTTATAAGTTTCTAGGTTAATCTATCCTCTGCTATATTTAATTAATAATGCGTTAGTAAGGGTTACCTTAAATAGGTTTTTTTTTATATAAAATAGTATACTTTATTTATCTACCTAATCTTTATCTATAGCAGTAAAGGTACATCTGCTGTCTATAAGAGCTAGTCTAGGCTATTCTTTGTACGTAAAGGTGGTTGTTAGGCTGTGTTCTGCTCCTTGTCTTACTGTAATTACTGCTGCTATGTTGTGTTTAACTTCTTTATTAAAAAGAGAGTATAGGTTAATGTCTTATAAGTTATTATTAAACTTATTTTTCTTTTTTTTATAGATTTAATGTTCTTAATTATAGCAGTTAGCTGCTTTGCATTTATAATTTTTAATTAGGTAATGTAATGTTAGATAGTCTTCCTTTCTTACTGCTTTTTACTAGAAGTAGTAGAATTAGCAGTTGTCTTATTCTTTGCATGCTGCCTATCCCTCTTGCTTATGTAAAGGAGCTGTTTAGCAGGTGTAGCAGTTTGTAGTTTTGCAGGCTAAGGCTGTTCCTTACTATAGGCATCTATTATAGTTTTTCTTCTATGTAGGCTACTAGCTTGTTTTGTGCTTATTATTCTAATGTCTAAGGCAATACTGTTGTGTGCATTAGTACTAAGGGTATAGACAATTGTTAGGTCTATGTAACATGTTAAGAGGACTCTTCTAGGTCTACTAAGAGTATTCCTGCATTTATACTATCTAAACAGAGTGTTCTTTTTATTAGTAATTATTAGTGCTATAGGTTTTGTTTTTATAGAGTGCGCACTAACTGTAGCTCTGTTGCATTACTAAAGCCTTTTTACTAATTATAAGGCTTAAAAGTAGTGTCTTAGGCTTCCTAGGTACTAGCTTTAGGACTTTAAACCTAGCAGGTCTGCTTAGTCTTTCTAGTTTTAAATCTTAGATTTTTGTAAAAAACTGCTATTATTTTTATTTATTTATAATGTTATATTTAACTTTAGCTATACGTTGTATAATGTTAAATGTAAGGTAGTTGTTGCTAATATTTATTTAGTAAAGCATAATTATGTAATAACTTAGGTAGTTATGTTGTAGACTACATTTCTAGCATTTACATTTCTAAAACTATTAGGAAAGCTCTTTTACTAAAGTGCTAAAAGTTTAGTCTTAAAAAAGGAACTATTTTTTTTTAAACATTTATAATGTATTTTTAGATCTAAGTCTCTTCTCTGTATCTTTTAAAAATTATAAGGTCCTGTAACACTATATTAAGGCTACTAAAGTTTTAAATAACTACTTTCTAATAAGCTTTAGAATAGTTATTTAAAAAATAGTTACCTTTATATTACTAGTAAAGTCTATTGTCTAATCTTTCTAATATTTCCTTATTTATAAGGCTGTATTTAGCAGTAATAGCTTTTATTATTATAGTAGTATTTTTATTCTCCCTCTTCTAGGAGTCTAGGTAGTTTTAGCAGAAATATCTTACTTTTTTATAGTTTAAGCAGGCCTTGTTCTTTAGCTACTTTTGTTATTTCTTTATTAAGGGCAGCTTATTGCGTCCTAGAACTTAGCTCTTCTTAAGGGGGGGGCTTTGTGTATGCTTTACATAACTAAGGTCTATTAGTTTTTTATTATATTATAAAAGCTTCTTTTTCTTAGAAATAAACTTTAGTCTTTAGAAAGTTCTTTTTTATTTTTTTTCTCTTTTACACTTTTTATAATAGTTGTTATAAGTTGTTGCTTATATAATAAAGTTTTTAAAAGTAGTTAGTTTTTTATTATGTATAAATTTGTCTTTTACTATTTTACTTAGTCTGTTATAAAACATGCAGCAGAGAGCCTTCTAGTCTGTCTATCTACAGATAGCTAGTTGTTCTCTAAAACGTGCTGCATAATTCTAGACTAGGCTAGTTTCTTATTTTATAGTGTTTAGCTTATTAGCTATAATTTTTTTTATTAAAAGTTCTATAAATAGCTGTTAGAGCTTTTTTAAAATTTTTAATATTACTAAATATTTTTTTAGTTTTAGAGGTAAGTGCTTTACTATTTGCCCTAAAGTTTATCTAATTATCTATGTAGAGTTAGAACTAAATTACAGGGGGGCCTTTTAAGTGTAATCCTATCTAAGATATTATTTCTACATTAGTTTAAAATGCTTCTTTATTATATTACATATAAAGATAACATCTTATAAAGAATAGTTAAAGGTCTTTTAATAATTTTTTAAAAGGCTTTAAAAGAGCTAGTCTTAAAGTTTTTTTAGCTATAATGCTTACTTTTTTAGTTAAGATATTCTAGATCTTTACTAGCTCTACTTATAGTTTATATATTTAATAGGCTTAGTTAGTAGCTTTCTAGAGGCTTATAGGTCTAAGGGGTATTTATAATTCTGCTGCTTTTTAGCAGAGGTTAGTAATTTTTTACTTAAGTTTTAGTAGTTTACTAACTTTATTACTAATTTACTAGAGTTTTTTAATGTTGTTTTAGATTAAGTTAATTTATTTTGCTAGAACAGCTTTACTTTAAGTAGAAACTTTTATAGATTCTAATAGCGCAGCGTAGGCTATATTAGAATCTAAGTTATGTTATAAAGTATTTATACTTTTTAAAAAAGGTAGTGTTTAATGTTATAATTCTTACTTTAAGAAGCACTTAGGTCTTATAATATTTCTAAGGGGGAAGTAGGACAGGAAGTAGGGGCTAACTAGTAGGGTGTACAGTCCTATGTACAGGCTATTAGGCTAGTGGAGGCTTATTTAGAATAACTAGATTGTGGTTTGCCCTATGTGCAGCAGTAGAGAGGCTAGGGTTAAACAGTCCTTATTAGATAGAGTTAGAGGTATATATAGTGCAAAATATATAAATAGTATTTATAGCTTTTTAAAAAGCTAAATGCTACTTAGTTTATGTAATAAATAAACTAAATGTTAAACACACCTTCTAAAGGTTGTTTAATGTAGAAACTATATACATGTGCTAGGGCGCTAAGGGGAGCTGGCGGGAGCTTAGGGGAGCCTGCTAAGAGGGGCTCCTATAAGCTCCCTCTAGCTCCCTAGACTCGCGGCCTGTCTCCTTATTAGATGACGCATTCTTCCATAATTTTGGGCAGCCGTGCTGCCTCTGTGTCCTCTAATTGGTCTGTAAGCGAGCCTTGTCCCAATTCAGCTAGATTGTGGAGCACTGCGGGTGGAGTTACGCTGGTCCAACCGTAGACCGTAACAAGTATTCCTTTGCACTGCTAGCAGTATCCTCTACACCTAACGCTATGCGCGCCTGTTCTAATAGTAATCTGTATAGCTGTCTAGCCTGTTAATTATTAAGACCTTTGTTTATTGCTATCTGTGCAGGTTTTAATCTTAAGCGTGCGTTTAGTGTGGTAGCATTTAGGCGTTGTTAGGGGTGCCTTAAAGGTCTCTTGCTATTAGAGTAGCAGGGGTGATTTAAGGCATTATTAGGGGTGATTTAGTAGTTAGGGGTTAGAGTTACCTAGCAGTGTTTTAGTAGATTAGCTGCTTAAGCTGTGCTTGTAATTAAGCATAGATATACTGCTAGAGGTTAACTCTAAATTAGGTGGGTCTAGCTTTAGGTTCTGCAGACGCAGGTTTAGCTGTTAACAGGGTAGTAGTTAGTAGTTAGAAGTTAGTAGTTAAAAGTTAGGCATTAGCAGTTATCTCTAATTCTAATAAGTTATTAGTAGTCTTTAAGTTTCTACCTTAGCGCATTTTTTACAACTTTTCTAAAGGTAATCTTAATTACATAAGAATAGAAAGTTCTAAACTTAAAGGCTTTAGTTAACTAAAGGTTAATAGAATCTAGTTTATAGACTAAATAGTTTAATATAATAGTGTGTAAGTATTATAACCTAAACTAAATTAGACGCGTCTTAAAGCTTAAACATAGTTAAATAAATAATTAGTGTAATATTATATAAGGCTGTTACTAGCAAAAGCAAGTTTTCTAATATAATATAACAGCGCAGGCAAGACAATAGGTCTAAATGCAGTAGGAATCCACTTAGAGGCATATAGAAGTGCGTGGGGACTCTGAATCTAGGAATGCTATTAACACCTATAGGCCTTGTACAAAAGGATATTAGAAAACTACTAAGCTAGCTATAGGGGCAAGGTGCGACTAAATACATGAGGGAATAGGGGTAACAGTAGGGGGCTAGGCAGAGTTAAGTCAGGGTCGAGCTAGGGTCGGAGCCGATACAGAGACCCTTCGGATAGGTTCCGGGCGACCCGAGATGGAACGATTCATGAGAATCGTTACAATAGTAGTTAAAGCACTTTAATAAGTATATAAAAAAAAAGTTATACGCGCTTATTAGCTTTTTATTATTAATAGCTATAAAAGCTATAACTTACTTAATTTTTAGTAGTACTATAAAAAAAAATTTATTACTATTTATATACTTTTACACTTATTACACTTCTTATAGCTTTTTAATATAAGTTATTTTACTTTTTTAAAAAAAGTGTATAAGCGCTAAGCTAAAGATTTTATATATAACTAAATTACTTATATTATAAAACTTAAGTTCTTACTATGCTTTATACACACTTATAATATAGTAATTACTTTTAGTAATATTTAAAACGAGTTTTAAAGCGCTAGTTTAGTTTTATTTAACTTAAAATAAGTTAAAATAGCTTTTAATATTTAGTTATATACTTTATTACTACTACTAGTTATTAATAATAAGCTCTAGTAGTTATAAACTCTAAGTAATACTTTTAAATTTAAGTTATAATTAATGCTTATAAAAGTAAAAATTTAAAAGTATATAAATAGCTTACTAATATCTATAGTAAAGGCCTTTAAAAAAGTTTTTAAAAAAGTAGTAATTATTATACATAAGCTAGTGTTAGTATAAAAGAAAATTTATAAAGCTTTAAGTAGTAAATAAGGCTACTATGTAATATAAATTATATAAAAAAAAGTAAATTTAGGTAAAAAAGACCTTAATAGTTAAAAATAAGGCTTATTTAACTACTTTAAAGAAGTTTAAAGTATGTAGTAATAAGAAAAAGCTAAAAATATAAGTGCGCACTAAAAAAAGTAAGCTAAGTTAAAAGCAATATAAGTAGTGTAATTAAACTAGGCATAACTTACATATATATAAGTAAGTAGTAAAAGTAGACTTTAAATAATATCTTATGTTATATTACTTTATATAAGGCTAAAGTAGGCTGTTTTGCGCTAGAATAGAGTGGTTTTAGCAGGGGCTTAGCAAAAGTAGCCGGCTAACCTGTGTAGCCAGCCAACCTGTTAGGTACGTTATAAAAAAGCTTTTTATAAATTTTTTAAAGTAATTTAAAGCTAGTTTAGCTTTATAAAAAAAAATTAAAGCTGAGTATAGTATTTAAAATAATAATATATATGTAACAGCATAGGCAAGACAATAGGTCTGAATGCGGTGGGAATCTACTTAGAGGCATATAGGAGTGCGTGGGGACTTAGAACCTAGGAATGCCATTAACACCTATAGGCCTTGTATAAAGAATATTAGAAAACTACTAAGCTAGCTACAGGGGCAAGGTGCAACTAAATACATAAGGGAATAGAGGTAACAGCAGAGAGCTAGGCAGAGTTAGGGCTAGGTTAAGGTTAGGGCTAATACAGGGGCCTTCTAGAGGTTCTAGGCAACTTAAGATAGAACAATTTATAAGAATTATTACACTACTCCCCCCTTTATAGACTAATAGTCCTTATTAGTAGTAATTATAGTATAAAGTATTGCTGTTATGTCCTCTGCCTTCTTAAACTAAAACTAGTCTAATTTAGCTAGGTTTCCTTACTAAGTATTCCTCTGCACTGCTAGCAGTGTCTAAACTAAACGCTATGCTTGCGCGCCCGCTCTAATATTAATCTATATAGATGTCTAGCTAATTGTTCCTTGCTATCTATGCAGTTATTAGTCTTAGGCGTGCGTTTAGTAAGAAGACATTTAGGTATTATTAGAGGTGCCTAAAAGATCTCTTGCTACTAGAGTGTTACAATCTTTACTTTAGAGAAATGGTGTCCCAAGTACACTAGGCCTAAGGGAGAGAGTTAGGGGATTAGAGGGGAGAGAACTTAGTCTTAGACGGGTGTACAGTCCGCCGAGGCGTAGTTATTAGGACTAGAAGGTGCGGATGACTGTAGTTTGCCCTTTAACAGCAGTATAAGGTGCTTAGGTTAAACAATTCCTAGATAGGAATAAGATAGAGGTATATATAGTACAAGATATATAATTAGATTGCTTCTTATTAAAAAGTAGTAATGCTACTTAGTCTATGTAATAATAAACTAAACTTTAATTACAACTTCTAAATGTAGTTAGGATCCTAAACTATATACATAGGGTTGCATGCTCTGCATGTCTTGCATGCTTAGACCTTTATAGCGCGCATGGCATGCATAGCATGCAAACGCGCTTAGCTTATTAGACAACGCACTCGGCTGTACATTGGTCTAGAAGCTCTGTCCATTCCTTGTCCGTTAGGTCACGTGACTTGTCGGATGGGAAGACAGGGAGGCTCCATCCTTGTTTGTCTAAACAGTGGGGCACAGAGGGTTAGCAGCTTACAGCCTAATTGTAGGTTGTAACATAGAGTAGCAGTAGTGATTTAAGGCATTATTAGAGGTAATTTAGTAGTTAATTAAGGTCTATTAGGACCTGTTGCTATGCATTAACTCTAAATTAGGTAGGGTATAGCTTAGCTAGAGCGTATTTAACTCTAGAGTTAGAGGGTGGTTAGTTAGACATTAGCAGTTGCCTCTAATTCTAATAAGTTATTAGTAGTCTCTAGGTTTCTACCTTAGCGCATTCTTTATAACTTTTCTAAAGGCAATTTTAATTATAAGGGATAGAAAGTTCTAAACCTAAAGGCTTTAGTTAATAGAAGGTCTCTAAGATCTTATTTATAAACTAAATAGTTTAATATAATAGTGTGTAAGTATTATAACCTTAACTAAATTAAACACGTCTTAGAGCTTAGACATAGTTAAATAAATAATTAGTGTAATATTATAATAAAGCTGTTACTAGCAAAAGCAAGTTTTCTAATATAATGTAACAGCATAGGCAAGACAATAGGTCTAAATGCGGTAGGAATCTACTTAGAGGCATATAGAAGTGCGTAGGGACTTAACAACCTAGGAATCCTATTAACACCTATAGGCCTTGTACAAAGGATATTAGAAAACTACTAAGCTAGCTAAGAGAAGAGGTGCAACTAAATACTTAGGTGAATAGAGGTAACTGCAGGGGACAGGGTTGAGTTATAGTCAGGGCTGATACAGGGACTCTTCGGATAGGTTCTAAGCGACCCGAGATGGAACGAATCATGAGAATCGTTACACATAATATATCTAAGTAGTAGAATAGCTAGATAAAGCATGTAAGAATAAGGCTTATAAAAATAAAGCCTATAAAGATAAAGCCTATAAAGTAGTAACATGCTAAAATAACTATGTTTTTAATTAAGATAAAAATTAGAACATTATAATAAGTAAAAAAATAAAGTAGATAGCATAGTTCCTAAATTTATTAAAAGATTACTAATAAAATAAGCACTAACAGCATTCTCTATATTAATCTCTAAACATAAGCTCTCTAGCCCTTAGCAACCTGCCTTTAACTGCCTAAAACTACTAAAAATCTTATATAACTACTGTAAACAGTTAGTACAACAGCCTTATGTATAGTATAGTATACTAAGTAGGTGCCCTATATGTAACGACTCTCATGAATTGTTCCATCTCGGGTCGCTCGGAACCTATCCGAAGGGTCCCCGTATCGGCCCCGACCATGACTTATCCCTGTCCTCTGCTGTTACCTCTATTTCCCTATGTATTTAGTTGCACCTCTTCCCTATAGCTAGCTTAGTAGTTTTCTAATATCCTTTATACAAGGCCTATAGGTGTTAATAGAATTCCTAGGTTATTAAGTCCCTACGCGCTCCTATATGCCTCTGAGTGGATTCCTACCGCATTTAGACCCATTGTCTTGCCTGCGCTGTTACACTATACGTACGTACGTGACTAAAATAAGTGTACTGCACTACTGTACTATCAGGTGTACTAACAGTTAGACACACTAATTAGCTTGTAAAAGTTATCTAGCATGTTAGTTATTTATTATCTTTTAAAAGACTCTATACATAGCTATAGTATATTGCTTTAAAAGTGTTATGTTTTATTTAAAAGCCTAGAGTATAAGCTGTATCTAATATTCTTTTAGCACGTTTAAGTAGTGTTGTTAGGAATGCATTAGTGTAGGAAGAGTAGTTTAGTAGAGTATTAGTAAAAGTAAACAACTTAGGTGTGTAAGCAACTTGCCTGTAGAGTACGTTAATTTAAGTAGCTTACTTTACTAACTAGTAGGTTAAGTATTATAGGTTAGTTTATATAGCCTAAGTTATTCTTAATGTTATTTTTAAGTCCTTAGTAGTGATCGGAGAGCTCAAGTTGCTGAGGTGGGACGTCTATGGGCTGTATATCTCGGGGATCGCAATTTGTGAGTGCTGAGGCGCAGCGCTGGCAGTGGAGGTTTCTTCTGGGACCGAGATAGCAGTTGCTCAGGGCTCTCCGGGCCGAGATTTAGCCAACCCGGTGTCAGACTCTTGAGGTCTATGCTCGGTGTTCTGGGTCCCTTGAAGAGCTGGTTCGGCGGTCTACACCTCGTAAGGTAAATCGGCATGGAGAGTGTGTCGGGAGTCGCTATTCTCTTCTAGACCTAGCTCAACAGGCTCATGAGCAATAAGAGCGAACACCCCTTCTAAACCTAAATCGGCAGGCTCTCGAAAAATGTAAACAGAACCGTCTAGAGTATTACATAGCATTTCTTCAAAGGTTGAAATTGGCAGGTTTGGAGATCTCATCTGGAAGCAAGGACAGTTAAGAACTAATGGCAGCGAGCGGGTACTTAGCGCTGATCATAGGGTAGGAGCTGTCATGAGCGAGCAAGGGAGAGTCTTAAGGAAGGTGCATGCTGCCATTCGAATTAACTAAGAAATGTTAGAAACTAGGTCAATTTCCCAATGATAGGGCATTCTCACCTTCCTTAGTTGGAGGATCGCAGGTCTTGAGCTGAAGCTAGGTGTCGACAAAGTAGACATTCTTCGATGGGAGCTTCGAGGAAGGTGCCGCGGAGTAGGTACGAGTGCGGGAAGTGACCATGACGAAATCATGGCCCTGAAGGGGAAATCCGTGCCGAATTCAATTCGAGAAGTCTCTGACTGCGCTTCCCAGAGAGACAGCGCCTGGCTTTATAGATGCGACCGACTCTGCGTCTGCAAATTGGAGAAAGTTTTTGCAACGGCGCTGCCGGGCAGTCCGTGTCGTCTCGCCGTGAATATTAACTACGCTCCGCCACCAGTCTGACACCACATGGGCCTGATTAGTATCGTGCAATGTATGAATCATATACCTATGGCCCCAAGGTTGGGCCCTCGCGTTCTCGGCATCCTCGACATGCGCTGAGCCATTCTCAGTTGCTCGGTCTCATCATCTGTGTCAGTGCAGACTGGGGAGCATTGTGCGGCACACTTGCCTTCGCGCTGACATTGAGGAATGGTATAATAGGGTAATAGGCACAGATCTACTGTGCACGGGAGAGAGTAAGCAGAAAAAAGGGGTGAAGGTTGAGAGGCTTAGAGTGAAACAACACCGAGACGTGGGAAGCTCCTTATAAGTTAACTGACAACGATTAAGTAATGAATACAGATCGATCGTAGATCTAAGACTCTCCGGTGCCAAAAAAATCGCTGGCTTAGATGCCTCCACTTTCGGAGGCAAATCCCTCCAGGTATGGAGGCGTCTAAGCCAACCCAACATCGTGTATAGGGAAGATATACAATCTTACGTTTTCCTCTATTCCTGCACTTTTCTTAGATTCCTTGTAAAGTAATATTTCTAATAGCTATTAGTTACTGTGAGGCTATTAATCTCCCCTACTCCACTCTAACGTACACATTTCTTAGCCCCGGAATGCCTTCTTGCATTCTCAGCAACAATTCTCCCCAAACGATTCGAAAGTCTCAGAAATGTCCAGTTTGAATTTCAAAATTGGTTCGGCATCAATCGCCACGACTACAGCAAGCTTAATTTCTTCCCCGCTCCCATCTCAAGCAGTTCTACAACCCGGCGCCCCTGAAACCGAATGAAGAGGAATTAGGGATTTAGCCGATGGTATGTGAGGTTCTTGCCCATATGAAGGGGTTGAAGAATCCGAGAGTAATTATTGCTGATAATGTGTTCAGCATTAGATTTCATGAATTGGATAAGAATAGTTACTGCGACCTAGTTTTAAAGCCTCTGGAGGCTGTAAGTGTGAGAGGTAAACATCAAATTGAGGTTGAGATGGAATGGAAATCGAAAAGGTATCCGAATCCGAAGGTGGTGGGACAATGGGAGAGAGTAATTGAAGGCGAAGAAGTGTGGAGGTTTGGCGAGGCGTGGGACACGCATACAGCGTGAGCTACTGCTTACGAAATTCCTTGCTCACGGTATGAAGATTCTCTATACTTTCTTAGTATCATATTTAGTACAATGTGAGATGTTTCTCATTATTGGCTCTGATTAGCTTCGCTTGGCATTTCAACTCTCAAGACAGAAGCAAAAGATCAGTGCGAATACAGGTAGGGTTAGCAGAGCCTGGCTGCGCGCTCCCCACCTCTTTCGCCGACCTCATCAGAATACCTTAGTGACAAATTGGCAATGGCTTTAAGCCCACAGATCGTATTTTGGGTTTAGTTCTTCTGGCTTCATGGTACCTTCATTGCGACAGTCCTGGGAAGCGATCAACCATAAAATAGAGAAGCACTACGAAAAGAACGCTCACTACAAGCGGAGGCTGAAGTGGAGGTAGATCAAAGAACTAATACCTCCTCCAAGTTCTAGGAAAAAGAGCACTCGCCCTGCCCTTTGGTCACAGAGATGAGAGGGAAGCATCTGACTAAAGAGAATCGCTCTTCTTTAGGCTCCCGTGGGAGCGTAGGGAGATAGTGTACAAGGAGTATATTAACACCGAAACCATTTATATTGCCATCAGTCATTGACCTTCCTATTCTTCTTATTCCTTCTACCTCATCACTTGTAGATTCTCCCTTATTGATTGAAAGCTATTGAGCTTTGTTGGCAAAGGGTCACAGGGGCGCATTGGAAGGGAAGTTGAAAAAAACGGAGTAATTGAGCTAAGCAGAGGATACGTTCTTAAAATCTGAAGTGGACGCCAGGGGGCATCACAAAGATAGAATTTCCTATCCCAAGTCAGACTGGTTGGAAGAATACAGAGCGGAAAGGGTGCTCTTTTTTGCTGAGGGGACTTTGAGCGGTTCGGCAAATGAGGCTTGTGCTTACCGCAAGAAAAACAGTCCTTCTGGGGATGCAACCAAAATAGACTTAGCGTCTTTCCAATGCGGATTTGAAACGACGTCCAACCTAACTTAAACCTCATCCCATCAAAATCTCCCCTCATCCATCGCGAATACGTAACAAGAATGGTGTTGGGTTCCCGAATGCCAATGTACAGTTACTCGCCACACGCCATGCCCGTAGCACATAGAACACAGCACCCGTTACCCAACTTGAAAGGTTGTCTCGAATCGGAGACCGAGAAACGATGCTCGAACATGGAAAGTTCGAAGCTAGAGCTGAGGAGACGAGAAACGCCAATCGACTTCCTTTCGGACTCCAATCCTGCGAACGCGAATGCGATAAAGATTTGATATCACGATAGGACATACTGCTCCGTTGCTCTGCATCCAATTTTTCGTATAGCTATTTCTACAACCATCGCCAATAATTCATAGATACAAAGAGGCCAGACCTCAGCGAATCAATAGACTGAAGATAAGAAATTGCCTCGAAACCAGGCAACAGCCGCGCACCAGCAGTCTCTGTTTTCCAACCGCAGACCCACTCTTTGGAAGACAGATTCATGCCCTGTTCGCCTTCTTAGCCTTGCCCTTGCCTTTGTGGTGCGGTTCTGGCTCCGGTGAAGCTTCTCGAGCTTGCTTCTTTCCTTTCCCCTTGTGGTGAGGTTCCGGCTCTGGCTCGGCCGCGCGGGCTTGCTTCTTGCCCTTGCCCTTGTGGTGAGGTTCCGGTTCTGGTTCAGCCTCGCGAGCTTGCTTCTTCCCCTTCCCCTTATGGTGAGGCTCGGGGATAGGTTCCGGCTCGGCTTCACGGTTCTGCTTCTTGCCCTTGCCCTTGTGGTGAGGTTCCGGTTCCGGTTCAGCCTCACGAGCTTGCTTCTTCCCTTTTCCCTTATGGTGGGGCTCGGGGATAGGTTCCGGCTCGGCTTCACGGTTCTGCTTCTTGCCCTTGCCCTTGTGGTGGGGCTCAGGGATAGGCTCGGGCTCAGCTTCGCGATTTTGCTTTTTTCCCTTTCCTTTGTGGTGAGGTTCCGGGACGGCCACTGGATCTGGCTCTCTCTTGTTCTGTTTCTTGCCCTTACCCTTATGGTGAGGCACTGGTGAACGCCGGTTCACCTTTTTGCCCTTTCCCTTGTGATGAGGATAGGGAGCAGGCTCACGAAGGCGAAGAGCGTTGACGAAAGAAGAAGCAAGTACTGGACCACTTCCCTACATACTATTAGCTAAGACTTAGGCATTTAAGACAGACATATACTTACAGGTTCACGAGCCTCAACTACGTCAGCGTTAAAAGGCTTGTCAGCAACAACATATGCCACAGTTGAAGCGCTGAAGGCGAGTAGGGGAAGGAAGCCGTTGAGCCTCATGATGAAGATACGAAAGGAATGTACGGGTCAGCCAATTACAATGAACGAAGGATGGACCGGCCACCGACTACGGAGGAGAAGCAAAAAGGAGTTTGAGCAAGTTTGAGAACGATCGACGCGCTGCCAACATGGTCTGATGGGACGCGTGAACCTTTATACTCAAGTGGATGCAGTTCTTCTTGATCAGGTCTTGATTGGTTGGTGTCTGGATTCTAGATGGCATTAACGATGTTGGCTCAGAGGCTACAATGGCAGCCATACGCGAGTCCGGAAGCCCTTACTCTAGGGCGTGCATCGTCTCGTGTTCTAAGGGGAGACGCGCTATGCCTCGGGCGGGAATATGTCCTGTTTCCATTATAACCCAGCCAGGCGAGATTAGGTAAACCCGGCCGCTGAACGGTTAAAGCGGATGTCATAATCGAGAGCCTGCAATCTAGTAAACTAGAAAGGATCGTGAACTGCCCCTTCAAGTGCCAACCTCACCAATGGCATGTTTGCGCTGTCTAACCTCATGAAGAGTCCTTGGCAAGGCGCAAAACGTGGTGAAACGATGCTGGAGTGTCGTGGCTGCTCCGGGCTGTCAGTCCAAAATGCCGCTGCACCTGAGGCTTCCAAACAGGAAACTTTTGGCGTTGAGAGAAAGTTGACACGGAAGCTTATGCGTCACCAGAGTCTCAAATGCCTTGCCACACCCAGAATATCCCTTGTTAGTTAGATCGCCAAGATAAAACATTGGTGAAGGGCCAAGAGTTCCAAGACATCGCTTAGCGCCTGTCTCCAAACCGAAACGGGACCACTGACCAACCACAATCCACCACTGTCCCGTTGCAAAAGCCTGGAAAGCGGTTAGCCTGGCCGTTACAGGATGCCTGAGGCACGGTGTTACTTGCCCAAAGGCTTGCTGAAATGCGCAGACCCTCCTCTTCAGTGTTCCCAACTCAGACACCCATCGCAGCCTGATACCGTGGGACTATGCCATGAGCTTCACGAGGAATACTACTACTAATGCGGACGGCTGTTTGTTCTGAGACGTATGATCGACCTTTCAGGTTTCTCACGCAAAGCGTTCTCTTCCAGACCAACTACCAGGTCTCCTCTGTCTTCGAGATTCCAGCGTTGAGCGCTCTTCCTCGTCTTCAATTCTCCCCCTTCGCTGGTCGAATTTACATCGCAATTTTTGTGTATAACACTTTAATTACTAGTAGATCGGACAACCCCACCGTCTCCAATCGTCCTTCATCATGGATTCGAAGTACACAGATCGAGACGATTTGAGTTCTGAAGGCGACTACGAAAAGACAGCCTTCCTCAACAACCACTATATCAAAGAAGCCAAGACGAAGAGGGGCATGCTATGGATCACACTCTTTAACCTCTTCTTATTCACAATATCGATCATGATCCTCATATGCGCAATCTTCTCCCAAAGCACAACGTACATTCATTCGGCGGCGAAGTTGATGGATGACTTCGATATCTATTGTGAGTAGTATCTCTTAGCTGAGCGATCCTCTTTGTTAACTCAGCTAGCTCCTGCCGCACACGTGGTAGAATACCATCACGTCAAGTTTGAGTTCCCAAATCCGCTCAACGCATCCAAATATGTCGGCATCACGGACGATGTTGACAATGCTTGGATGGACATTGCTTACCGTGAGTCATCAAATCAACTCTCCCCTCTGCTAATTTAACTCTCCCTGCAGTACCGGATCAAATGGTTCGAGTAGAAGACATGGCGAAGCTCCAAAAGCCACTCGACTCAATGAAGGTCACTGACCCCAAGACCGGAGAGGGCGGGTACCGTGTTGGCCTAGAAGTTTTCCATCAACTTCACTGCTTGAATCTATTGCGCATGTCGACGTACCCGGATTACTACACTAAGTTGTGGTGGTCGGATACTAATGACAAACCCGAGAAAGTGCGAATGCATCTCGGTACATCATTCCTACTCTCTATCTTCTCAAGCGGAGTTACTAATTGTCATTGTAGACCATTGCATTGAGATTCTAAGAGAGAATCTCATGTGCCAAGCCGATGTAAACGTTTTCACTTTCCATGAGAAGCCGGGGCTCGAGGGGTTTTGGCCCGATTATGAGCAGCACCATGCGTGTAGGAACTTTGATCAGATTAGGCAGTGGGCTTTGGATAATGCCATGCCGTATGCGGATGTGTGAACACGAATTATCGCCAATAAAAGAGAAGAGAAACATAGAAATTTTGAATGTGAACAACATAATTGTACATAATAAACAAGCCTGGAATTTGGAGCGCTCAATGGATACCCTTTGAATCAGACACTCGGGGAATATTTGCAGGTATTGGGATCCTCCAACAGTTATGTGCTTTCGTCCCGCCTTCCGTAGTAAGGGTACATATCCTTCTTGCGGCTCTTCTATCGCACCTCCACTATTCTACATTCTTCATTTCTTCATAGCCTGTCTTTCTTCTTTTCGGGCTCCCTTTCTCCTTTGTCTAAATTTTACCGTCGCCTTTGCAATGATCGACCGTGATCGACGGAACATGTTCTATCCGGTCCACATTTGTCACCAGCTAGTTTCAAACTTTCAATCAGCAGTCAGTAAAGAGTCGGGTGTTTCTCAACCGAGCTCTTGGAAAGCTGATATACGGCAGCTTGTGTCTCTGTATTATGCGGCGCCCGAAACTCAGGCCTGCGAATATGCTTGCTACCATGTCATCCTTAGTCGCATTAAACGCATTTGGATGGAAATGTAGGTTTTGTGGATCTGAGTGGCTAGTTAGATAGCCTTAGAAACGTCTTGCTGGCTCAGAGTGAACGAAGGTATCGGTACTTCTGAGGCAAGCGAGCGAGGAAGTCGGGTTTGACGTTTTCACCGTGTGAACTCCGTCATTTGTTGCTCGTTCGAACTCTCGAAGGCCAAGTCCCCACCATTGACGGTTTACTCACTAAAGCGCAAGCTTTCCCCCTTCGATCGAATAGTCCACCGGCCTAGGCTTTAGCACTTAAAGTTTAAAATTGCAGTTGATAATTTTGCTATGATCATTGCTCATACGTCATGATCTAACGTTAGCATGAACGCTTTAAGGTTCAGTCAAGCTGGCCGAGACAATCGCAAGAGTAAAACATCACACCCAGCCATTGCAGTATTCCTCTAGTTCGCAATATACTGAATGCTGTGCTCTCATTTCTAATTACCTCTCGACATTGCAGCTGATCCCAAAATAACGAATGTCGGTATTCAACAACCCGATTAGATCTTTACATTGTAATTTAATATAGCGGGCCTACGGGACGGCATCACTGGACCCTAAGGGACCTCGCGCTATGCAGACGCTGCACCGAGCTTCATCAGTTGCGCGTCCGGGTCTTTTGAACTTAGTCCATGAGGCCCAAAGAGAGCCGCGTCGTTTGCAATTCTGAACTCATTACCAGCGTGTCACATTGATATGCTCGCATCGGCATGCTTTCCCCCAATCCGTTAGCCCATCTACTAAGCGATGAATGATCCAATGAGCATCGTCAAAACTGCCATGAGTTGCCACTTGAGAGTTGGGCGGTTTAGCCGGATATTCAACCCTAGCCAGGATTTCCGCCAACCCCAAATGGAAATTTATATACTGATATGAAAACGCGCAGCAAATCTACCCAGATTCTGGTATTTCAGATATTTTCGCGGTGGTTGCTGGGCAAATTGTGGGGAGAGCAGGGAGGCTGGTGGGTGCTTGGTGATAAGGCCACGTCCAGGTGGGCAAAGGCTTGCTTATACATAGTTCTTAAGGCCCGGGGCTCGTATTTGCGCTCTTCTTGGTCTTCTCTTTGGCTTGTTTTGTGTGACAATCGAATTGTGTTGATCCCTAAGAAATCTCCTAAAACGTCAACTTCCACCCTCTTGCCGGTCAGGAACTAGTCACTTACGGGGCTTTTAGGACGCCTTTCTTCATCATGCACATTACTGTGCTCGCTTTTGCTTTGGCGGCTACGGCTGTTGCTTCACCGTATCAGTGGGCCGCTCCTCGAGCTGTTCAGCTCGGTCGGTATGCTCTCGCTCCAAATGCAACCAACGGATCGACTCCCACCAATACATCCAGTGGCCACCATAACCCACACAAAGAGCCGACCCCGTCATTCATCCAAGCTTGCAACTGTCCAAAACCTATTGTACCAGTCGATCAATTAACGCCATCCGAGGTGAGCGATTCTCGTGTTTTGTGTTCATGATGGATAGCAGTGGAGAGCGAAAAGAGAAAGGAAAGATGGAGGGATACGTAGGATAACTGAAAGCGGGACATATTTGGATGATTAATGGCGATAATAGAGAAGGACTTGGAAGGGTTGTACGCTGATGACTAACTGGGAGATGTAGAGATGCGAATTTGAATGGGCGGCCTCCATGGCATGCTACTACCAAGCGCAAGGTGGATGTCCCTCACCAAAACCACTTGCTGTAAGTCTCTTCCCCAAGTGGACGTTTAATTTCATCCACTGTTTTCAGAGAACTGACGCTCGATTGTGCAGTGCTAAGTGCAAAGCCGATGCTTGAAGCATCAATTCCGGTATCGGATCGCTATCTTCTAAGTGGAAAGGAAATGAATATGTAGAGCACGGAGGTGTGCTTCCGATGTGCCAAGTGTCCGCGCTAGAAGTTTTTTTTTTTTTTTTTTGTGGGGACGGGAGGTTGCATTATGTTTGTTGGTGGTAGACGTATTCTGTTCTTCGTAGTACATATTGATTCATCAGTTTGTGGAATAGACAACGCGACATACGAATGCTGATCTTCAACAGCACTAATAAGGTGTGCCTATATAAACAAATGAAACTCGCAAACATGGAGAATTCAAGTCATCGGACAGGTCTTGGTATTTAGGCACCCGCGTTCTATCGGCGAATGAGCTGGATGAAAACAAGTTGTTCGAGACGTATTTGAAGATAAAAGATGATGCCTGAATTGGAATTATTCGAGAACGCGTCATTGGGCTGGCGTGAATTCAGGGTCAGTAGAGAAACGAGGACACGTACTCGCGGAGCTTGTACGTCAAACTTCGGGCCCGTAGATTAGCCCACTGTTACACTGCGATTCTATCAGCGGGGAAGCAAGTTAGGGTTTGGTGAAAAGAGGCGTTGAGAGATGAATGGAAGTCGCTGAAAGGCCCCGAGGTTGAGTGGGCGACAAGGATCAATATACTGACTAACCCAGTCCTGATCTTGCTTCCTGCTTCCTATTTAGCACTGGCACCCTTTTGCGTCTTTGCATTGCAAGACAGAATTCGCAGCCAAGGTGTCACTTCAAAATTTCGGTCGGATACGAGGCGAGCCAAAATGGCTCAGCCACCACGACTCGACCGCCATGCCAAGGCCCCACGATCCAGGCTTCCACTTTATTTATCTTTAAACCCGTTAAACACCTTCCGAACCATATCCCATTTTCTCTTTCGTATGCCCCAATCATGGCAGACTTTGTTCATATCGAGCACCCAACATCCGAAGACCCTCTCAACGACAAATCGAACAATGCCCGACCAACTCCACTAGAAGTCACACCTGCGAAGCCGGACCTGAGATTCTTGGATGTGCATCCTTTTGTCAGGCAAACCGTGATAGACCGGGTCTATGGATGTATAATTGGGTCTGCATTGGGAGACACAATTGGCTTGTACACGGAGTTCTTGCCGAAGCATGCTTGTGAGACGATTTATAAAGAGAGGGCATTCAGGCTTGTAGAGCCTACAACGGAGTGGTATCCGGACAGCCATAGGAGTAAGTATGCCCTCATTAATCCTCGAGTTCTATCCAAAGTCAAGCATAGAGCATCCTTAACAAGCCGATAGATCGGTTCGAGAAATGCGCTTGGACAGACGATACAGATCAGGCCATCCTTATTCTTCTTGCATATTTACAGGCCCAATCCTCTCCTGACGCCCTCAAAAAGGTTCCGCAAAGTTTCGCTTCACGCCTCCAAATCTGGTGCACTCAAGGCCTCCGAGCTCTTGATAGGCCCCCTTGCGGGATTGGCGCTCTCGTTGGCTCTGTGACCATGAACCCTGATTATCTAAAGGACCCGGTTGATATAGCTACCAAACGGTGGCTGAAGACGCGACGACATGCAGCCCCCAATGGAAGCCTAATGCGGACACACCCAATTGGGGTGATTTGTGTCGGATTGAGTGAAGTGGAGACCTGGAACGTAGCGACGGAAGTGGGCAGAACGACTCATGTTGATCCACGATGTGTTGTTGCATGTTGCATTTCCGTGGGCTTGATCCGTGGTATGATCCGTGGAGAGATCCTCAGCGAAGGAGACGTTGATAAAGCGATTGAACGCGCATACAGCTGGGTGTTCGCGCAGCCAGAACTCATGAACCCAGGTCTCGATCCTGACATTACCGAATGGGAAATCAAAAGACATCTTGAACGCAAAGAATTTGAGCGCCACGTTTACGCGACGAATTTACCAGAGTTACAACTCGATAGTGCTATGGAGATGGGATATATCTACAAGTGCTTGGGCTCTGCTCTTGTGACTCTGCGTAAGGCCATTCGCGCCTCAAAGATGGGTTCAATCTCGCCACCCGCGCTCTTCGAAGAATTAATTACGGATCTCATCATGGAAGGGGGTGACTCAGATACAAATGGAGCAGCGGCAGGTGCTCTCTTGGGTGCATGGGTAGACTATAGCAACTTGCCTCCTCACTGGTCTAATGGACTGGCTCACAAGGAGTGGCTCATTTCTAAGACAAGACGGTTGACACAAGCCGTGGGAATTATAGAAGGCACAGTAGCCGAAGTCAAAGACGAGGCGCCGGATGGCGGGAAGGGACTGATGACCGAAAAGGAATTAGAGCAGAGAGATCGAGATTTCCTATTTGTGATCTTGCAGAAAGACAAGGAGAGGAAGGAAAAAGAAGAGAGAGAGAGAAGAAAGAGTCAGGGGAAAGGACTTGCTGGATGGTTCAAAAAGTGAATTGGAAGAAGCATCTGCATTGCATCACTTAGTACCAATGCTTGTGGGTTATAAGAGCGACGGCAATGAAGAACTAGAGTAACGAGGGCGGTGCAAGGTATACCCACATAATAATAAAAAGTAATATCAATGTATTTCAAAGGCGAAGCATGCTCAAAAACTATTAAGACACATCCCCTAAGAGACTATAAGTTTGGGTTTGAAACCTGAGGGGAAGTAGTATAGCTTTCGTTTTGCTCGGAACACTATTGGGAGGATGTGTACTATTGCTAAAATTGAAGAGGGCATCTGAAGGAACAGACTGTGTATATCCCCCTCCTTTGTGCCAAAGTATGCAACACGAAAGGGGAAGGATACTAGTATTTTAACATAAAAAGGTTAACGTATCTCACAGGTGTGCTGGCTATTCTACTAAGACCCTACTAAAACTATCCTAACATTATAATGCCTTAACAACAACACTAATTAGAACTTTTTAAAAAAGCTAGAGTATAGCTTCTACTTTAAGCTCTTAAATAAGATGTAATAATTACTTATAACATGCTACAGCCTGTTACAACATCTTTTATATAATATTAAGCAATTAACACGCTAGATAGCATTTATAAGTAGATTTATACTTAAATTATAAAAGGTAAATAAAACTAAAATGGTAATTATTTAGCATATACTTAACTTAGCTAAATTAATTAATTTTTAACATACTAAGTGTAAACTAGGCTATATTAGTATAAACTAGCTTAGTATGTTTACTAAGCGCTAACAAAAGCTTAAAGTTAAATTTAATATAACGTACACTATAAGCAAGTTACTTACACACCTAAGTTAATTACTTTTACTAAGACTTTACTAAACTACTTTTTTTTTACACAAGTGCATTTCTAACAACACTACTTAGACGCACTAAAAAAATGTTAGATACAGCTTATACTCTAGGCTTTTAAATAAGATATAACACTTTTAAAGCAACATTCTATAGCTGTTACAGTTAACTTGGACATGCCTTAGACTCTCCCTAGAGAGCCCTCGGCCTGGCCTTAGGCACATGACGTCCTGTCACGTGCCCTAGCACATATATATATCCTCTCACAAACCCCTAAGTCTCCTTAAGGATTTGTCTATTAATACTATCCTGTACCCCCTTCTGCGCTTTATGCTTTTTGCTTTACAGTGCTCTTATAATTTAAATCTTTTATACTCTCTTACAGAGACGCAGTTAGTTTAAAGAACAGAAGGCTACTTTTACTACTGCTTCTTAAGCCCTACCTTAATTAAAGAGCTGTAACAACAATAGCTAGTAGCAGCTGCACATGTAAAAGCAGGGCCACAGCCACTACCTCTTCTAAGGCTGTCCTAGAGACAGATAGCAGAGACTGCTATAAAGTTAAAGGAATTCTTAAACACAAAGATCTAAAGGTAGAATAATAGTTTTTTATAAAGTAGCTTAGGTAGCTTCTTAAAGACTTTACCTAAAAACTTAAAAAACACCTTAATAACTATAAAAAAGTTTTGTAAAATTATTAGCTTACCTTTTATAATGCATTGCAACAGAAGTAATAGCTAAATGCTACATTTATAGGTACCCTCTAGAGTATAACTGCACTAACTTTAGCACTTGCAGCAAAACCTAATGTAATCTAAACTTTATAATATAAGAATTACTAAAAGAAGTTAGCACATAGATAAAAAAAGAATAAAGTAATAACTTATACTTCTTACTATAAAATTTTAACTTTATATAGCTTATAAAGTTATAACCTAGAGTGTAGTAGAAATGTCTGTATTAAAGGTACTGTCTAGGGCCACACTAGACCTAGAGAGGTTCTAAGTAAAGTCTAGACTAGGTATTATCTATATATATAATAGAAATATTTTAAAGATTTTTAAAAAACATTACTAGCTACTTTTTTAGTAAAATAAAAGTTTTACACACTTTTAATTTATTTATGTTGTACTAGACTACTAATTTATAACTAGTAAGCTTACTTTCTTAGCAGCAGGTATATTTAGCCTGTAGTAGTACTACTGTTTTTTCTAGTTAGTTGTGTAGCTGTTCTTAAAAAAAATTACCTTAAACTTAGACTAAATAATAGTATTATTTAGATAGTTTTTACTAACGCTACTAAAACTACTTTAAAATAAAGTTAGCTATAATTTAAATAACTTATAATACTAAGACATACTTTATACTGCTTATAGTTATGTTCTTAGAAAACCTAACACTACTAGGCATACTTTACTAGCGTAAAGCCCTTAGTCTTACGCTTTAGCTACTAGAAGTATGCATTAATATGCTTTTTAAAGGCTAGCGCATATAAAAAAACATTTTTCTAATAGTAAAGCTAAGCTTTAGCATCTAAGTTAAGTTTTTAACTTAAGTTACTTATTGTAACAGCGCAGGCAAGACAATGGGTCCGAATGCGGTGGGAATCCACTCAGAGGCATATGGGAGTGCGTGGGGACTCTGAACCTGGGAATGCCATTAACACCTATAGGCCTTGTACAAAAGGATATCAGAAAACTACTAAGCTAGCTACAGGGCAAGGTGCAACTAAATACATAAGGGAATAGGGGTAACAGCAGGGGACTAGGTCAAGTCATGGTCGGGGCTGATACAGGGACCCTTCAGATAGGATCTAAGCGACCTAAGATAGAACAATTTATAGAATTATTACACTACCCCCCTCTCTGTAAGCTAATAGTCCCTATCTATAGTGTATAGAAAATATTTAGAACTAATTTAGAACTAATTTAGATAGAATACAACAAAGTACAACCTTTTAACTAAAATTTTCTGTTACTAAAAAAAAACTAAACTAAAGACCTAATACTAATATAATGCCTTTGTTATAATGTTTTTGTTTAGTAGTAACTAGCAGTGTAGTTGTTGTTAATATAGCAAATTTATTATTTATAGCAACAAGTGTTTGCTTGCCTTACTTATATAGTCTAGTTAATGTTGTTAGTTTCTTCTTTAGCTATTATCTAAATCTCTACTTTGTAGGTATTGTTGTGCACCTAACATCTTATACCTTAGTCTGCTAATTAATTATAGTATTAAAGAAATTTACTATGCTGCTCTGCCCCCCTTCTAGAGCCTCTTTAGAGGCCTTTTAAGTTATCTGCTTTTAGGCTGCCTGCACCTTAGCCTGTAGCCTTTAGGTTAAGTTCTCTTTTTAGTCCTTTAAATTAAAGAAATGCAAGTATTACACCTTACGCAATAAAAAATGCAACTTTGTACAAATATAGTTTAATACAGCTAGGGTATAGTTCACTAACGCGCGCGTAGGTCCCCTTATATTGCAAGGAGGAATTTCTAGTCCTTTAGAGCCATCTTAAGCTATAGGCGGCGGCCTAAAACGCAGAGAGTAATAAGGACAAGAAGAGGGCCTTTAAGAGAGCTTAGGGGTGCCTAAAAAGTCTCTTGCTATTAGTGTAGCATAGGTAATTTAAGGCATTATTAAGAGTGATTTAGTAGTTAGTAGAGAATAATTAAGACTAACAGTTTTTAATCTAGTTAGCTGTTTAATTTATGCCCTTAATTAAGCAACTTAGTCTTTAAGAGCTATATTGCTAGAGTTTAACTCTAAATCTAGTAGGTTTTTAGCTTTAGGTCCTATAAAAAAAGGTTTAGCTGTTAAGGTTAGTAGTTATTTAGCTTTAGTAGTAGGCATCTTACCTTAGCCACAACTAGAGCGTGTTGCAAGCTTTATACTAAGGTCTAAGAGTAGTTAAGAGTTAGGTATTAGTAGTTATCTCTAATTCTAATAAGTTATTAGTAGTCTTTAGGTTTTTACTTTAGCGCACTTTTTATAACTTTTCTAAAGGTAATCTTAATTATAAGAGATAAAAAGTTCTAAACTTAAAAGCTTTAGTTAATAAAAAGTTTCTAAGATTTTATCTATAATAACTAAATAATTTAATGTAACAGTATGTAAAAACTGCAACTTAAACTAAATTAAACACTTTTTAAAGTTAGACATAGTTAAATAAATAATTAATGTAATATTATTAATAAGGCTATTACTAGTAAAAGTAAGTTTTCTAATATAATGTAACAGCGCAGGCAAGACAATAGGTCTAAATGCAGTAGGAATCTACTTAGAAGCATATAAAAGTGCGTGGGGACTCTAAACCTAGGAATGCCATTAACACCTATAGGCCTTGTACAAAAGGATATTAGAAAACTACTAAGCTAGCTACAGGGCAAGGTGCAACTAAATACATAAGGGAATAGGGGTAACAGCAGGGGACTAGGTTGAGTCATGGTCGGGGCCGATACAGGGACCCTTCGGATAGGATCTGAGCGACCCGAGATGGAACGATTCGTAGAATCGTTACACTTATAGTTTTAATAGCGCGTTTATTATAGTTAAAAGCTTAGTTAATATAGTACTAAAGAATATTTCTAGTGCAGTAAAAGTAAAAGTTAAGCTATATAAAGTTAGCATAAACTTAAAAAGCTTTAAAAAGACCTACTTTTACATAGCTACTTACTTTTTTATTAGTATAGCCTTTATAAACACTAAATAGTGTGTCTTTTAAGCATACACTAGTGTTTATAGCTATGTAAAGATTAAAAGCTAAAAGCTTTTTACTACTTTTTTTAAATAATAGCGCAGTAACATAGCTACAGCACTATTTCTAAATAAGTAGTAGCTAAGGCTTTAAGTAAGGTAGAAGCTTATAGACATATGTAAAAATCTTCTTTTTAAAGCACTAAGCAAAAGATGTAATAAGTATAGTAAAAATAAATAAAGTTATAGCTAAAAAGACTAGTTAAAAAAAAGCTAAAGTATACATAAAAAAAAAAGTTTAAAAATAGTAAAAATAGTATTTTATACTTAAACTTACACTTACTTTTTTTACTTTATATAAAGTTTAGAGTTACTTTAAAGCCTTACTACTTATAACCTACTTAGTATAGAATGTTAAAGAAATAAAAAAAATATATAAATAGCTTAAAAAAACTATTACTTATGCTTATACTTAACTAACTAAAAAAGTAACTACTTTTAGTAAATAGTAACATATTAAAAGCATTATTTTTAAGTATTTTACATATAAAGATATCTTTAAAGCACTAATTTATTAGTACTTAAAAAAACTAGTAGAATAACTTACTTATATAGCACTATACTTTTTTATTTAGCACTTATAACTTTAGACTAAAGTAGCTATAGACTTAGTTTTAACAGCTTTATAGCACTAACTTTAAAACTATTTTAGTAATACATTAAAGCTCTAAGCTATTTTAAATAAAATTATAATATTATAAGCTTACTAATAACTATTTTTTTAAAAGAAACTACTTACATAGAAGTAGTGCATTTATAAATGCTTTATAGTACTTATAAGTACTAAAACTAAAACTTTAAGACCTTTAAAAGTAGACCTTAACTAAATAGTAAAAAAAAAAAGGTTATAATTTTAAGTTACTTTTATAAGAGTAAGCTTTTTAATTATAGTTTATCTACTTTACTTAGCCTTTATAGGCCTATTAGGCTTAATCTAATAAGATAAGAACGCCTTATATTAGTAGCTATAGCGCTAGTAATAATGTTCTAAATTACTTAGTTATACTTTTTTTAGATATAGTTTTTCTTTACTAAAGTTTTTTAGAGTTTAGTTACTAGTAATAAGTACTACTTAGGTGTAACCTGTACAGTCCTAACTGCAGGTCCGCCTAGGGCTAGTCTAAGTTACTATAATATCCTACCTATCTAATTGCAGGATTAAGGACAACCTGCAGAAGGAGGGAGGCTATGTTACAGTTAACTTAGACATGCCTTAGACTCTCTCTAGAGAGCCCTTAGCCTAGCCTTAGGCACTTAACGTCCTGTCACGTGCTCTAGCACATATATATATCCTCTCACGAACCCCTGAGTCTCCTCAAGGATTCGTCTATCAATACTATCCTGTACCCCCTTCTGCGCTTCATGCTTCCTGCTTCACAGTGCTCTTACAATAGCTATGTATAAAGTCTTTTAAAAGATAATAAATACCTAATATACTAAAGAACTTTTATAAGCTAATTTTATAGCTAACTTATAAAAGCTAGATAATAATAAAAAGTAAGTAATTATTAAGTATATACTTAAGCTATATATGTAAAGATTTTTCTTTTAGCTAGTAACTATAGCTAATATAGCTAATTCTTTACACACTAAGTATAATCTAGGCTATATTAGCATAAACTAGGTTAGTGTGTTTATAAAGTGTTATTTAGAGCTTATAGTAAAGTTTAACTATAATTATAACTATAAAATGTAACGATTCTCATGAATCGTTCCATCTCAGGCGGCCCGAAACCTCCGGAAGGCCCCTGTATCGGCCCCGACCCCGACCTGGCCCTGACCCCTGCTGTTACCTCTATTCCCTTATGTATTTAGTCGCACCTTGCGCCTGTAGCTAGCTTAGTAGTTTTCTAATATCCTTTGTACAAGGCCTATAGGTGTTAATAGAAATTCCTAGGTTCTAAGTCTCCACGCACTTCTATATGCTTCTAAGTAGATTTCTACTACATTTAGACCTATTATCTTGCCTGTGCTGTTACATTATATTAAAAAACTTACTTTTACTAGTAACAGCTTTATTATAATATTATACTAATTATTTATTTAACTATGTCTAAGCTTTAAGACATGTTTAATTTAGTTTAGGTTATAATACTTACACACTATTATATTAAACTATTTAGTTTATAAATAGAATACTAGAGACTTTTTATTAACTAAAGCTTTTAGGCTTAAAACTTTTTATCCTCTATAATTAAAGTTACCTTTAAAAAATTTATAAAGAATGCGCTAAAGTAGAAACCTAGAGACTACTAATAACTTATTAGAACTAGAGGCAACTGCTAGTGTCTAACTAACTACTCTCTAACTCTAGAGTTAAATACGCTCTAGCTAAGCTATACTCTACCTAATTTAGAGTTAATGCATAGCAACATGTCCTAATAGACCTTAATTAACCTCTAAATTACCTCTAATAATGCTTTAAATCACTCTTACTACTTTAATAATAAGAGACCTTTAAAGCACTTCTAATAATGCTTAAATGTTACTTTACTAAACGCACACCTAAGATTAATAACTACATAGATAGTAAAGAATAAAGAGTAAGTTTTAATTATTAACAGGCTAGACATCTATATAGATTACTATTAAAACAGGCGCACACGCATGGCGTTTAGTTTAGAGGACACTGCTAGCAGTGCAAAGGAATATTTTAGGGCAAGGACACCTAGCTAAATTAGACTAGTTTTAGTTTAAAAAGGTAAAGGACATAACAGTAATACTTAGTACTATAATTACTACTAATAGAGACTATTAGTCTATAGAGGGGGGGGGTAGTGTAATAATTCTTATAAATTGTTCTATCTTAGGCGGCCTAGAACCTCTAGAAGGCCCCTGTATTAGCCCTAACCCTAACCTAGCCCTAACCTCTGCTGTTACCTCTATTCCCTTATGTATTTAGTTGCACCTTGCCTCTGTAGCTAGCTTAGTAGTTTTCTAATATCCTTTGTACAAGGCCTATAGGTGTTAATAGAAATTCCTAGGTTCTAAGTCCCTACGCACTTCTATATGCCTTTAAGTGGATTCCCACCGCATTTAGACCTATTGTCTTGCCTGTGCTGTTACATAAAAAGCTTTTTATAAGAATTCTAAAGTAATTTAAAGCTAGTTTAGCCTTATAAAAATATAAAAGCTAAGTATTACATTTAAAATAATAATATATATAACTTTAATGTCTGTACGCAGCAGCAGCGTCGCGGCCTGGATACGAGCGATCACGCACGAGCAGGATCACGTATCTATGTCACATGATGCTCGTGCGCGAACCTCTGTGCGCGAACATCTAGATATCCCCCTTTTCCTCTGTACAGAGGAAAAACAAGAAGAATTAACACTAGTTACTTAACACCCCTGTGCAATGTTTACACTGTGCAAACCTCTCTGTCTTATACACATTTGCTAACACTAAGTGCTAGCTAGCAGAGAGTCTATTTAACACTAATTAGTAGTTTAAATACTATAAAAAAAAAGCTTTTTTTATACCTTTTTATTTAAAAGTTTATATATAAAAAGAATTCTTTTCTTTACTACTTTAACTATAAATTAGTAAGAGTAAAAATAAAGTTTAATTTATATGTAAGTAGCTATAAATCTTTATTTAGTTACCTAAGCAAAAGTAAGAAACCTGTCTATATAATACTATTTAAAGGTATTATATAAATAGTAGTGCTTATTTAACACTAGGAGGTCTGTTTTATCTTTTTACACAAGGCTGTTTAGAGGCAGCGTACAATAAGAAGTAAGACAGCGCGCAACAACGCATAATTAACTACTATAAAGCAATAAGCAACGCTAGCTTTATTTATAACTAGCTAACATAACATATTAACATATAACTAATATGTACCTTTTATAGGCATCTTAGCAAAGACTTTAGTAAAGTAGATAAATATTAAAAATTAAGTAAATAAAATTAAACTATTAAATAACACACTTAAAAAGAAGCTTAATTTATACATAGCTAACTTAATTATAGAACTCTACACATTAAGCGTAATAGACATATGTATGCTTAAAAACTTTTAAAATAACTTTATAAAGTAAAAGCTTATACACTTTAAAAATTTTAGCTAACTATTTTTATAAAAACTAATTACTACTCTATAGAATAAGAGCATTAGCTTTAAAAAGGACATAATAAAGGCTACTATACTATATAGACTTATAAAAAAAGAACACATATTTACTATTTTACTAAAGTATTATATAAAACTATTACTACTATTACTAGTCTTAATGTAATAAAGGATGTCTTTATATAAATTACTTATAGACCTAATACTTTCTTTATAATTAGTATAACTACCTTGTAATAGCTTACTGTACAAGAGCATAACTAGGCAGCTACATGTTCCTGTAGCTATAGCTCTACATAAGATTCTCTAAAGCTTATACCTACTATATATAATTTAATTACTATATAATCTATACTAACTTTTACTTATATAAGATATTACAGTAGAGAACTTTACACCTAAAAAGGTTATATAATTTTAGAAAGTATAAAGAAAAAAAAATAACTATATAAAGTAACTATATAATATTCTAGCTAATAAAGCTATAGTATTTATTAAGCTTTACTAACACTTTACTATCTTTAAAGTATTATACATAAGCATCTTTTCTAATATTCTTAAAAGGCGCGCACACATGTTCTACTTTTATAATATTAGTCTAGAATAATTATAGAAGTTACTATATAAGCAGCTTAGTAATTACTTTAATACTAACATAAACTATAACTAGTATTAGATAAATTAGATAATAATAAGCTTTACATAAAGTAAGTAAAAAAACTTTATAAAAACTTTATATAAAGCTTTTAAAGCTATAATTAATAAACTTACTTTTATATAAAAAGCTTTTAGTCTATAATTTTAAAGTAAAATACTACTTTACACTGCTATTATATAAGCATGCTAAGAGTAACTTAAACTTAAATAAGTAATGTTTTTAATTAAGCCTATATGTAAAGTACTATATAGTAACCTCTATTTAGCACTTTAGGTTATAATTAATTAATAGAATAATGCATTTATAAATAAATTCTAGAACATGTACTACACTAATAAGTAATATAGCTTACTACATACATATAGCTATTAACAACATAGAAGAAGCTTAAGGGGATATAAAAAATTATTTAGACTATAGTTTTTTACATAATTAAAGTAATGCTTTATTTATTATAAAGAAGAATGTTAGTTAATAAATTATTTTTACATAAATTAATTTTATATAAAATGCTAATATATCTCTTTATATAAAAGATTTTATAATAAGACACTAATATGTAAAAAAGTAAATATGTATATTTAAAAGTTTAAAAGTAAACTAGAGTAAAAAGAAAAAAAGTTGCATAATAATAACAACTTAGATAAAAAGAAAAGTAAAGAGATTATTAACTACTTTACTAATACTACATTTCTTTACTATGTAACTGCAAAGGACATCTACAGCCTAGAACTTAAAGGATACACAGAATAGTTTATTCTTAAAGATTAATACTATATAGTATACTAAGGTAAACTATAGGATACTAGCGTAGTAAAAATCTTTACTATAAAGAAGTTATAACTTAAAGCATACTTATAAAAATTCTCTTATACAAAAGTAGACTAAATACTAAGAAAGAAAAGTATTAGCTTTAAAAAACAAAAATTAATAAAATTAATTAGTACTATATAAATTACTAACTTAGTTAGTAACATAATGTATTACATTTTAAAGACTTTAACACTATTTTTGCTATTACTAGTAAATGCTAACTAACTTAGGGCATACTTTAATAATGTTTTAAATGTTATTATACATAAAAACAAAACTACTATTTTTATTATATAAAAATAAAGACACTTTTTTTTAATATTAGTAAAGAAGAATTTATGTCTTTCTTTACTAAATTAGAACTTTACTGCCTCTACTACTAATTTAGACACCCCTACATAGAGAGACTCTAGAAGATGCTAACTAGCGCTAGCTACAACATTAATGCTGTAGTGCTAAAAAAGATTAAGAAGTTTTACTACCTCTGCTAATTATATAACTAGGCTCTATAAAAATTTAAGTTTATAATTAAAAATAACACCTACTTTAACTATAAAGTTATTATTAATGTTATATAAATTAATAATAAAAATGTCTTACATGTTATTAATATAGATATATTATTTTAGGCTGCTACATTTCTAAAATCTATATCTACACAAGATACTTAAAATGCACTGTGCAAATGCTAGATTAACACTTATTAAAAACTTTTAGACTATATTATATATAACTTTAGTATAAACTTTACTTTAAAGAATTTTTAAGCTTATGTAAAGATTATAGAAGCTACATGCAGGCAGATGCCTATAGAAGCATATTAGGCAGTTAGAAAGGTTAAGCGCGCGCACACACCTCTTTAACAAGCGTTTAACATCTTAAAGACTAAGCTAGGTAACTATACAGATAATAAGGCTATTCTATAAATAGCAGTTAAAGCTCTAAACAACACAGCTAGCCTACATAGTCTAGTACCCACGCTGCTAGTCTTTAGAGTATACCTAAGAATTAACTTAAACTTTTTACTATTACTAGACATTATTACATAAGCAAGCGCTATATAAAAGGTAATAAAGATACTTTAAAAGGACTATATAAAAGTAAACATTAATTATATAATTAACACTTATAATAGCTTTATAATGCATAAAGTTCTTAACCTCCTCCTTAGCTTAAAGATTATAGCATAGAAAGAAAAAAAAGGCTAGACTAGCTTATATAAAATTAAAAGCATTAAAGAAAAAAATATTATTATTAAGAAAAAAAATAGCTTACTAAAGCTTTAATATACACAGGTTAAACTATACTATAAAAAAAAAAAAGATAACCTACTTATAACAAATAACCTAGATAAACTAATCTTTATATAAAAAGATCTTTTAAAGAAGAGGAAAAGAAAACAGCCTTATAAAAATGCTATAAAGGCAGAACTAAAGCCTACTATAGACTAAGCCCCTTAGGATAGCAATGCTGCACTAGTGTAAAGGGAAGATATAAATACTAAAAAAAGTAAAAGGTAAAGAAAACTTATATAAAGTCTAGACTAGGTATTTCTAACCTAAAAAAAAAAAATAATTAGGCCTTATTTATTAAGCTTTATATAAATAGTATAATTACTACACCTAGAGAACTATTTAAAAAATTAGACTATATAAAGATAAACACTTTAATTACTAATAGCACTTTTAAAGTTATAGTGTATAACTTAATAAAGTATAAAGGTTAGATTTTTAACCTCTGCTTTATATAAAAAGTAAAAGGTAAAATAACCTAACTATATAAAAAATCCTGCCTAGTGTTTACTAGCTACTTAAATAAAAAGAAAAAAAAAATCCTTACCTAGTTACTAACTATTTAGAGAATAAGCTAGAGACTACTTTTAGCTATAAAAGTAAGCTTAAAAGCTATGTACAAAATGCATTTTAAACTATGTAATATTACATAAGTATACATCTAATTAATAGATAAGCTTATACACACGCTGTACATAAAACTACTAAAAAAGATACACTAGAGCTTTCTACTAAATATAATACTCTAGGTTGTATAACCTTTATATAAAGCTGCTAAATTAAAACTGTATTAGTTTAAGACATATTATAACTACTATAAAAAAAAGCTATGTATGCACATCTTTTTATACAACCCCTACTTTTTAATTACTAATAAAGAAGAGCACACCTTTAGTATTACTAGCTTATAAATAGACAACACTTTAAGCATTATAATAAAAAATTTTATGCAAAAAAAAAAAAAAAACTATAAAAAGTAAAGTTTTATATAAAAAGTAAAACTATTTTAGTAAAAAAGCAGCTTATTAAGTTTAATAGTAAAAAGATTAAACTTACACATAACATAATAGTTCTTACTTAAAAGAGACAAGTAAGCTACCTTTATATAATTAACTTAAAAAACAAAAATGCTGCATAATAATATATTAAGTAATGTGTAAGAGAAGTATATATTACATTTATATGTTAACTAAAAGCAGCATTTAACTTATCTATTACTACATAAACTATAGACTCTTTGCATAATAACATTAACACACTTAACACATAAATTTAATAGTAGATAGATAATAGTAAGTATAGTCTTACTTTTTTACTATTATAGCTTAATTATGTAAAGCTGTTTATTTTTATAAATAAATTATTTACTAATAATAAAAACCTTAGCTTATAGCTAGAATTCTTAATTATATTAAGTAATAAAAACTATATAAAGTAAAGTAACTACTTTAAAATACTAAGCAACATTATACACTAGAATTCTACTAAGTGTAAAAAAGTAACTAAAAGTGTCCTTACTAGTAAACTATATAGAATAGTTAAAAAGTTTAATAATGTAATTACACTTAGTATAACTTTATAGTAAATTATATAAACACTTAAACTACTACTAATTCTAGTAGTAATCTACATAAATTTAAGGTTTTTATATAATTACCTTATTAAGCTAGGCACTACTAGTAAAAAGTAACTTATAATTAATATTATGTTACTTTATAAATTATATAAGAAAAAGAAAATTACTAAAATAAAGTAGATTAATAATAAAAACAACTTAGTAAATATATATATAAAAAAAACACTAAACTAAGCTTTTTAATTATTAGTTCTAACTAACTGCCTCTCTGTCTAGATAGAAGCATCTGTAGACTAGCTAGATTTTATGCGCAAAAATGCCTTAGACTAACTAGACTAATAACGCCTTTATATAAGGCTTATTTTTTTTATTTTATTTTTTTTTATATTATACATACTTATTTTTTTATTATAAGGATCTGTTACTATTAGCACTATATAAAAAGAGAAAAAAGCTAGAGGATTATATAGTAAGGCTTAAAAAGTAAAAAATAAAAAAAAAAAAAGCTATTTATATAGTATAACTAGCCTATTCTAACACATAGCATTACTAAGGCAAGTTCTAATAAATAAAGTAAAGTAAAAGTAAAACATAATTAAATAGACTTACATAAATAAAAAGGAGGTAACATGTATAAAAAGTAACTCTTTAAATAAAAAGAAAAGTTGCTAGTGTCTATACGCAGCAGCAGCGTCGCGGCCTAGATATAAGCGATTACGCACAAGCAGGATCACGTATCTATGTCACATAATGCTTGTGCGCGAACCTCTGTGCGCGAACATCTAGATATCCCCCTTTTCCTCTGTATAGAGGAAAAATAAGAAGAATTAACACTAGTTACCTAACACCCCTGTGCGATGTTTACACCGTGCAAACCTCTCTGTCTTGTACGCATTTGCTGACACTAAGTGCTAGCTAGCAGAGAGTCTATTCAACATTTAATAAAATAAGCTTTATAATAAACTAGATATTTACTAACTATACTTACACTTAAAACTTTACTTTAAGCTTTAAATAACACTTTATAAACATACTAAGCTAGTTTATGCTAATATAGCCTAGATTATGCTTAGCGTGTAAAGAATTAGCTATATTAGCTATAGTTACTAGCTAAAAGAAAAATCTTTATATATATATATATAGCTTAAGTATATGCTTAATAATTACTTACTTTTTATTATTATTTAGCTTTTATAAGTTAGCTATTAAATTAGCTTATAAAAGTTATTTAGTATGTTAGTTATTTATTATTTTTTTTAAAAACTTTATACATAGCTATAGCATATTACTTTAAAAGTGTTATGTTTTATTTAAAAGCCTAAAGTGTAAGCTGTATCTAATATTCTTTTAGCATATTTAAGTAGTGTTTTTAGAAATACATTAGTGTAAGAAAAGTAGTTTAGTAGAGTTTTAGTAAAAGTAGGCAACTTAGGTATAGAAGTAACTTGCCTATAGTGTATGTTAAGTGTAATTATATAAAAACTTTTTATAAAAACCTAAAAGTTATTTAAAACTTGTTTTAGCTAGTAGCTAATATAAAAGCTAAGTATAGTATTTTAAATAAAAACATATATAACTTTAATAAAATAAGCTTTACAATAAGTTAAATATTAACTAAAGTAGTTGTTGTATATAATTATCCACCTATATATATTCTTCTGCTGTACTAGCTAGAAGGTTATTCTTTTAGTAATATAATATTTATAAGCTTAGTTTATGTAGTGTAGTGTAGATAGTTAGCGTGTAAGAATTTTTGCACTTTTATTTTACTAATAGAAACGTATTATTTTTAACACACTATGTTTAATTCCTACACTTATTAAGAAGGTTTTAGTTACTCTAGTATATTACGCCTAGTATAGAGGCTACTTTATGTTTAGATATGTCTCTTACATTTATATTCCTTAAGCTAGGGGTGTAAAGATAGTATAGTAGGTGTTACAATCTCTGCTTTAGAGAAATAGTGTCCGAAGCACTCGGGGCCTAGGGAGAGAGTTAGGAGTGCGGAGGGGAAGAGAACTTAGTCTTAAACGGGTGTACAGTCTGTTAAGGCAAGGTTACTAGGACTAGAAGGTGCGGCTGATTATAGTTTACCCTTTAACAGTAGTATAAGATGCTTAGGTTAAACAGTTCCTAGGTAGGAATAAGAGAGGAGGTATATATAGTGCAAGATATACTATTAAATTACTTCTTATTAAAAAGTAGCAATGCCACCTAGTCTATGTAAAGAATAAACTAACTGTTAATTACAGCTTCTAAGTAAAGTTAGGATCTTAAACTATATACATAGGATTGCATGCATTGCATGAAAACGTTCCTTGCTCATTAGATGACACACTCCGCCGCGCACTGGTCCAGGAGCTTGGTCCATTCCTCGTCCGTCAGGTCACGTGACTTGTTGGGCAAGGAATCGAGGACTTTCCATCCTTGATCGTTCAAACAGTGGGGCACGGCTGACTGGTTGCTTACGGTCCAATCGTGGGTCGTAACAGTAGGTAGTATAGATAGCACTAAGAGTAAGATTTTAGAGAAATAGAAGTGTATTGTAAGAGAGACGAATTGCTGCTAAGCCTCGCTTGTTAGAATTCATACTTATATACAAAGCGCAGGTCATGTGACCCCAACAGGTTAGGTGAGGCTACACTAGAGCGTGTGTGTTGTATACAATTATCTATCTATTGTTATAGTCCACGAGTAGACTAGACAGAACCCTGACAACAAGCCCCACTGTTTAGACGACTAAGCTTAGAACCTCTTTATGCTTAAATAGGAAGAATTAGAAGACCCTATAGCTCTAGTAAGGCCTAACCTCTTAGAATAGGCTATAGATAAATATATTATTTAATAAAAAGCTTTATTAAAGATTACAGTAAGTGTAACGCTTAGCAAGCTAAGGCTGTAATTAGTACATAGTAGATTACAGTAATTACAACACTTAGCAAGCTAAGACTGTAATTACTATATAGTAAATTATAGTAATTATAACTTTTAGTAAGCTAAGACTGTAATTACTATATAAACATAGGTGTATAGAAGACCTTAGTTAATTAATCTTTAAAAAGTATAGTTAATTAAAGTTTAGTTTATTTTTATAGACTAAGTAGTATTCTAACTTTTTAATAAGTTGTAATACTTATTGTATATCTTGTACTATATATACCTCTTCTTCTGTTCTAAGAACTGTTTGACTAAGCGCCTTATACCGCTGTTAGAGCTTAAACCACGATCCGGCCGTCCTATTTCCTCCATACCCGAACCATACCAAGGACTGTACACCTAACGCAGGTTCTCCTACCCCTATCTCTTAACCTAACCATCGGCCCGCGTGCTTGCAGCTTCTGAAAAGGACCCTGCCAAGCAAGGATTATAACATCTATATATATTCTTCTACTATGTTAGCTAGAAGTTTAACCTTTTAGCAATGCAACAATAGTTATTATAGCTTTAAAGTAATATAGATAGTTAAAGTTAGTCTAATAAAGTAATTTAAAATAGATAATAGTTATCTAAGGTATTAATACTATAAAATAAGCTATTTTACCTTTTATTATTGTTAAAAGCAGCTACTACTTTATTACTTACTATAAAAAACACTTTATACTTTAAAACTAAGGTATTATAGTTTTTAAAAATAGTTAGATAATAAATAAGCTTAGTTTCTAGTAGCTAGACTACTTTAATACTTATACTTAAAAGTGTATAGTTAGTAAGTCCTAGATTTTTATTCTTAATAGCTATAAAAGCTATAACTTTTTTAAATTTTAATAATACTATAAAAGAATTATTATTGTTTTTATAAGTAATATATTCTTTTCTACTTTTCTGTAAAGCTATGCTAGGCTTTAAATTACTTATTTTTTTTTAAAGATTTCTTTGCTAATAAAATAGGCACTAAAAGCATTCTCTGTATTAATATCTAAACATAAAACCTCTAGATCTTAGTAACCTACCTTTAACCTACCTTTAAACTACCTAAAACTACCTGAAATTCTACACAACTACTGTAAACAGCTAGTATAGAAGCCTTATATCTAGTATAGCATACTGAGTAGATGCTCTGTACATATGTACGTGATTAAAACCAGTGTACTGCAGTACTCTACTATTAGGTGTACTAGCAGTTGGACACGCTGCCGAAGTGCTCCTTTAACACCGTTTGAGCAATTCATTTGTTAGACTAAAACCTTTGCATAAATACGTTGCAGGCTTCGTTGATTCGGCCGTATCGATTATCTATATGATAGCTTCAAGAGACGAGTAGGTGTAGAGAATAATTACTGGTGTTCACATCACATCACACGCTCGGTTGTCCTCCCTAATAAACCAATCGTATCCCCCCTACCAATGAAGTCATCAGTTCTCTAGTATATGACCCGGCAGATACTTCACTCACTACTTATCCACCCATACAACTCCACAATCTAGCCACACATGCATTTAAACTATGTCACATCTCAATACTATATAATACACTCAAGAAGTAAAAGCCCGGCTGCACCCACAATCCGTGTCCATCTCTACTCCCACGCATCACTTGACCATCAAGCTCTGCGGATGCACTCGTCACACTTAATGCTTACAACACGGACTCGCGCCATCACAGCAATCAGGTCCCGCATTCGGTCCTTTCCATACCTGCCCAGATTGCAAGCAATTAGTCGGAGCAACCTGACTACTCTCTGTGACCGTTGCTGTGCAGCCTCCTCCACCGCTTTCGGGCTGTTGAGCTACTGTTGTAGATGCGATGGTGGGGGTAGCTGGCCCAGAAGTCGCGGAAGCTGAAGTAGCCGGGGCAGAAGTCCCAATCCTAACCGTACCAGTTGGGATGCTGGATACGTCAGAGCTAGGACTAGCGCTGGTCGCAGGAGAAGGAGGAGGAGAATTAGTGGTTTCGGGGGCTGGTGCGCTGGTGGCTATGGGTGCCGATGTATTGGCCGTGGGTCTTGGTGGTGCGCCTGTAAGAGAAGGTGTAGCGGCACAGGTCGAGACTTTGAGGCCTGAGGTTAGGGCAGTAAGACCGTCTTTGTCGAGGGCGTCAGGTTCGCCAGCAGGAACCGTGCCGACGTAAGCGTTGTATATGTATACTATTGGCCGATTAGCACATTATAGATAATAGGAAGTAGAAAGTATGTGGAGGGAGTAGAAAAGAGGGATGAGAGGGAAATGGGGTAAATAGGGTTAACACGTACATCCACAAGGACATTGATCCTTAACCTCCCTCAAACTGGTCTCACTCATAACTGTCTGACCCCCTCTCTCAAGACTAAAACTCTGCGGTCCAACCCCCATATCAACTTTCCACGCACTTGCACCAGCCGGGGCATCAAAAGTCTTCGAGTTCTTGCCTGAAACAGCCGTAACCTTTCCATCCTCCGTCAACAACGCAACAACAAAGACCGCATCTTCCATTGTATCGACGCCATCTGGTCGCTGCCCCGTCGTATCCGTATTATCACAATTCAGACTCTTAAGCGTGGGGCGATACCAATATACTAACTGATCCTCAGTGATGTACTTCGCAGGACTGTTCTCGCCAGCTTTGAAAGCTTGAATATAAGGCTTGGCCATGTCCAGCCATCCGTTATGTGGCATATCGTTAGCCCATTTGCTGTTTCCATCGTCGGTATGTTTGCTACTAAGTGGACCCACATAATGACTCTCTCCGTAATCATTCCACGTAATAATCTCAATAAACCGCGGCTGTAGTTGGAGAATCTCATTCCAGCGGTTATACCACAGAAGATCTCCAGGGAAAACCCAGTTCTTAGGGTAGCTGACCTCGGCCCCGAAGTGCGTGAAGAACCAGGGAGAGACAGGTGCTATGTATCCCTTTTGGCCGAGCCACTTGGTGTATGTGGCATCGCCTTGGGAGACGGTGACGTTGGCGCCGGGTTTGGGTGCTCTGTTGTTGCCATCGCTATCCCAGGCGATCCAGTTCAGGGCGCCGTCGATGGCGGAGGGGTCTGCGGTTTGCTCAGGATGGAAGTTGGGCGCGAAGTAGATGTCTACACCGGCTGCCTGGCGTAGTTGCTCGACGTTGAGCCCATCACCGGCGAAAGAGGACACGAAAACTTTGCCGTCGACAATAAGTTGGGACTTCTTGCCACCGAAGTTCTTGATCATACCACCGACGGTGGAAGCATCGCTGCTGGGAGAGAACCAGTTGAAGTCGAAGGAGATGAAGACTTTCATATCGTTCTTCTCGGCGGATTCGTAGGCGTATGCTAATTGCTGCTCTGCGTATGCGTCTTTGCCGATATTGAGCGCGAATGCGTCGATACCTGCGGCTTTTGCACGCTGCATGTCACTGTCGTAATCCGCAGAGCTTTGGCGGTTGGGAACGATGCCCATCTGATCTAGTTAGAAATTCAATAACAGAAGTATGGTAATATCAAGCTCACCATGAAGTGGCAGAAAACCAAGTGGTCCCCACTGGCCTGCCTCTTCGACATCGAGGATTTGTAAGGAGAAGAAGGAGCGGCACTGGCCAAGGCTGCCAGCAGCCCGACAGCCAAAGTAGACCAAGAACTAAACGAGCGCATGATGTAAACCTACAAAGGAATGACTAAAGAAAAAGGAAGGTGAGGCTTAATGAACCCGAAAGATGATCGCGAAGCCATCGCAGCCTTGATATACAAATTAATCACGAGTAGGATCTCGGGTTACTGTGCATTGTGAAACGGACCTCGCAAACACGATCGTTTCTCGCCTGGGTGTCCTAAAAGCGGACGCAAATCCTGATCATGGCTGTGCAAGCGGAAACTGGCAGGATCAAGTGAGCTAAAAATCCTCCTGTTCAACCATGATAGGAAGCTTGAATTACAAGAAGAGAATCTGTTGGTAGACGAAGTCCGTTTCATGGTGCGAGTTACATGAAACGGACCTTTAATAAACGCTAGTTTTGATGTTTTGCGCTATGTCCGTTTCAGATCTGGGGCCAATTGGGACTGGTGGAAATTAGGAGTGATTGTCACACCGTGCGGCGCCCAGGGAGGATCATTTGGCTCTGGGTTCCATTCATCAAGCGAGGCTTGCCTGGGCCAACTCATTGGTTAGACTTTTAAAACCCTGGATCAGTTTAAGAAACAGATCGAGAGTTGGAGAAATTCTATAGTGACGGATGCTCTTCTACAAATCTTGACGCGGACTTTGTTTTTAGAGTCGAAAGACCTTTCACTAACAGTGGTGAGGCCACAGCAAGCTAGTGTGATTCAGCTGCATTTTCAAGCCAATATGGACAGGTGACAAAGGCAAGGATGATGGAGGCTCGGAGATCCCATGCTCTATAGTCGTATACATGCGGCTCTGCACGTGTACGCAAGGAAACGATAGCTTCAACGTCTTTGAATCTGCTGCGGCTCATATTTCAGAAAGCCGTTCCAATGTCACCTGAGTGCATGCCTTCCGAACCGGATATTGCAAGACATGCTGAGAATAACTTGATTGGATACAGCTGCGCCTCAACATATCTTTTTAGTGTTTGCCGGATTCGGAAAGTGTTTTATCATGATCATTACCGTCAAACATTGAGATATTTAGTGCGGGTCGACGAGCGCGATAAGATCCGGTGGAAGATATTAACGCGACAAGGATCAATTGCGTCTTGTTGCAATATCGATGAAGCAGCAAGCCCCTAAGAATAGCGCATTAAAGCACCTCTAACATCTGCGGTACCCTGTATCCGCATCTCGGAGCTCTCTAGGCAACCTTTACAGCCTAGCACACCTTCACAACTTCGCCTTTGCTCCTCCTTCTTCACTAATCTCTTTCTCAACTGCCGCCTTTCCTGCACTCGCAACATCCTCATCCTCCGGGGGGGTCCCTGTACTGCATCCAATCGCCCCAACTATAACCCCGTCCTTCACAATTGGCAGGCCTCCCGCAATCGTCATAAACCTGCCACCATTACTATTCCAGATTCCAAATGCGGCTCCGCCCGGCCAGACGCTTTCCCTGTAGACAGATGTCGGCACTCGATGGCCCGCTGCCGTAAACGCCTTGTCAATCGCAATGTTTATCGACGTTAGTTTTGCGCCCTCCATGCGCTGGAACGCGAGGAGGTGGCAGGAGGAGTCCACGATTGCGATATTCATGGGGATGCCGATTTCTTGGGATCGCCGTTCGGCGGCAGTAAGGGCGGTGCAGGCGCCTTTGAGGGTGAGAACAGCAGTTTGTTTTGTTGCCATGATGATGATGATGATGATGATGATGAGGGTTTAGGGAGGTGGGAAAAGGTGAAGAAAGGAGCTGATAGTGGCCAGAAGGGAAAGAGTGAATATAGTCGTGAGTGCCATTGTTATTATAAGCGGCGGATAGTGAAGGAACTTTTAGGGTTGGTCTTCGGGATGGTGAGATCTGACGTATCTAGAATAGCTGGGATTATAGCGGAGAAACGTATTGCCGAGGACCAAGAGGTGCGAGATGCTTAGGCCAAACTAATGACGTGAATTTCGCCAGGGAGTAACTAATGGCCTTAGTACGTCTAATAACCTAACATTCTATCCTCTTTCCACAATTCATTAATCATCAATCTTCCCCACTCCCCTCAAACTCAGATAGACATCCGTCCCCCACCCCCAAAGACTCTGCACCGCTATCCCCCCTCCAAAATACTCCGCATAGGCTCTTCCAAGCGGCAGTCCATAACCCAAGCCAGCCAAACTATTCACTCCGTCACCTCCCGCACCAGAAATCGCACTCAGCGCATCCATGCCGCTTCCGCTCTTAGACGGAGAACCTCCCGCAAGCGTAGACGAGACCTGGTCTTCGTTGAAAGTCGTGAATGAGTAATCCCAGATATGTGGATACACGTCAGGCGATATACCACCGCCACGATCACGGATCCGGATTGTAACGCCGGGGGTGCAGTGAGCGAGGGGACGGATCTGTTCATCAGACGAAGGTGATGTGGATATAGGTTTGCTGGTGAAGACTCGAGATGCAATATCTGTATTTCCTTGATCAATATCCCTGGCCGCATCTTGAGCGCCGCTTCCGGTTCCGTTGTTCTCGATGGAATCTTCGGGAAGTGGTGCAATGGTAATTTCGATGGGTTCACGCTCCATACCGCTTTCGACTGTTGCGCGGAAGGCATTCTTCAGGAGTTCGGTAATTATGTATTCAAGGTGAACAGGCACGTGAGCGAAGGAGTAATCGGGTTCGCCGTTGATGACGACGTGTGGCCGAACGCCGTATCTGAGCTCACATAGCTCTCCTACTACATTTTCGCAGTGTTGGACGATCTTCGCCGGTCGTAGCTTCGTGTCTATTACGCCAATGAAGCTGGAATCCTCCTCTTCAGTATCGTGCATAACATCATGATGCGGTTGGCTCGAAAAGTGTAGGGCTAGGTGCTGTTCTGCAATCAGGCGTGTCCCAATCCTAGCTCGAAGGTGCTCGTCGAGGAACCTTGTGACATCTTTCGGGCCGATGTACTTCCGGGCCTCCAGAAAGCCTCTTGCCAGTATGCTTATCGTGTTGCTATGCGTCTGAACCAGATCGGCCATGACTTCGGTAAATTTGACCTCCTCTTCTACGGTTGTGATCTCCCGCTCCGCCCATGGTAGTAGCGTGGAGAGACTGTGGATGTAATTTGAGTGGATCTTGCTTATGTTCGGATTCGAGACGACTATGAATGGCAAGTTTCGCAAGGACTGTATGCGGTGCGCAAGTCGAGCGGGGAGGATGGAGAGTGTGAAGTTTGCGGACGTGAGCAACTGTGACGTCGTGAGCGGTGGGCGACCGTGTCTAAATTGCCGCAGGGCAAGGGTGAGCAGAGGTCAATGGGCTTGCGCACACGGTGAAAACCTACTTCACAAGGTCTGCCAGCGTCAGCGGGTGCAACGGCAAACTCGCGAGCCGGACGATGTCGTTGTCTGTGACTGTTGAAGTGTGGAGACGTTGGTGGTGCCGTGCGCGCGAGAAAGCAGGTGTCTTGCGAGCATTGCGTGGGCAGCAGAGCCGAATAAATTGCGATTGTATAATCAATGGCCTCTGAACTTGGGCCATGGTTGAGGCTGCATGTCCTGAAGGTCCTTAGAGCTCTCGTGGTTGGTAGACCCTTTTTATTATGGTCTGAGCGGCGGTGCCAATGGTCACATGCTCAAAATTTTTTGGTTGCGGGAACTGCCTAGGCTGGTAGTTTTATGCTTTCAGCAGGATTAAGGACTAAATCAACCGTGGCACAAGCCCGCACAAACACGCACAATCACCAAGCAACAATATATGAAGTGGTATCGAAATCTATGTCTATCTTCTCCTAGACGAAATCAAACAGACAGCCCCGTTGATGGACTTTTAGTTGTACCCAGACGCCAGCCATGACCTTCACCTACAGCCATTACAGTTTCATAAGGGCATCTAGATATCCTGACAGAGCCTGCACAATGCATCGTGGAACCATAAACTAAAGGGAATCATCGCATCTGCACCGTTTAGTCGTCCTCGTCAGAGAATACCTCCTCGCCACGCTTGCGGCGTGCCATGCGTTCCTTCTTCTTCTTGCGCATCTCTGCCGACGACAGCTTCTTCTTTTTATTACCGCCAGAGATCTTGTTACTATAGGCCAAATTAGCTATGTTACTACATGAGATTAGGGAGCAGCTCAGGGAGTGAACTCACCCCATGGCGTCAAACTTCTCCTCCTCGTCGCCCTTCTCTTGTAGACGAGGACCACTGCCTTGACCCTGGACCCAGTTGTGGCCTGAAGGAGTCATCTTGCCGTCCATGACCGCCCAGACCTCCTCCGTCAAGTTCTTGGTGAACTCGGCAGAGTGGGTGATGATGATGACACCACCTTCGAATGCCTTCAGAGCCTTCGACAGCGCACCAAGGGAATCCCGATCGAGATAGTTGGTCGGCTCGTCAAGGACGATCAAGTGGGGTCGCTGCCATGAGCAAGCAGCAAGGACGACCTTAACACGCTGACCACCAGAGAGACCACGCATGCGGGAGTGGGAAACCAACTCAGCGTCGAGACCAAAATTGGTGCAGTGCTGCTCAATTTCCTTTCGGACCAGAGGTCGGAACTGACCGCTGGCGAGAGCCTCCTTCTGATCGACCTCAGCAACCATCTTGGAGTGGGAAGAGAGAATCTCGCTTCGCGGAATCCAGGCATTGTCGGCGGTCATCATGGGCGTCCACTTTTCGTTCTTCTGTCCAACATTCTCACCTAGCGCGAACGAGCACTCGTATTCATAGGAGTTCTTGAACTTCCTACGAGAGTGGATACCAATGACGCGACGAGAGGATCCTTCGATTTTGTAGATCTTGTCCATAGCTTTCTCGTCCTCCTCGGTGACGATCTTGTTAGCACGGTCCATGGTCTCACGGTCTTCACCAGTCTGGAAACGCCACTGGATGTACTCAGAGGGTGTCTTGTCCAAATGGTGATCGATATGGGCGAAGGCATGCTGCTTGATGTATGCGATGCGGATATTCTCGTGCTGGTAGAGCTCGCCGGAAGTAGGGACGAGTTCACCAGTCAGGACATTTACAAGGGTAGACTTGCCGGCACCGTTAGGACCAATGACAGCAATACGAGAACCAAGCGAGCACTGGAAGCTGATGTCTGAGATTTGAGGTTTTGAGGTTCCCGGGTACTGGAAGCTCATATTGGTGACACGGACAATAGCCTTGGCCTTGGTTTTAACACCTTCGAGGAAGCCGGGCTCAGGAAACTTGAACTCCATGTCGGAGGCAGACAACTCGTGATAGGAGCGGGCGGATGGCACACGCTTGACAAATGCGCTCAGGTTACCACGATACCTCTTCAGCTTGAAGCGCTCGTAGTGAATGACGTGCTGGATGACGTTGTCCAGGAACTTGCTGTCGTGGGAAATGACGATAGATGTGCAGGGAGAGTTGATGAGGTAGTCTTCCAACCAGGCAACGTTCTTGACGTCCAAGTGGTTGGTCGGCTCGTCAAGAAGGAGGATGTCGGGTGCCTCGAACACAGCACGAGCGAGTGCAAGCTTCATCTTCCAGCCACCAGAGAGGGAAGTGATGGGACCCTCCAGCTGATCCTTCATGAACCCGAACTCGACGAGGGTGTTCTCAACCTCGGGCTTGGGCTTGTCGATACCGACTGAGTTCAATTTCTTCATCGTCCAGTCGATGACAGTCTGCTCAGTGTCGGCGGAGTCAAGATCGTGCTCAACGTAGACGGTCTTGACCTCACTCTGCTTGGGAAATCCCTCGACTTGCTCATTGTTGATGGCGCGCATCAGGGTAGTCTTTCCGGAACCGTTGGGACCAAGGAGACCGTAACGCTGTCCACGCTTCAGGCGGAGGTGAGTCTGATTCAACAGAATCTTAGCACCATAGGCCAAATTGAAAGTGCAGTTGCAGAGGTCCTCGCCTTCCTCTTCGTCCGCCTCGACCTCATCCTCCTCAGCGGCACCAGGCATAGATCGCTTTCGGAGAGTGTCAGCGACGCCCTTGGCATCATCATCTCCTATGATAGCAGAGATGAAGGGGCCGCAGTTTGCCTGCCAGCTGATCGACTCAGTATCCTTCTCGTCAATGAGCTGACCACCGATAGCCCCAATATACTTAACAATGGGCTCGAATTTCTCGTCGATTTTGTACTTGGGAGGCACGACTAGCTTGAAGATGCCGGAAACCGTGGAGATATCACCAGCTTTAGAGATTTCGGGGATGATGCCATCCTTGACATGGCCGACGCGAATGAGAGTATCAAGACCCTGGCGGGTCTTCTCACGGGCTTCGGGATCAGCGAGGGTATCGAAGTTCTTCTCGAGAGCGGGCATGAGTTTGGGCAAGAACGATGCGACGATCTGGGGGTCCTCGACGAGTTTGCACATGTTGTCGACAATGACGGCCGCCTTTCGCTTTATGGCAGTCTCGCGCTCGACAAGACCACGCTCAAGGAGGGGAACCATGATAGCAAGTGTTGGTTCGTGGACATCAGTGACAAAGGTCGTCGCACCGAGAAGATGGACTGTCTCGGGAACATTCTCCGGCTTCGCAATACATTTGATCAGCTCTGGAATGAATCGCTCGATATCCTTGTTGGAAATCAGAGCGCAGAGCTTCTCCATAGTGCCATAAGCCGTCTTTTTTACTTCAGGCTTGGTGTCCCACATAGCCTCAGAGACAACGGGGATTAGGTCTGGGACGCGGAAAGCAAGCTGGGCCGGAGCGCTCTTACAGAGGACCTCGATGCACTTCAGGTCTGTCATCTTTTCAGGCCACTTCTGAGCGCCCCTCAAAGAGTGGATTATCGGGGGGATGATGGCCTTAACGGCGTTCGGGTTCGCGGCCTCAACAATAGCCTCAGAAGCAGTCTGAGCAGCGACCTTGACGGCGCTCATCTTGTCACCGACAGCGGCCAGCGTGTTCGGCAGGAGGGAAACGAGATAAGGCTCGACAGCCGGGGAGACGGTGGAGTGCTGGGCGATGGCCCGGATGGCGTCGAGGGCACGCTCGCGGACGACAGCATCCTTCTTGTTGGACAACTGCTTTTTTAGGAGCTCGACGACCCTGTAAATTATTTAGAAATCTGGTTCGTGGCGAATTTTGGAAAATTTCAACGTACTTGGTGGGGGCATCGGCTTCCTCGATGTCGCCGTTGATGAAGGTCGCCAGATCGAGAGATGCAGCATTGATCTCATCCTGTCCCTTGGAGATGTTCAATTTCTTGACCAGCTCCTCGAGAACCTTGACCGACTTCGAATTTTCCGACTTCACAGTCGAGGCATTGTGGGGAGCGGCTTCGGTCGCTGCTGGGGCCATTTTTGAAGTGGGAAAGTAGGCAGAAGGGAGAAGGGAGAAACACTTTGTACGAGACAAAGGGTGAATTTAAGCAGTGGGAGGGGTAGGAAAGGCGGTCAAAGGGCGTAATCGACGGCCTCGGCCTGTGAAAACGAAAGATAGTGAAAAATCTATCTGGGTATCTGGAAGGCTCGCGGTCGCGGAAAAACCACTCGCGACTGTTCTATGCGGAGGCAATGACAGAAACAGAGGAAAGAAAGAGCCCAGAGGCAGGAAAAAGTGAGAGGAGAGTGGGAGGGAAGAAATCGGGGGGGCGGTAGATTTTTAAAGGCGAACAAAAATTTTGGGTGAATGGCAGGGATGCGAGTAAGCCGGCCGTAGGACGCTAAGATAGCACGGACCACCTAGCTTGCCGACTCTTGCCCAACATGCCAAACCTCAGAGCACTCTCGCATCACTTGTGGTCACAATTTCACCCTCGCCTTCGCCGTTGAGTCTTCTTGTCATAACGCCTCGCTACAGAGCAAGTTTGACGGTAGACCCCCTCACTCGAGTCCTAGAAGAGTTAAGACCATGCAATTTCACTGAGTGAATGACTGGCGAAACACACAGAGCACGTTGCAAAACCAAATCTATTTGTGGCATTCTGAGATTCGCAAGACGTGCTGACCGCTTTCTCGACACCAATCCCGGGACCATTAAATTCGGGGGAGTTTGATTATGCGCACAGCGGTCTCCAGAAACTTGAGCCAATCCCTTGCGCAGAGCACTGCCACGACTGCCTGTTTGGCTTCTGCAAGCCTTCGAGAATAGCCCGACCTGGGAGATCTCCGGCGCTGCGGACGCCAGCGGAGACTCCAGACTGCACTCCGCTGAAAGTACTTTTCTGACCTGCCGGCCCTGCCGACGTAGCAGTTCTCGCAAATTTTGCCTCCGGATACTTTCGCTGTGCTTCCAGCCGAAGTATCAGATTTGAAACTAGCACTCTTCGAAATTACACAGCCTTTCATCGTCGGTCCCCAAGAGTCAACGCCGAGCTCGCGCTTCGAAGCTTGAAGCCAGCCTGCCCCCGTCAAGGTGCAGCGGTGAGAGCGACTTGCAGGAAAAGCCATGTCGGCCTGTCCAGCATCCCATCTTTCCTATCGTGGCCTAGCCACATCTCAAATCTTTGCAAGCCGTTCTTCTCCTTGATGTTAGCACATATCACGAACAATTAACAGGGTAGATTTAATTTATTTAAACCTCCTGCTGGAATCACGAGAACTTCAACAGGATGCAAAACTAAGTCTTGAATTGCCACGGTCATGCTCCACATTCAGTCATACCAAGATAAGATGCAGTAAGCATATTCACTTTAACCTTCGCTTAGCTACCCTTTATCGATACCCCATAGAAAATTTTATATCACACCAAAACTCGTCGCCAGTCCACTATGGTTTCCTGTGGTCGCCCTCCGCTTCCTTCGTGGCTTTCGCTTCTAAGGCTTTCGCTTCTAAGGCTTGAGTTTGCGGGCCGACCCTATCAAGTGGCACAGGTCACTTCGCAGCATATACTTCAACCATGCGCTCAGGGCTTTCTCCACAGACTTATCGATATCCCCCAGATTTCTCTCCACAATGTCAGGGCTCTCCGCAATGCGCTTGTACACATTTGTCTGCTTGGCGGTGTGAGGTGCATCATCAGGGTGCACGCAATGCTGCGCATGACGGTAGTATCCGCCACCTGCTGGGCAGTACCTGTTTCTCCTAAAAGAGATATCTTTACTAGGAAGTGCCGCTGAATCTGGCTTTGTAGAGGGAGGAGTTGCATGTAGAGAGATGCGGTTTTAGCTCGATCCGTCGTCTCGCTCCCTCCCTTGCATAGCCTTCTAGGGTATCACTAACGTACTTGACACATACCTTTGATAAGAGTCGCGCTATTTACCACCTAAACTTTAGAAAATTGTTCGACTTCACAATCCTAACTGCTCTTGCTGTGGACTTAGGTGGCAAGCACATGGTCAGGCAGGCTTTCCTTGGCCCTCAACACCAGATGCCTACCGCGCAAACAACCCGTGGGCTAAGACAAATAGGAACTAGAATCCTTTGAACTAAACACCATCCACTCGAACGACCTCCCGCACTACTTCTTCCTCTTTCCCCCTCTCCCTCCACCACTCCCATCCCCACCCTCACCCTCACCCTGAAATTTTCTCTTTTTCCCCTCCCTCCTCCAAAACTCATCCTTCTCCTTCTTCTCCCTCTCTCTCCTCTTCCCCTCGTTCTCCTCTACCTTCCTCTTATACGGCTCCTTCCTCTCCTCCTGCTTCTTCCTCCTCTTCTCTACCTTCTCATTTCTCAGCGCCATGACCTGATTCATCAACTGCCTGGCCCTTTTCTCCTCCTTCCCAGTAACCACTACTGCGCGCTTCTGCAGATACGTCTGCTTCTTTTGTGGTTTCATCGCCGCAACCTGCGACTTAAACGGCAAGTCTGCAGCAAGTTTGCGTGGGACCCGGAGCGGATTAAAATGTCTCGTTTCACGTTTAATGTTTCTATACGCCGAGTTTGACACCTTTGGCGTTGCGATGCCTTGCTCAAATCGCACTTGACCTGTCAATTTCATGCCCTTCCAGCCCGTAGACTCACTGTCGTCACCCTCCCCTGGCTTCTCCAGTAAATTCGTAACTGGATTATAGAATCGGCGCGGTTTAATCGCATACCAAGCCCTCAGAAACACGATATCGCTCATCAAAATCTTATCCTCAAACGTCGCGCGGAAATTCCCTTCGGGTTTACTCAACGCGCGTTTGATCTGACCTCGGATCCCCGAAACGGTGCGGATACTGGCGCCCTCGAATTTCGCGATTTCAAGGGTGGATTGGAACATATCTTTAATGAAAGCCGTATTTTTGAAGATCTTGTAGGGGTGGCCGGTGAGTTTGAGTTTCTTTACGATTTCGGTAGATTCGTCGACGTTGAGGACGACGCCGGTCGCAGCAATACGGAACCCGGGGGTCTTGTTAGAGAGAGATTGCACGCAGCAGAAGCCTGTGTTTGGTGCGATGAGTGGGCCGTAGAAGGTGCCGAAGCAGTGCATGTGCTCGGGTGTGTACTTCAGCATTCTGTTCCGAGTGCGGGAGTCCGATATGCTGTACATAGGGAGAGTTTGGAATCTTCGCCAGCCGAGAGAGAAGATAAGGGGATCGCTCGACTTCAGTATCTTCTTGTGCCAGCGGTGGCGCTTTATGCGGACTTGGACGAACCCGAAACGTTCTTCAGTTGGCGTGAGACCACCAATCAGGATGGGATATCGTGGGTTAAAGTTTGCGGAGAACTCATATGGCACTTGTTCGAGGATGATACGAGCGTATGTTCCTGCTTTATGGCCTTCGACCCGGGCTCGTGACATCTCGTCCAGTTGATCGAATTCCGCGCGATTGATGTTGAGTTGCTTCTGGATCATCGCTTTTTGCGCGTCATACCAGTCATCTTCGCCAAACTCTTCCTCTTCCCCAGTTTCCTTTCTTACTCCGGCCTTATTATTCGCGAAGCCTTCTCTATCCTCCTCCTCAAAGCTGAGTTTGAGCTCCTCTTTCCTTCGAGCATTTCGCAGTCGTTCTTCTTCTTGAGCCCTAGTGTCGTCAGGCCGAGAGTGCAGCTGTTTTGGGCCGAATGACTCTCCCGTCTCTAAATCCTCGAATTCACCATCCCCGTCATCCTTACTAAATCCCTCGAAGCTGTCGTCCTCGTCGTCCTCGACGTCTTTATCCATGAAATGGCCACCAACAAAGCGCTTCTTCAATAACTTGATGTTCTCTTCATTTCCCCACTTTCCCTCCAAAGCGGCATAGTTAAACTTGGACATATAGCGATCCTCGTCACTTGCAACATCCTGCGCTTTCGACCTCTGGAAGAAGTCATTTTCATCATCATCGAACTCTTCCTCCTCATCTTCCTCTCCTCGCCATTTCCTAATAACTTCGGCCGGTGTTAGCGAAAGATTATACACCATACGGGCAAGTTCGGTGGTCCTATATGGCCTCTTCTGACCGAGAATCTTCGTAGCATTTTCGCGAAGATTAGATTTCCATCGTAAAGTGCCTTCTCCGTCTTCATCCTCATCCTGTTCGTCAGAATCGAGATCTTCATCGTTGGGATCTTCGGGTTCTGGATCTTGGCTTGATATGGAGCCAAGATCAGAGTCGCTGTCTGCGAACGCGACATCTTCCCCAGATGCGTCATTAGCTTCTGAACCTCTCCGCCGTTTGAAAGTATGTTTGTCATTCGTCGCCCCATTTGTCTCCAGATACCCGTCCTCATCGTCTCCGTCTTCTTCGCTAGCCGTGTTTTGGTCAAACTCTTCGTCATCGCTGCTAATCCCTTCCAGTTCGGCATCGTCTATTACTTCCCCTCCTGCGACTCTCGCTTGCCGATGTGACTTTCTCCCGGAATCTTCATCGTCTTCGGCAATAGTCTTATCAACAAGCTCGCCACCATTGAATAGTCGCATACCAGCATCAGCCTCCCCCAGTAATCTCCTCCCACCCTGCAGACTTACCATGAGGTGCTCGCCTAAACCCCGCTCCTGGCCGGAATCCTGGTCTTGGTTGAAAGTTGAGGTCTTGACATCAATATATACCGCATCCTTGTCAACCAGTACGCCTCCTACATCTGACATGGGCCCAAACAAAATCTTCTGTTTCTCGCCTAACCTCGCTCGTTTCTTTTTCCCGGTAACCTTTGCCAGTGCTTGTTCTACGTAGGGGGTCGGACATGGATCTGGTAGGGCTTCCGTACTCGAAACACTAAGATCACCAACACCCGGTATGTGTACTCGAGACCTTTGAGCCGAGAAGTTCGTCCCCCGCAAATATCCGTACAATGCTATGGTGCGATCGCACTTGGGGTTCTGTTCAATTTCTGTCGGCGGCGTGACATCCAAGAATCGATCTGCGAGGCAATAGGGATGCGAATTGCGCCAGACTAAGGGCCTAGGATTCTTCATGACAGACAAGAACCTGGAAATATTCAAAACCTCCCTGTCCGGGTATCGGCCATTGACCACGCCAGACAGATAAAAGAGCTTCGCGCCCTGGAAAAGCTCGCTCCAAAATCTATGTTTCAGCCTCTTCTTCTGTAACTTCAGAGTCTCCTGTTTTTTAAACAAATCCAAATGTGTAAGTATACCGAAAACGTTCCCTGGCATACCACTCGCCGACAGCAGGTTGAGAAACTCCATAGTCTCCATTTCAAAGCCATAGTTCCCGTCAATCATGAGCAGCACGATGTCCACTACTTTTGCGATATCGATCATGCTCGCTAGCGAATCGGCCGGGCATTCTATGAACGTCAGGCGCCGTCGCTTAGACGTCACGACTGTAAGAGGACCGGTGGGTGCGGAGAGGGTTTGCTTTGTGTATCTTCGAATGAGGGACTTAATCAAAGTGGTTTTACCAACGCCGGGTGGACCAACGACGCCGACAATGATCGGGGGTGCATCTTCAGGGAGGCGGTCGACAAGGGGAACGTGCAGGCGTTTTTCTTTGACCTAGACAGTAATTGTAAGACATACATATTTGAGAGCCGATTGGGAGTCCTTACATCGTGAGAACGCGCAGCCCGCTTCTGAAGTTTTCCCGGTGCCGCGAAGGCAAAAGCTTTCGGGTTGGGACCTCGACTGCAATTAGCGCACGCTCTCCCACCATTTTCGTGATTCCCCTCACCTCCAGAATGCGGCTTCTTCTCCTTCATCTTCCTATGCGGCCTGTTACTTTGATCGTCGGCCATGGTGGCTGTCCCAGCTGGTTAAATTCGTCGCAACAGGAGCTTCAAATCCGCGATTTAAAATTTTGAAGCTACTTCTAGGCCAAGACCTTGCCGACAGGAGACATTTCTTATCGATAAGCGATTTAGCCGAGACAGGCATGGAGGACGCGCGTGGAGGGGGACGTCATCGTCAGATGCAGATGCCGGTGCAGTGTCGGAACCAAGGCCGTAACCTCTTCGAGATAACATGGTCCGCGCGTATATAAACCCCTCGTAGGCATCCGCATGACTCGCCCCCCTTACAAAACACACTTCCCTCTCACACTCCATTCAATACTCTGCAACTTCTACCGAAGACCTTCACAAGCCGCTATGCCAGCCATCAACGTAAGCTCTCCGCTTAGCTAAATTCCCTAAACCTCAAGTAACAACCCTAGGTTACACTCAAATCCGGAGCCTCAGCTTCTGAGCTAGAGAAGTGCGGGCCCCTGTTAATTGTATGCCAAATGCTGTCCCTGCTAATAGACCAGACAGGGCGAAGAAGCAAGTCACAGACCAAGGCGGGAAAATTACGAATGAGTTCACCCTGATTAAGGGATTCACGTACACCTCTCTCCCATCCGAACCAAAGGAGGATGTACGATGCTAATGGAAGGACTATAGTGCCGAGTTCCCCGCCGACAGACTCCACACGCTCGAGACCAACGACCATTTGACTGTTGAGCCAGACTCTGAAGTAAACACACAATAGATGGGAGATATCAAATAGAGAGTGCACAGGGAAGCGGAACATGGAGTAGATACTTGCATCAAGCATGGCATCAAGCGATGGTGTTGGAAGGGCAATTCTTGATATGATTCAATGATATCTTGATCCCTTCAATTGACTCGAGCTCCTTGTGCTGCAACTATTGCATGCCAGCACCCAAGACGGGAAATAACATATGCCTAGCCCAAGGTATCCTTTCAACATACTTTGGAAGGTTAGCGACTAGGTTGACCGTAGTCTAATGCTGTGAAAAGCAATGCACAAGCAGTGTTATGTAACTCTTCTGATATCCGTTACCGTCTTAGGTAAGCAGAGTATACAAGGGTATGGTCTAAACTAGGTAGAGGCATCTATTTTACTAACATGTACAAAGTGTAGAACACAAGTAAACTAAGTTAAAGAGTAACATACTTCACAGGCGAGTTGCTCACACACCTAAGTTGCTTACTTTTGCTAAGACCCTACTAAACTACTCTTCTTACACTAATGCATTCCCCACAACACTACTTAGACGCGCTAAAAGAATGTTAGATATAGCTTATGCTTTAAGCTTTTAAATAAGACATAAAACTCTTAAAAAAACATGCTACAGCTATATATAAAGTCTTATAAAAGATAATAAATAACTATAGCACTAAATAACCTTTATAAGCTAATTTTACAGCTAAATTATAAAGGCTAAGTAATAAAAAAAGTAGGTAATTATTAAAACTATACTTAAGTAATATGCGTAAGAAATTTCCTCTTAGATAGCATTTATAGCTAATATAGCTAATTATTTACACACTAAGCATAATCTAGGCTATGTTTACATAAACTAGCCTAGTATGTTTATAAAGCATTATTTAAAGCTTAAAGTAATATTTAAGTATAAGTATAACTATAAAAAAGCTTTTTATAAGAGTTTTAAAGTAATTTAAAGTAGGTTTAGCCTTATAAAGAATATTAAAGCTAAGTATAGTATTTAAAATAATAACATGTATAACTTTAGTAAAATAGAGTTTATAATTAGCTAAATATTTTTTAACTATACTTATGCTTAAAACTTTACTTTAAGCTTTAAATAACACTTTATAAACATACTAGGCTAGTTTATATAAACATAGCCTAGATTATGCTTAGCGTGTAAAAAATTAGCTATATTAGCTATAAATACTATCTAAGAGGAGATTCCTTACGCGTATAGCTTAAGTATAGTCTTAATAATTACCTACTTTTTTTTATTACTTAGCTTTTATAATTTAGCTGTAGAATTAGCTTATAAAGGTTATCTAGTACTATAGTTATTTATTATCTTTTATAAGACTTTATATATAGCTATAGTACATTTCTTTAAAAGTTTTATATTTTATTTAAAAGCTTAGAGTATAAGCTATATCTAACATTCTTTTAGCACATCTAAGTAGTGTTATAGAGAATGCATTAGTATAAAAAGAGTAGTTTAGTAGGGTCTTAGTAAAAGTAAGCAACTTAAGTGTGTGAGCAACTTGCCTGTGAAGTACGTTAACAAATTAATTAACTTTATTAATAGATTTGTTATGTAGCACTTCGCTTAAATAAGGATTATAGTTTTAACTAGCTAGAGCATACAAGTATGTATAGCACTAGTTGAGCAGATGCTTTTATTTTACTAGTTGTAGAAATAGTATAACATATAAAGTAAGCTAATACCGTACTTTATAAGCAAGCTGTGCATATAAGTAAGTTGTAACAATTCGCTTGAATCGTGTAACGATCCTCATGAATCGTTCCATCTCGGATGGCCCGGAAGGCCCCCGTATCGGCCCCGACCCCGACCTGGCCCTGACCCCTGCTGTTACCCCTATTCCTTCATGTATTTAGTCGCACCTTGCCCCCGTAGCTAGCTCGGTAGTTTTCTGATATCCTCCGTACAAGGCCTATAGGTGTCAATGGCATTCCCAGGTTCTGAGTCCCCACGCACTCCCATATGCCTCTGAGTGGATTCCCACCGCATTCGAACCCATTGTCTTGCCTGTGCCGTTACAAATCGTTCCATTTAAAGTTACCTAGCGAACCTATATCTTGTAACAAGGTAGGCACGGTTAACCACGTGGTCTTCTCTCGCTTATAGAGGTTTAGGCGAGACTAGAGGCAACCGCTAGTCCTAGTGCTAGCCCTAGTATTATCTATATATATTATCCTATGCAAGAAATACTTAGCTTAAGTATTTTTATATGTGCCTTTTAGTATAGTAGGAAAAGTTATATAGTATTAATTTTATAAGCAGAGCGTCTACTTTGTTACAAAATACTTAAGCTACTTAAAGGTTAAGAGTGTAATAAGGTAGGCACTCTGCCTGCCAAGCCGATACTATACAACTTTCCCTACTGTACTAAAAGGTACGCACGAGAATACTTAAGCTAAGTATTCTCGCATAGTATAATATATATATATAGATAATGCTAGAGCTAGCACTAGCACTAGCAGTTGTGTCTAGTCTAGCCTAAACCTCTATAAGCGAGAGAAGGCCACGTAGTTAACTGTGCCTACCTTGTTACAAAGAGTTTAAGTCTTAGTAATTACTCTAGCTTAAATTATAGCAAAGGCTATAATTAAAGTAGAGTAGATATATATTCTTAGCCTTATGTCATGAGAATTGTTACATCTCGGGTTGCCCGGAACCTATCCGAAGAGCCCCTGTATCGGTCCCGACCCTGACTCGACTCCGACCCTAACCTAGCTCCGACCCTGCCTTGCCTTCTGCTGTTCCCTCTATTCCCCTATTCCTCTAAGTATTTAGTTGCACCTCTCCCCTGTAGCTAGCTTAATAGTTTTCTAATATCCTTTTATACAAGGCCTATAGGTATTAATAATATTCCTAGGTTATTAAGTCTCTACACACTTTTATATGCATCTAAGTAGATTTATACTGCATTTAGATCTATTATCTTGCCTACGCTATTACATTATATTAGAAAACTTACATTTGCTAGTAATAGCTTTATTATAATATTACATTAATTATTTATTTAACTGTATCTATGTAACGAGTCTCACGAATCGTTCCATCTCGGGCGGCCCAGAACCTCCGGAAGGCCCTCGTATCGGCCCCGACCCTGACTCAACCTGGCCCCGACTCTGCCCTGACCCCTGCTGTTACCTCTATTCCCTCATGTATTTAGTCGCACCTCTCCCCTGTAGCTAGCTTAGTAGTTTTCTGATATCCTTTGTACAAGGCCTATAGGTGTTAATGGAAATTCCCAGGTTCTAAGTCCCCACGCACTCCCATATGCCTCTGAGTGGATTCCCACCGCATTCGGACCCATTGTCTTGCCTGTGCTGTTACAATCTAAGTCTAAGAAGTGTTTAATTTAGTTTAAGTTATAATTTTTACACACTATTATATTAAATTATTTAGTTATTATAAATAAAATTTTAGAAACTTTTTATTAACTAAAGCCTTTAAGTTTAGAACTTTTTATTCTTTATAATTAAAATTACTTTTAAAAAATTTATAAAGAGTGCGCTAAGATAGAAATATAAGAACTACTAATAACTTATTAAAATTAGAGATAACTACTAATACCTAACTTTTAACTACTTTTAGACCTTAGTATAAAGTTTACAACACGCTCTAGCTGCAGCTAAGATAAGATGCCTACTACTAGAGCTAAATAACTACTAACTTTAATAGCTAAACTTTTTTTTATAAAACTTAAAGCTAAAAACCTACTAGATTTAAAGTTAAACTATAGCAACATGTTACGGTCTACGGTTGGACCAGCGTAACTCCACCAGCAGTGCTCCACAATCTAGCTGAGTTGGGACAGGGCTCGCTTATCGACCAGTCAGAGGACACGGGGGCAGCGCAGCTGCCCGCAATAACAGAAGAATGCGTCATCTAATAAGAAGGCAGAACGCAAGTCTTAGAGTAAGCCTTAGCAAGTTTAGCAAGCTTAAAGGAGTTAGCAGCACAGCTAGTATAGCTAAACTTAGGGAACTTGCTTAAGCTTGTCTTAGCGCACCTAGCACATGTATATAGTTCCTATATTAAATAACTTTTAGAAGGTGTGTTTAATATTTAGTTTATTTTTTATATAGACTAAGTAGCATTTAGCTTTCTAAAGAGCTGTAATACTATTTATATATCTTGCACTATATATACCTCTAACTCTGTCTATTAGGACTGTTTAACCTGGCCTCCCTACTGCTGCATTAAGGGCAAACCACAATCTAGTCTCCCTATCCTCCTCTATTAGCCTAATAGCCTGTACGTAGGACTGTACACCCTACTAGTTGGCCCCTACCACCTGTCCTACTTCCCCCCTAGGAATATCCCTAGACCTAAGTGCTTCCTAAAGCAAGGATTATAACATTAAACACTACTCCCCCTTTAAAAAGTATAAATAACTTATAACATAATTTAGATTCTAACATAGCCTATACTGCGCTATTAGGATCTACAGAAGTTCCTACCTAAAGTAAAGCTGTTCTAGCAGAACAGATTAATATAATCTAAGACAACATTAAGGAACTCTAGTAGATTAGTAATAAGGTTAGTAAGCTACTAAAACTTAAATAAAAGATTACTAACCTTTACTAAAAAGTAGTAGAATTATAAAACTTTCTTAGACTCTTAAGCCTCTAGGAAACTACTAATTAAGCCTATTAAATACATAAACTATAAGTACAGTTAGTAAAAATCTAAAACATCTTAATAAAAAAAGTAAGTATTATAGCTAAAAAGACTTTAAAACTAGCCTTTTTAAAGCCTTTTAAAAAATTATTAAAGGACTTTTAACTATTCTTTACAAAATGTTACCTTTATATATAATATAATAAAGAAGCATTTTAGACTAACATAGAAATAATATTCTAGATAGAACTACACCTAGAAGGCCCCTCTGTAATTTAGTTCTAACCTTATGCAGACAACTAGATAAACTTTAAGGTAAATAGTAAAGCACTTACTTCTAAAACTAAAGAAGTATTTAGTAGCATTAAAAACTTTAAAGAAGCTCTAACAGCTATTTATAAAACTTTTAATAAAAAGAAAATTACAGCTAATAAGTTAAATGCTATAAAATAAGGAACTAGCCTAGTCTAGAATTATACAGCACACTTTAGGGAATAGCTAGCTATCTGTAGATAGACAGACTAGAAAGCCCTCTACTACATGTTCTATAACAGACTAAGTAAAGTAGTAAAAGATAAATTTATACATAGTAAAAAACTAACTACTTTTAAAAATTTTATTACGTAAGCAACAACTTATAACAACTGTTATAGAGAGTGTAAAAGAGAAAAGAAATAAAAAGAAACTTCTTAAAAACTAAAGTTTATTTTTAAAAAGAAAGAGCTTTTATAATATAATAAAAAACTAATAGACCTTAGTTATGTAAAGCATATATAGAGCCCTCTCTCTAAGAAGAGCTAAGTTCTAGAATGTAATAGGCTGCCTTTAATAAAGAAACAACAAAAGTAGCTAGAGGACAAGGCCTGCCTAAACTATAGAAAAGTAAGACATTTCTGCTAAAACTGCCTAAACTCCTAGAAGGGGGAGAATAAAAATACTACTATAATAATAAAAGCTATTACTGCTAAATACAGCCTTACAGACAAGGAAATATTAGAAAAATTAAATAATAAACTTTACTAGTAATATAGAGGAAACTATTTGTTAAACAACTGCTTAAAAGTGTATTAGGAAGTAGTTATTTAAAACTTTAGTAGCCTAGATATAGTATTACAGGACCTTATAATCTTTAAGAGATATAAAGAAGAGACTTAGATTTAAGAATATATTATAAATGTTTAAAAAGAAAAAAAACAGTTCCCTTTTTAAGACTAAACCTCTAGCACTTTAGTAAAAGAGCTTTTTTAATAGTTTTAGAAATGTAAATGCTAGAAGTGCAGTTTACAACATAACTACCTAAGTTATTGCATAGTTCTACTTTACTAAATAAACATTAGTAATAACTACCTTACATTTAACATTATATAATAAATAGCTAGAGTTAAGTATAATATTATAGATAAAAAAAAGCAGTAGTAATTTTTTATTAAGATTAAAAATTAGAAACTAGAAGGACTAGGTAGACCTGCTAGGTTTAAAGTCTTAAAGCTAGTACTTAAGAAGCCTAAGACACTGCTTTTAAGCCTTATAATTAGTAAAAAGGCTTTAGTAATGCAACAAAGCTATAGTTAGTGCGCGCTTTATAGAAATAAAACCTATAGCACTAATAACTACTAATAGAAAGAACACCCTGTTTAGATAGTACAAATGTGGGAATACCTACAGTGGACTTAAAAGAGCCCCCTTAACATGTTATATAAACCTAATAATTGTCTATACCTCTAGTACTAATGCACGTAATAGTATTACATTAAGCATTAGAATAATAAGCATAGGACAGGCTAGTAGCCTATATAGGAAAAGAACTATAATAGATGCCTATAGTAAAGGACAGCCTTAGCCTGTAAAACTATAAACTGTTACACCTGCTAAACTACCCTCTTATATAAGCAAGAGGGATAAGTAGCGTGTAAAAAATAAGACAACTGCAGGTTCTACTACTTTTAGTAAAAAGTAGTAAGAAAGGAAGACTACCTAACATTACATTACTTAGTTAAAAATTATAAATATAAAGTAGCTAACTACTATAATTAAGAACATTAAATCTATAAAGAAAGAAAAGATAAGTTTAATAATAACTTATAAAATGTTAACTTATATTCCTTTTCTAATAAAAAAGTTAAACATAATATATTAGTAGTAATTGCAGTAGAATAAGGGGCAGGACACAGCTTAACAACTACCTTTATGTATAAAGGATAGCCTAGACTAGCCCTTATAGACAGCAGATGCACCTTTACTACTATAGATAAGAATTAGGTAGATAAATAAAGTATACTATTTTACATAAAAAAAACCTGTTTAAGGTAACCCTTACTAACACATTATTAATTAAATATAGTAAAAGATAGATTAACCTAGAAACTTATAAAAAGGACTTTAAGACCCTTAACATAAAGGACTAGAGGTCTATAAATATACTCTAACTAGAAGGCAAGTATAATGTAATCCTAGGTTATAATTAGCTTAGAACATATAATCCTGTAATTAACTAGAGAACTATAACTATAAAAAACCCTAAAGACTACACACGCATAACCTAGTTAGCATGCTATAACAACTAATATCTAGTCTATAAATAAGCAAAATAAGGTAGCAGTTACTACTCTAAAAAAAAAAACTTTAGAAATTTCTTTACTAAAAGCTAAAAGCTTAAGTAATAAGAATAATAAAAAAAAAACTTAAGAAAGTCTCTTACAGCAAGATTAAAGTAGATAAGGATGTAAAATAAATTAGCATTATCTAAACCTAGAAAGAAGGCTGCATCCTAGCTAAATATAAAGATTATAAGAACATGTTTAAAACACTAAAAGACCTAGAAGAGCTACTACTACACTAGCCCTAGGATTACACTATTAACCTAATAAAAAATTACAACCTAAAAACCTATAAGCTTTACCCTTTAATAAAGGCATAAAAGAAAGCTTTATAAGAATATGTTAATAAAATGTTAGTATAAGGCTATATTTAAGAAAGCTATAGCCTAGTAGCTTTAGCTATAGTTTTTGTAAAAAAAAAAAAAAAAAAATCTAAGTCTATTAAGACTATAAAACTCTAAATAATAACATAATTTAAAATTAGTTTTCTTTACTAATTATATAAGATATTATAAACTAACTAAAAGAAACCTAGTACTTTACAAAGTTTAACATATAAGATAGATTTAATAAAATAAGGATAAAAAAAGAAAATAAGTAGCTTACAGCATTTAAAACTCTATAGAGACTTTATAAATTACTAGTAATGCTGTTTAGCTTAACAAACACCCTAGTAACATTTTAATAAATTATTAATACAGCTCTTAACCTATATCTTAACGTCTTTACTCTAGTATATCTAGACAACATCCTTGTCTACTCTAAAGATACCCTAGAAGACTACATGCAGAAAGTACAAAAAGTCTTAGAACAGCTTAGAAAGTACAGACTTTACCTACAGCTCTCTAAATGCAAATTTTATGTTACTAAAATAGAATACTTAAGATTTATAATTAATAGTAAGGAGATAAAAATTAACCTAGCTAAAATATAAAAGGTACTTAAGTAGCCTAAACCTATAACAGTTAAAAAGGTTAAAGGATTCCTAAGACTGTTAGGCTATGTTAGATAAATAATTAGAGATTATTTAAAAATTACTATACTATTAATAAATGCTATAACTAAAGAATAAGTAATAGTAAAATTTGTCTAGACCCTGCAGATAAATAAGGCATTTATAGTGTTAAAGCAGGCTATAACAGCTAAGCTAGTACTAAGAATGTACAACCCACAATTAGATACCAAAATCCATACAGACGCATCCCTAGAAGCCAGCAGGGCCGCGTTATATTAAAAACAAGAAGACAGAAAGTGGCACCTAGTTGCGTACTATTCTGCTAAGTTCTTAGGACCTAAAGCAGGTTACAGCATACCTAACAAAGAACTAAAAGCAATATTAAATGCTGTAAGAGTGTAGGCTACAGAACTACATAGGATAGCAAAGCTATTCTATATTATAACTAACTATGCAAACCTAGTTATGTTTCTGTTACGGTCTACGGTTGGACCAGCGTAACTCCACTAGCAGTGCTCCACAATCTAGCTGGGTTAGGACAGGGCTCGCTTAAGGACCAGTTAGAGGACACGGAGGCAGCGCACCCGCCTGAAATTATGGAAGAATGCGTTATCTAATAGGAAGACAGGACGCGAGCTTAAGGGAGCTTAAGGGAGCCTATAGGAGTCTCCTTAGCAAGCTCTTATAAACTCTAACAGCTTCTCTTAGTAAAGATAGGACGTAAGTTTAGGGAGCTTAAGAGAGCTTAAAAGAGCTTGTAGAAGTCTCCTTAGTAAGCTCCTATAAACTCTGCTAGCTCCCCTTAGCGCCCTAACACATGTATATAGTTCCTACATTAAATAACCTTTAAAAAGCGTGTTTAACATTTAGTTTATTTATTACATAGACTAAGTAGCATTTAGCTTTCTAAAGAGCTATAATACTATTTATATATCTTACACTATATATACCTCTAACTCTGTCTAAAAGGACTGTTTAACCCTAGCCTCTTTACTGCTGCACATAGGGCAAACTATAATCTAGTCACTCTATCTTTCTCTAGTAGCCTATTAGCCTGTACGTAGGACTGTACACCCTACTAGATTGGCCTCTACCCTCTGTCCTCCCTCTTTAAGGAATATTACTAGACTTAAGTGCTTCCTAAAGTAAAAATTATAACATTAAACACTACCTCTTTTAAAAAGTATAGTAACTTTTTAACACAACTTAGATTCTAACATAGCCTACGCTGCGCTATTAGAATTTATAGAAGTTTCTACCTAAAGTAAAGCTATCTTTGCAGAACAGATTAACTTAATCTAGAACAATATTAAGAAACTCTAGTAGATTAGTAATAAAGTTAGTAAGTTACTAAAACTTAAATAAAAAATAACTAACTTTTATAAAAAAACTATAAATTTATAAAGCCCTTTGCCCTTTATTAACTCTTAAGAAGCTACTACCTAAGCCTACTAAATATATAAACTATAAGTAGAGCTAGCAAAAGTTTAAAATATCTTAATAGATAGAGTAAGTGTTACAGCTAAAAAGGCTTTAAGACTAGCCCTTTTAAAGCCTTTTAAAGAATTATTAAAAGACCTTTAACTATTTTTTACTAAATGCTACCTCTATATGTAATATAATAAGAGAGCATTTTAGACTAACATAGAAATAATCTTCTAGATAGGATTACACTTAAAAGGCCCCCCTGCAATCTAGTTCTAACCCTACACTAACAATTAGATAGACTTTAGAGCTAATAGCGCACTACTTAACTCTAAAACTAAGGAAGTATTTAGCAGTGTTAAAAATTTTAAAGCAGCCCTATTAGCTATCTATAAAACCCTAGATAAAAAAAGGTTTGCAGCTAATAAACTAAATAACATAAGACAGGGCAGTAGACTAGCCTAAAACTATGCAGCGCGCTTTAGGGAATAAATAGCTATTTGCAGATAGAATAACTAGAAAGCCTTATGCTGCATGTTTTATAATAGACTAAATAACAAAGTAAAAGATAAATTTATGCACATAGACTAACTAACTACTTTTAAAGACTACATTAAAAAAGTAATAACCTATAACAATTATTATAAAGAATATAAAAGAAAAAAGAAATTAAAGAGAACTTTCTAGAAGCTAGAATTTATTCCTAAGAAAAAAAAGCCTTTATAATATAATAAAAAGCTAATAGACCTTAGTTATGCAAAGCATACATAGAGCCCCCCCTCTAGAAAGAGCTAAGTTCTAGGACGCAATAGGCCGCCCCTAATAAAGGAATAATAAAAGTGGCTAGAGAACAAGGCCTGCCTAAACTATAAAAAAGTAGGACATTTCTGCTAAAACTGCCTAAACTTTTAAAAAGGGGAGAATAAAGATACTACTGCAATAATAAAAGCTATTACTGCTAAATATAGCCTTATAGATAAGGAAATATAGAAAAGACTAAATAATAAACTTTACTAGTAATATAAAGAAAATTACTCTTTAAATAACTACTTTAAACTATATTAGAAGGTAGTTATTTAAAACTTTAGCAGCTTTAATATAGTGTTACAGGACTTTATAATTTTTAAGGGATATAGAAAAAAGACTTAGATCTAAGGATACATTATAAATGTTTAGAAAAAAAAAAACAGTTCCCTCTCTAAGACTAAACTCTTAGTACTTTAGCAAAAAAGCTTTCCTAACAGTTTTAAGAATGCAAGTGCTAGAAGTGTAGGTTATAACATAACTACTTAAGCAACTATATAGTCTTACTTTATTAAATAAACATTAGTAATAACTACTTAATGTTTAACATTATACAAAGAATAGCTAAAGTTAAATATAACATTATAAATAAAAAAAAGTAATAGTAATTTTTTACTAAAATTAGAGACTAAAAGCTAGAATAGCTAGGCAAACTTGCTAGGTTTAAAGTACTATAACTAGCGCCTAAAAAACCTAAGACACTGCTTCTAAGCCTAGCAATCTCTAGAAAAGCTCTTGCAATATAACAAAACTATAGATAATGTGTTCTTTGCAGAAGCAGCACCTATAACACTAGCAGTTGCTAATAGAAAAATTACCCTGTACAGCTAGTATAAACAAAGGAATACCTATAGTAAACCTAAAAAAGTCCCCTTAACACATTACACAGACCTAATAAGTGTCTGTACCCCTAGTACTAGTGTACATAACAATACTATGTTAAACACTAGAACAATAAACATTAAGCAGGATAGTAGCCTACATAGGAAAGAAACCACAACAGTTGCCTATAGCAAGGAACAGCCTTAGCCTGCAAAACTATAAATTGTTACACTTATTAGACAGCTTCTCCTTACAAATAAAAAGTATAGATAAAGTGTAATAAATAAAAAAATTATAGGTTCTACTACTTTTAGTAAAAAGTAGTAAGAAAAGAAGACTACCTAACATTATATTATCTAGTTAAAGATTATAAATGTAAAGCAGCTAACTACTATAATTAAGAACATTAAATTTATAAGAAAAAAAAAATAAATTTAATAATAACTTATAAAACATTAACTTTTATCTCTTTCTTAATAAAGAAGTTAAACATAACATATTAGCAGTAATTACAGTAAGACAAGGGGCAGAACACAGCCTAACAACCACCTTTATGTACAGTCGCCTACCAAAAGTCATTAGCCACTCAACGATCCGAGCTCTGCAGGGGTATAGTTAGCCTATTTAGGAAAGAGGTTACTTAACTAATTGCTACCTAAATTAAAAGATTTTTAGTTCTATAAGAAGCCTATGTTAAAGCCTATCTTCTAGCGTTATAGTTAATTAATAGTAAGTTAACTTGCCTTTGTTTTAGATAACTTCCTTTATGCGCTTTAACTAGCTTAGGATACTCTTCCTATAATTAGCTAGTGTAATCTTTGCCTATTTCTCTTTAAGGATATCTACTATCTGCTTGTAAGTAGTAATATATTCTTATTGCTTTAAAATGTAAAGCTTTATAATCTGCTAGAGGTTCTTAATTAGGTTTAAATTAGGACTTTGTAGAGGCTAATCTATCTGTATTATGCTATAGTTATCTATATACTTTTGGGTAGCCTTTGCAGTATGAATAGGGGCTCCATCCTGCATCTATATGCTAATACCGCGTTTCTCTGTAAGCTGCTTATAGAATAGGATGCTAATGTTGTGCAGAATCTAGTAGTATTTGCTAGCATTATTCTGCTTACCTTTTTAGTTAATAAACAGCTCTAATTTAAAATTAAGAGAGATTACACTAAATACAGAGACTGTAGTCCTTCTAGACTTAAATGTAGGCTTTAGGTACTGACTCTTGTACGCTTTTCTATGCTGCCGACGTACATATAGAGGTCTAGTGTCTAAGCCAACTTTAAATGTTACTTCATTACAATAGGCTACGCAAGCCACGTCACCGCTCTTGTTATATTAATAGATTTAAGCAAAGCGGAGTTGTTTTTCTTTGTGTACAGCTAAGAGCTAAGGCTTGTGACGCGGACAGAAGGCGTAGTACTTATGTTTTGCAAGGTATCTCCTTATAGTACTAGCATAGATGCGGCAGTGGGTCTTAGACAGTGTCGCAATAGTCTAGAGCGTAGCAAAGGGATTATTTGCTGCCTAGCGAATTAAATGCCTCTTAGCGCGTTTGTTAAGCTTCAGAGGCCGGCCTGTACGCAGGGCTTTTGTATAGATAGGCTGGGGCTGCTTGCGCAGCCGGCGGATGTTATATGTAACTGTTGACTTAGGAATGCTGAGATGACTTGAAATTTTGCCAGCGCTCACGCTGTAGAGGTGGAATTGCCATATTGTATTAACAGTAGACTTAGATAGCTCTTTGCGCGAGGTTTTATTTGCTTTTGTAACTATTAAAAAAGGTGGTAATTTAATTAAGTTACAATTAATTGAAATCAAAGCATTGTGGGGTGGCCTAGGCCTCTCGCTAAAGTGGCCAATCACTTTTGGTAGGCGACTGTACAAAGGATGGCCTAGACTAGCCCTTATAGATAGCAGATGCACCTTTACTGCTATAGATAAGGATTAGGTAGATAAATAAGGTATACTATTTTACATAAAAAAAAACCTGTTTAAGGTAACTTTTACTAACACATTATTAATTAAGTACAGTAGAGGATAGATTAACTTAGAAACTTATAAAAAAAACTTTAAGACCCTAAATATAAAAGATTAGAGGTCTATAAACATACTTAAGCTAGAAGGTAAATATAATGTAATTCTAGGCTATAATTAGCTTAAAACGCATAACCTTATAATTAATTAAAGAACTATAACTATAAAAACTTCTAATAACCACGCACGCATAACCTAGTTAGCATGCTATAATAATAAATACCTAATCTATAAATAAGTAAAACAGAGTAGTAGTTACTACCCTAAGAAAAAGAAACTTTAGAAGTTCTCTTACTAAAAGCTAAAAGCCTAAGTAATAAGAATAATAAAAAAAAAACTTAAAAAAGTGTCTTATAAAAAAATTAAAAAAATAAAAATATAAAATAAGTTAGCATTATATAAATTTAGAAAGAAGGTTGTATCCTGCCTAAGTATAAGAACTATAAAAATATGTTTAAAACACTAAAGAACTCTAGTAAATTACTACTACACTAGCCTTAAAATTATGCTATTAACTTAATAAAAGATTATAATCTAAAGACGCATAGGCTCTGCCCCCTAACTAGGGCACAGAAGGAGGCCCTATAAGAATACATTAATAAGATGTTAGCATAAGGCTATATCTAAAAAAGCTACAGCCCTATAGCCTTAGCTATAGTCTTTGTAAAAAAGAAAGAAAAAAAGATCTAAGTCTACTAAGACTATAAGACCCTAAATAATAATATAATCTAAAACTAATTTCCTTTACTAATTATATAAGATATTATAAATTAATTAAAAGGAACCTAGTACTTTATAAAGTTTAATGTATAAAATAGATTTAATAAGATAAGGATATAAAAAGGAGATAAGTAGCTTACAGTGTTTAGAACCTTATAGGGACTTTATAAGTTACTAGTAATGCTGTTTAGCCTAACAAACGCCCTAGCAACATTCTAGTAGATTATTAATACAGCTCTTAACCCTTACCTAGATGTTTTTACTCTAGTATATTTAGATAACATCCTTATCTATTTAAAGGATACTTTAGAGGACTACATATAGAAGGTATAAAAAGTCTTAGAGTAGCTTAGGAAGTACAGACTTTACTTGCAGCTCTCTAAATGTAAGTTCTATGTTAAAGAGATAAAATACTTAGAATTTATAATTAATAAAAAAAAAATAAAAATTAATCTAGCTAAAGTATAAAAAGTACTTAAGTAGCTAGAACTAATAATAGTTAAAGAAGTAAAAGAATTCCTAAGACTATTAGGCTACATTAGGCAGATAATTAGAAACTATTTAAAAATTGCTATACTATTAATAAACACTATAACTAAGGAATAAGTAACAGTAAAATTTGTCTAGACCTTATAAATAAATAAAGCATTTGTAGCGTTAAAATAAGCTATAATAGCTAAGCTAGTGCTAAAAATATATAACCTATAGTTAGATACTAAGATCCACACAGACGCATCCCTAGGAGCTAGTAGAGCTGCATTTTACTAGAAACAAGAAGACAGAAAGTGGCACCTAGTTACATACTATTCTGCTAAGTTCTTAGGACCTAAAGCAGGCTACAGCATACCTAATAAAGAATTAAAAGCAATCTTAAATGCTATAAAGGTGTAGGCTATAAAGCTACATAGAATAGTAAAGCTATTCTATATTATAACTAACTATGCAAATTTAGTTACATTTCTAATAGTAAAGAAATTATTACTAATGCACATAAAATAGGCAATAGAGCTTGCACAGTTTAACTGCATTATTAAGCACATCCTAGGAACACAGAATTAGCAGGCTAACACTCTTAGCTAAAGACTAGATTACTTTAACAAAGAAAAAGAAAAAACTAAAGAATTTACACTCTTTAAAAAAACTAATAAAGAATAAATTTATAATAGGCCCTAACTTATAAAAGAATTCTACATGCTTATAGCTAGTAAGTAAGAATAAAAGAACCTAATCTAAGAATATTATAAATCTCTAATGTTTAGACATCTAGGAATTAGCACCCTCTAGAAAAAGTTAAGGACTGCTATACTATAGTAAATACTAAAAGTAAAATAACTATGCATAAAGGTGCTTAATAAATGCAATACATATAACAGAAACAACCTGTAGAGGTATAAGGCCTACAGGTACCTACAGCTAATTAAGGCACTAAAATTACTATAGATAATAATTACAATAGATTTTATTACAGGACTACCCCTGTTTAAAGAACTAGGGACAGACAGGATGTGCAACATAATTATAGTAGCTCTAGACAAAACTACTAAGTATCTACACACTTAGCCCTTAGAAAAAACAATAACTGCTAAAGAATTTATTTATAAATTAAAATAAAATATAATATTAGTGCATAGATACCTTAAAATTATTATCTTTAACTAGGATAAACTATTTACTAGCAGTTTCTAGAAAGCAGTAATATAGCACCTTAGCATAACACACAAGTTATTAACAGCCTACTACCTGCAGATAGACAGACAGACTAAAAGAGTAAACACAAAAATAAAAAAGTACTTAAAAAAGTATATTTCCTACACTTAAAATAATTAGCTAGAATAGCTTCTAATAGCGTAACTAGCTATTAATAATGTAAAGTTAGCTACAATAAAAAAAACACTATATAAGGCTAACTTTAGATATAACCCTTACTTTACATTACATAGAAACTAACTTATAAACTTATAGAAGTTAATAAATTAGCTAATAAACTTATACTAAATACATAAAAAGTTAGCTATTAAAGCTAGAACTAGCAAAGAAATAATAAAGAAGTATGTAAATAAATTATAATAACTAGAACTAGAAATTTACCTAAAAGATTATGTATATCTTAATATAAAGAACCTTAAGATACCTAGACCCTCTAGAAAGCTAGCAGAAAAAAAAATAAGACTATATAAGGTCTTTTAAACCTAATAAGATAACTGTAAGCTTAAGCTTTCCTTACATATAAAAATACATCTATAGTTCTATATCTCTAGATTAGAAAAAGCACTTAAAGGAATTCTCCTATCTACCTAAGAATAAGAAAACAAAGAAATAAAGTATAAAGTTAAGTGTATTATTAGTAAACAAAAAAATTAGAAAGAATTTTTAGTAAAATAAAAAAAGTAGCCTACTAGTAAAAATATATAGGAACTAGCTAAGAACTTACAGAACGCGCAGCTATTAGTATAAGGGTACTTTTAGGCTTATCTAAAAGAAACTAGCTAGGCAATAAGGCACCTATGTTAAAAGGAACAGCTACGTTATTACTAAATAGCAGCGGCCTTTAGAGATAAGTCTTAGCTAATAATAGTTAAGAAGAGAAACAGCCTTTTACTTTAGCTTTAAGAGCTTTTATCTTATCTAAAAAGAAAAGGTCCTTCTCTAAGTATTTTATGTAATAAGCCTCTAACAGGTTTAGTAATTTTTAAATGTAATCTTGTTTAGAACACTTTTTAGCTTTTACCTCTAAAGTCTTTTAAACTTAACATAACATCTAGTTATTAAGCTTATGTTTATAAGCCTTTATAATAAAGGCCTTTTAAAGAAGCGCTTCCCTCTTTTTCTCTAAATAATCTTACGCAGCATTAAAGATAAAAGTGTTATATTTACTGTGCTTTTTTATACATTTAACATAGTTATCTAAAGACAAAGTTAACACATAGGATAACTCTAAGAATTAGTAAGTGCTGTAGGGCCTTATTTTTGTCTAGCAAAAAGGATTAAAGCAACAAGCAACATAAGAATAATAAGATAAGCAGGACTAGCAAGCTATTTAGTATAAGAAGAATAAATATTAAGGATGCTTTCTAGCAGGTAGATGTGCACTTTATAAATAAGCCCTTACTAACACAGTTGTGTAAGCAGAGCGGCAAGGACGCCGCTAGGGAGGAGGGGCAGCGTGTTACAGTCTACAGTTAGACTAGTGTAACTCCACCAGCAGTGCTCCACAATCTAGCTGGGTTAGGACAGGGCTCGCTTAAGGACCAGTCAGAGGACACAGAGGCAGCGCACCCGCCCAAAATCATGGAAGAATGCGTTATCTAATAGGAAGACAGGACGCAAGCTTAAGGGAGCTTAAGGGAGCCTGCAGAAGTCTCCTTAGCAAGCTCTTATAAACTCTAATAGCTTCTTTTAGCAAAGACAGGACGTGAGTTTAGGGAGCTTAAGGGAGCTTAAGGGAGCCTGTAGGAGTCTTCTTAGCAAGCTTTTATAAACTCTGCTAGCTCCCCTTAGCGCCCTAACACATGTATATAGTTCCTACATTAAACAACCTTTAAGAGGCGTGTTTAATGTTTAGTTTATTTATTACATAGACTAAGTAGCATTTAGCTTTCTAAAGAGCTATAATACTATTTGTATATCTTGCACTATATATACCTCTAACCCTGTCTAAAAAGACTGTTTAACCCTAGCTTCCCTACTGCTGCACATAGGGTAAACTATAATCTAGTTACTCTATCTTTCTCTAGTAGCCTATTAGCCTGTACGTAGGACTGTACACCCTACCGGATTGGCCTCTACCCTCCGTCCTCCCTCCCCGAGGAATATCACCAGACCCGAGTGCTTCCCGAAGCAAGGATTGTAACAGTTTCTAACAGTAAAGAAACTTTTACTAATGCATGTAAGATAAGTAATAGAGCTTGCCTAGTTTAACTGCATTATTAAGCATGTTCTAGAAACACAGAACTAACAGGCTAACACCCTTAGCTAAAGGCTAGACTACTTTAATAAAAAAGAAGAAAGAACTAAGAAATTTACACTTTTTAAAAAAACTAACAACGAATAGATCTATAATAAGCCCTAACTTATAAAAGAATTCTACATGCTTACAGCTAGTAAGCAAAGATAGAAGAACCTAATCTAAAAATATTATAAATCTCTAATGTTTAGACATCTAGGAATTAGCACCCTCTAGAAGAAGCTAAGGGCTGCTATACTATAATAAATACTAAAGGTAAAGCAACTATGCACAGAAGTGCTTAGAGAATGCAACACCTATAATAAAAATAACTTATAAAAGCATAAGACCTATAGGTACCTACAACTAATTAAAGCACTAAAGCTACTATAGATAATAATTACAATAGACTTTATTACAGAATTACCCCTATCTAAAGAACTAAGGACAGAAAGAATGTGTAATATAATTATAGTAGCACTTAACAAAACTACTAAGTATCTATACACTTAGCCTTTAAAAAAAAATAATAACAGCTAAAAAATTTATTTATAAATTAAAACAAAATGTTATATTAGTACATAGATGCTCTAAGATTATTATCTCTAACTAAGATAAGCTATTTACTAGCAGTTTCTAGAAAGCAGTAATAAGGCACCTTAGTATAACACACAAGCTATTAACAGCCTACTACCTATAAATAGACAGTTAGACTAAAAGAGCAAACGCAGAAGTAGAAAAATACCTAAGAAAGTATATTTCCTACACTTAAAATAATTAGGTAGCATAGCTTCTAATAGCACAACTAGCTATTAATAATGTAGAATTAGCCATAACAAAAGAAACGCTATATAGAGCTAATTTTAGATATAACTCTTACTTTACATTACATAGAAATTAACCTATAGACTTATAAGAGTTAATAGATTAGCTAATAGACCTATGTTAAATACATAAAAGGTTAGCTGTAAAAGCTAAATCTAGCAGAGAAATACTAAAGAAATATGCAAATAAATTATAACAACTAAAACTAAAAATCTACCTAAAAGATTATGTGTATCTTAACACTAAAAACCTTAAGATACCTAGGCCTTCTAGGAAGCTAGTAGAAAAAAGAATTAGACTATACAAAGTCTTATAGACCTAACAGAATAATTGCAAGCTTAAGCTTCCCCTACACATAAAAATACACCTGTAGTTTTATATCTCTAAATTAGAAAAAGCACTTAAAGAGATTCTCTTATCTACACAGAGATAAGAAAATAAGAAAATAAAATATAAAATTAAACACATTATTAGTAATTAAAAAAACTAAAAAGAATTTTTAGTAAAATAAAAAAGGTAGCTTACTAGTAAAAACACATAAAAACTAGCTAAGAATTTACAGAACACGTAGCTATTAGTATAAAGGTACTTTTAGGCTTGTCTAAAAGAAACTAGCTAGGTAATAAAGCACCTATATTAAAAGAAACAGCTATGTTATTACTAGATAGCAGCAGCCTTTAGAGACAAGTCCTAGCTAATAAAGGTTAAAAAGAAAAACAACTCTTTGCCTTAGCTTTAAGAGCTTTTATCTTGTCTAAGAAAGAAAGATCTCTCTTTAAGTACTTTACACACTAAGCCTCTAGTAAATCTAACAACCTTTAGATATAATCTTGTTTAAAACACTCTTTATTCTTTGCCTTTAGAGTCTTTTAGCTCTGCCTTAACATCTCTTTTTATAAACAGAGTTGCTTTTGTTCCTAATCTAGTTGTTTGTCTAGTAACGCGCAGTCCTAGGCCTAAGAAGCTTTAGTAAAATAAAGGAGCTTCTCTCTCTCCCTCTCTAAGCGCTTTTACGCAACATTAGACATAAAAGCATTACACCTATTATTTTTCTTTACACACTTAACGCACCTGTCTAAGGACAAAGTTAACACATAAGACAACTCTAAAAACTAGTAAGCGCTGTAGGGCCTTATCTTTGTCTAGCAAAGAGGATTAAAATAAAGGGCAACATAAGAATAACAGAATAAACAGGACTAACAAGCTATTTAGTATAAAAGAAATAAATATTAAAAGTGCCTTCTAGTAGAGGGGCACCTACTTTATAAATAAACTCTTACTAACACAGTTGTATAAGCAGAGCAGCAAGGACGCCGCTAGGGAGAGAGAGCAGCGTGTTACAGTCTACAGTTAGACTAGCGTAACTCCACCAGCAGTGCTCCACAATCTAGCTGAGTTGGGACAGGGCTTGCTTATCGACCAGTCGGAGGACACGGGGGCAGCGCAGCTGCCTGTGATAACAGAAGAATGTGTTATCTAATAAGAAGGCAGGACGCAAGTCTTAGAGTAAGCCTTAGCAAGTTTAGTAAGCTTAAAGGAGTTAGCAGCACAGCTAGTATAGCTAAACTTAGGGAACTTACTTAAGCTTATCTTAGCGCACCTAGCACATGTATATAGTTCCTACATTAAATAACCTTTAAGAGGTGTGTTTAATGTTTAGTTTATTTTTTACATAGACTAAGTAGCATTTAGCTTTCTAAAAATCTGTAATACTATTTATATATCTTGCACTATATATACCTCTAACCCTGTCTATTAGGACAGTTTGACCCGGCCTCTCTACTGCTGCATTAAGGGCAAACCACAATCTAGTCTCCCTATCCTCCTCCATTAGCCTAATAGCCTGTACGTAGGACTGTACACCCTACCGGTTGGCCCCTACCACCCGTCCTACTTCCCCCCTAGGAATATCCCCAGACCCGAGTGCTTCCCGAAGCAAGGATTGTAACACAACATAGCTTTTAAAAACTAAATTACTTAATAAAAAGCATAAATTAAGCAGCTAACTAGATTAAAAACTATTAGTTTTAATTAACCTTTACTAACTACTAAATTACTTCTAATAATACTTTAAATTACTTTTACTACCTTAAGTATAAAAGACTTTTTAAGCACTTTTTAGCTTTATTAAATTTACTTTACTAAATATACACCTAACATTAAGATTTTTATAGATAGTAAAAAACTTACATTTAAATAATAGTAAGGTTCTATTATAAATAGACTTAATATTAATACAGATTACTACTAGAATAAGCGCGTATGCATACCGTTTGTATAGAGACACACTGCTAGTATTGCGAAGGATTACCTAGAGCTAGGATACCTAGCTAAGTTAAACTAGTTTTAGTTTAACAGTGTAGAAAATATAATAAAGCTTTTATAAGCTTATTTTATTACTAGCTAAGAAAAAACTAAGGTGTAATAAGTGTTCTAAATTATTAAAATAAATAAAATACTTTACAGGCAAGTTGCTTACTTTTGCTAAGACTCTACTATACTACTTTTTTTACACTAATGCATTTCTAACAACACTACTTAAACATATTAAAAGAATGTTAAATGCAGCTTACACTCTAAGCTTTTAAATAAAACTGTTAGATTGAAGCACTGTTTCTAGGCTTCCTGAGATGAATAATGGGTTTGGATATGATGTATGGGATGATTAATTGATTGTATTGATTGTCTTGATTTATCGATCCTTTTTTCTGCTCTACTCGTGTTGCTCGGCTTTTTGTTCTGCCGATCCGAGTCCCTCGCGCACTAGCCCTATGCGCGACCAGCTTGCAACATGCTGCAATTTGCTGCAAAATGCTGTAACATGCTGCAATTTGCTGCAAAATGCTGTAACATGCTGCAATTTGCTGCAATTTGCTGCAACATGCTG
>NW_022985171.1:1551836-1565273 GCF_010093535.1 Lindgomyces ingoldianus
GCAACATACTGTTCGAGCTTATTGCTCGTACTATGTAGCAGCTTTCGTCAAACGTTCCTCCTGTCTTGACAGTAGGTGCGCATATCTGACAAAAACATAACACTTTTTAAGTAATATACTACTGTACGAATAGCAGTATTTAGATACGCGGTTGGGCGTCACGTGACATAGTCTTGTGTCACGGTTGTACGCACAGACAGATAAATACCTCTTTCCTTTGCACAGACTTAGAACAAGAAGAATCAACACCAGTTACCTGCCCCCCTGCGCGACGTGTACACTGTGCAAACCTCTTTGCTTTGCATAGCTAGTATAGAGCCTATTTAACACTAATTAGTAGTTTAAATGCTGTAAGATAGAAACCTTTTTTTATACTTTTCTATTTAAAGAATTATGTATAGTTACTTAATTATATAAAAAGTAACATAAACTTAAAACTTTTTAAAAAAGTAAGTAGCTATTTATATATATGTAGAGGATAAAATAACCTAGCAATAGCTGTTTAGAAGATTAGATAGACCTCTGCTATCTAAGAGAGTTGAAGGCTCTTCTTATATACACCGAGCTTCGGAACATACTATCTCCAGATCCCAAGCCGCGTCCCAGGCTCCGAGCCCCAGCCAAGGCTCTTAGTATACGCGACAATATATATATAACACTTTTATAAAAAGGCCTAAGTAGATAAAGCTAGTATAGGTTAAAGTTAATCTTAGAACATCTTCCTACGCTGCTACTATACTAGTAAGCACTTATATAATGTTGCTATTTAAAGACGCTTACTTAGCATTATAAAATTAGTATGTATAAACATATATAAAATAATTATAAAGTTATAAGTAGCTAAAAGCTATAATTAAGGATGTATAGGTGTAGGGTAAAGAATTTTAAATTAGCAATTAGTTTTTTCCCTTCACTAGCTAAAAGTCCGCTGTAGTTGGTGCTTAGACAGGAAGTTCATCCATGTCGATCGCGCTATATTAGACAAGCTTAGCAACTAGGGCTTCCAACGGGCCATACTACAGTCTGTACAAAGTGAACCGTAACGGTTACGTGTTTAGTACAAACGTACTAAGTTCGTGAGCCGCTCTGTACAGTTAATAATGCCCTAGGTACAGTACATAGTATAGATTATATTACCCTTTTAGAAAGTTTTTATAGCAATTCTAAAAAAGTAGAAAGACTTTAATAAGTAAAAGGTCTATAAGAAGAGCTTATAAAGCTCTAATTAGCTAAAAGTTTTATAAAGGCGCTTAAATTTCTTTTTAAAGGGCTTAATCTATCTATCTGCAGTCTGTTGTCTTAAAAATGCCTATTATAGACTATTTTTTATTATAGAGTTATCTATCTACGTGTTTTACTACTTTATAGACCTTATCTAGTTAATTAGATTTTTTTTATTATCTATTTTACACAGTCTTATAAGCTGTAAAGGTTAAAAGCTCTCTACACTACATCTTTTACTTTATTCTATAATAGTACACTATCTATAACTAAAGATTCATTACTGTAGTTTTTAAAAAACTATAATTATAACACTAGCATTAAGTTTATAATTAATTAGAATAATATGTAGCTATTAAACTTAACACAGGTGTTGCCTTTAGTATAATTAAGTTACTAAGTAAAAAATAAGACTACTTTATAAAATAATTATACATAATTAGAAGTGTAAGATTATAGCATATATATAACACTTTTAGAAAAGTAAAGTAAAGTAATTTACCTTTAGCTTTACTATTAGTGTTATAAGTAAAGCTCTTAAGGCACTATAAAAGTAGTAAATAGCTATAATTATATTATTTAGCACCTACTAAAGAAGTATAAAGTTAATGTTAATAAAAAGCTTTTACCTAATAGTATATAGCTACTGCAGCATCTATAAGAGGCAGCTAGAGTAGCAGGCTTGTTGTAAGAGTTACTTTATATACTATAGCAGAAAAGTTCTCTACACAGTGCCCTAGTTAACTAGGTTATAGTGTAGAATTAATTATTTAAAAAAGTTATTTTATTAAAAACTTATAGTTTTATTAGCTAAAATTATATAAATTTTTTTACTACTTTACTACATTTTGCTACTACACTTTTTAAGGATATCTACGCTGCACTTATAGAGTAAAAGAAGAAGATTTAAATAATACTAATTACTACACTATTAAAACTTATGCTAAGTATAGATATATAGTGTTCTAGAAACTACTTTTTCTTTCTTATAGTAGTAGCTTACTTTATTAGTATGCGCGTATAGGCTACTATTATAAAAACTCTATAACTAATAACAGCTAGATCTCTTATACACTTAGTAAGACCTCTTAATTAGCTTTAAAAACCTATATAGTAACTATACTAGTAGTGTGTAAGCCTCTAAGATAGCTACTATTATTAATAAGTATAATATTATATTAAAATTTAGCTGCTTGATTAAAAATAATGTGTTAAATAATAATAATAAGCTTATGTAAAGCTTTAATAAAAAGCTTAACTTACTATAACGTACCTAACAGGTTGGCCAGCCACTTTTGCCAAGCCCCTACTAAAACCGCCCTATTCTAGCGCAAAACAGCCTACTTTAGCCCTGTGTCACGATTGTGCACGAGTAAGGTTATAGAGCTTCAGGGAGGTCTAGTTTAATTACTACGTGAGGTATTATGGTAGGTACAAGACGTTGTGTGAGGAACAGGAAGGTTTAGAAGAAAATTAGTAATTAAATACTTAGCTTAGAAGTCTAAGCACTTTAGGTATAAATTAAGCCTATTCTAAGTTTAGTTAGTGTTAAGGTAGTTTATGCTTAAGTTTATGTCTATGTTATATTATGTTTATGTTAGACGTGCACTAATAATACTCTAGTACGCGTCTAATATAGTTATGTCTAGAATCTAGGGAGGATACTGTGACAGTACCCCCCCTCTTATTAGAAAGGGAATCCTTTACATTAGTAGTTCTAGCATTAGGTTGTCTTTATTAGGGTATAGGTTTAGTTTAGATAGGTATTAGGCGTAGAATTAGGTTACTATAGAGTTCTCTTATAAGGCTTTTACAGGTTCTTATAATAGTTTGTTGTATCTAGTCTATTTTATAAAGTATTTATAGATATGTTTCTTTTTATTAAACTAGATTTATTTAACATCTTTTATAACATATTCTAGTTTATTATTTATAATAATAAGTTTAGGTAGCAGGTTTAGCTGTTTAGGTAGATAGTTAGATTTAGAGGCTACTTAGCGCAGCAACAAGATGTAGAACACAGGGTGTATCTTTATGCTGTTAGGTAGGATTAATTAGTAAGTGTGTAATAAAACTATATAAGCTACTATAAAAAGGCTAAAGTTCTTCTAATTAAGTTTTTTTAATTATTAGTTTATTTAAATATTTCTAGTGTCTAGCTAAACCTTCTTGCTAGCTGCATACGTAAGGGCAGAGGTTTAGAATTAGTTTATGTACTCTTATTAAAAAGCTTAAGCCTATATAAGCTTTTTATAAACATATTTAAATATATTTTAAATCTTATTAATAAGTCTATTTATGTTTATTACTTATATAAATTAATAAGTTAGTTAAGGGGTATTTAAAAGTAGTTTAAATTCTATTTAAAGGTAGTATTTATAGTTTACTAAAAACAGAAATACTTATGTTAATTTAAAGGTTATGTTATTAGCTTTAAACTATGCTATAGCTAACTATTTTACCTAGTTATTCTACTAGTAGTTTATGTACACTTATAAAACTTATTTTATTATAGTGTTTATGTTCTTAGTCTAGCTATTAGTCTCTAGGTAAAAAGCTGTAGATAGATAAAAGACAATTTAGAGCTATTTATAAAGTTTATTTTAGAAGGCTAAGACAAACTGCATACCTCTGTCTAATATAATTATGTTAGGTAGGCTATAGTAAACCTATACATATTAGTAGAATAACTAGGCTATATTAGGAGCAGTTATAAAGAAACATAGTATTAAGTGTTAATACTTAGTTAAGTAATTAACAACTACTATAATATTTATGTACCCTTTAAATAAAAGTAGGTTTATAATAAAATTAATTAATATATCTTTTTAAGCTTATTTAAGGATTAGGAGTAGTTTAAGTAGGCTATTATACTTTTTTTAAAAGGCCTTTACTTTACAGCAAGTATAGCAACATAATACGTATTAGCATACAGTATAGAACATGCGGGGCCAGTAGTACTCTCTCTGTAGTAGGTTAAGAGTCTTTCCTCTGCCTAAGTGTTTTTTAATAGGCAAGTTATGTATAATTTAGAGTAGTTTAATTCTTAGTTTATTAGAATTAAGAATTATAAGTTAGTTATAGTAATACAGCTTACTATTTTAGTTTTTATAGTTAGCTAGTGTTACCTTTTTTAACTAACTAGCGCTGTTTTAAAGCAGGTTTAAAGTTTCTTAAATAAATTTATTATTTAGATACTTATTAGTAATAATTTAATTAATTATTTAATTTAATTTATTTAGGTTAAGGTTTAAAAATAGCTTAAGTTAAAGTAGAGTTTAGTGTTAAGCCTTTTACACTTCTTTCTAAGTAAAGATGTTTTAGGATTACCTTATAAAGGCATCTAGTTTCCTTCTATCTTAACTAAGATAATAAGTAATCTTAAAATTAAAATAAAATAGGTATTTAAACTAATAGGCTTATTAGTAGCTAAGTTATTTTATAGTTACAAAGTACTGTAAGTTCTTATAGTTAGATAGGACCTGTATTAGATGCGCTGCACCTTCTAGTTTAAGTTGCTATTATTTAAAGTAGTGTACTATAGTAAGTAATTTTTTATTATAAATCTTATAATTGCTTTCTACAGAACTTATTTTTTTTAAGAAGTATGTAATAGGCCTAATAGTTTTGTCTAGCTTAGTCTAGAAGAGAACTTCTGCTACTACATAGTCTAAGGCATTAGCTTTTACAAGTATTAGTAGTTTAAAGTTAAAGTAGTAGAGTATTAAAGCTTTAGTAAAGGCTTTCTTTAGCTAGTTAAAAAACTATTAGTAATTTAAGTTAAAGTTAAATTAGATCTTTTTCTTAGTAAGTGTAATTATAAGGCTTACTTGCTGCAAAAAGTTATTAATAAATTATTAGTAAAAGTTAGTAAATTTTATAAAAGCTTAAATATCTTTTACATCCTTTAAGTATTACTAATTTAGCATAGTTTAAACCTTAATAGGGTCTATTTAAATGCTATCTGTAGAGATTATATATTCTAAATATATAACCTTTAATTAGTAGAACTTACATTTATCTATATTAAGTTGCAGACCTGCTTCTTCTATAGCCTTTAGCACTAGGCGTACATGCTGTTTATGCTCTAAAAGGCTATTACTATAAATTAGAATATTGTTAATATACATAGTGCAGAACATATCTAGGTAGGGTTAGAGCAAGTTGTTTATAAAATGTTAAAAAGTACTAGGCGCGTTAGCTAAGCTAAAGGGCATTACTAAGTACTTAAATAGTCTATATTAAGTCTAAAATGCTGTTAGCTACTTATTACCTTTTACTATTCTTAGCTTATTAAAGGCAGTAATAATATCTAACTTTATAAAATACTTTGCTTTACTTAGTTAGCTTAAAGTTTCCTATAAAAAAGGAATTAAGTATTAGTTTTTAATAGTAATAGTGTTTAGTCTTTAGTAGTTAACATAGAATTAAAGCCTACTCTTAGGTTTCTTTATAAATAGTATAGGTAACACTACTAGTAAAGAGCTAGCTTAAATAAACCTTTTTTTAGGTTCTTATTAAGGTATTTTTAGAGCACTTTTAATTTATTTAGTAACATCTTATATAGTAGCCTATAACTAGGTTGTTTACTAGGCTTAAAAGTTATTTAGTAATTATATAAATGTTATATTAAAAGCTTATTAGACTTATTTTAGAAAAAGACATATAACAAGTTATAGTAGTCTTAAGGGACTATTATTCTTAGGTTAGTGCGTTTTTAGGGAGCTAAAGCTTAGTCTATATTAGAAATTATAACTGCATAGATTTTATAATCTAGTTATTAAGCTAGAGTTATAAATAGGGCAGGTTCTATATAGCAGATGTCTATCTACTATTTAAGTCCTAGTTTGTGTTTAAATTAGGTAGGTAAAGATTCTTTAAAGGCTTTCTCTTCTTTAAGTTTAAGCAGTTATTAAATTATTTTATATAGCTTATCTTAGTAAAAGGCCTAGCTTATTAGCCTTACTTAAGTAGTTCTTTTCTAAGTTATTAAAAAGTAAGTCTAGAAACCTTTTATATTAAGTACTACTTAAGTTTTGTTTAGGTGTAAGCGTAAGCATATATTTTAGCATTAAAAAAAGTAAAAGTTTAGGACTTACTTTTAGTAATTAAAGGCAACCTTATGCTAATACAGCTATAGTTGTTCTAGAATTAGGTTATAACATTTTATATTTATTACATAAAGCTTAATCTGCTCCTTATAGTGTTAGTAAGTAATTATAATAGTTATAGTATAGAAGATAGAACCTTCTTTAAGTTGTTTTTTATTAAATCTAGTTAGGTAAATTATTTAGGTAAGTAGTGTTAATTAAAGATTTAGTTTATATGCTAGTTCTTTATTAATGTAACTTATGCTGTTTACTTCTAAGTTAATAAGAGCTTATATTAAGGCTAATATAGTTTTTTATTATAAATATATAAAAATATTAACTTAGTACTTCTAGTTATTAGTAGAGGACTTAGCTTATAAGTTAGCAAAGATCTAGTGTTAAATTAGTCCTAAAGGGTAACTTAGCCCTAGGACAAGCCTTTTTACAGGCTTCTACTACTATAGCTGCAGCTACGTTAAGAGTAGTAAAGGGGATTAAAGCTTAAATATAAGTTAAAGCTCTTATAAAAATAAAATTAAAATAGTAAAAATCTTTAACAAGTGCTAGTAGCGCTACTTGCGCAGACTTAAAAAAGAAGAATAAAGCAGTTTTAGAAAATATAACTATGCTTACTGCACTTAAAGCATTAACCTTTTTTTTTATAATTTTTACGCTTTTTAGAACTAACTAGAGCATAATTTAAATTAATTTTTATTATGTTAAGGTCCTTATTTGCAACTGCGCTAGTTTAGGGGCGTATTAGGGCTTGTATAGAGAGGAACCTTATGTTATTATTATAGGTAGTAATTAGGTTTGCATACACATTAAAGTTATTTAGGAGGGGTTCTCCTACTATAGCGCGTTGCAGTTTAGTTAAGAGAGAGTTATATAGGGCTGTAATTAGACCTATCTTATTTAAGCTTATATTAGATGTAAGTTAGCAGAACTTAGTAAAGTGTAAAGTAAAGCTTTTTTTATTTTATTATAAAGTGTTTAAGTAACTTAGGGCTGTTAACTTTTTATTTAAGTCTCTATAAGTTACTTATAAAAATGCTATAAATTAATTTAGGTTAATAATATTCTTATCTATTAATAAGTTAATTAAGGCTATTACATTATAGTTAAGTTAAAAGTAGGCGTATAGTAACTAAAAGTGTTTAAAGGGGAATTAGTCTACATTTTCTTTAAGTTTATATTAGAGCTTGTGTAAAAAGAAAAGTAGGTCTTTCTGTTTTCTATTAAACAGCAGGGGATTAGGGAGTTAGTTAGATTTTATTACTAGGTTAGAAAAGTTATAAGTTGTAGGCAGCGTTAGGCAGAAGGGAGTTAAGCTATCTCTAGACTTCTAGGTAAGCTTTAAGGCTAGTAAGTTCTTAGTTCCTACTACTATAACAAAAGTTAAGGCAGAAATAGACTACTTAATAACATAAAGCTGTTTTTTAAAGTCCTTTTAAAAAGCTTTAAAGCTTATAACATAGCAGCTTTCCTATAAAGTAAGCGCTTTTTAAAAGGCTTCTTAGCTTACTTTAATAGCTTAGAGTTATGTAAGTACTAAGCTTATTAAATTAGATTTAGAGGCTATTCTTAGCTAAGGTTTTAACACAACATAATGTTATAATTATGCACAAGTAAGGTTATAGAGCTTTATAGAGGTCTAGTTTAATTACTATGTAAGGTATTATAGTAGGTATAAGATGTTGTGTAAGAAATAGAAAGGTTTAGAAGAAAATTAGTAATTAAATACTTAGCTTAGAAGTCTAAGCGCTTTAAGTATAAATTAAGCCTATTCTAGGTTTAGTTAGTGTTAAGGTAGTTTGTGCTTAAGTTTATGTCTGTGTTGTGTTGTGTTTATGTCAGACATGCACTAATAATACTCTAGTACGCGTCTAATACAGTTATGTCTGGGATCCGGGGAGGATACCGTGTGTCAGATATGCGCACCTACTGTCAAGACAGGAGGAACGTTTGACGAAAGCTGCTACATAGTACGAGCAATAAGCTCGAACAGTATGTTGCTGCAAATTGCAGCATTTTGCAGCATTTTGCAGCATGTTGCAGCATTTTGCAGCATTTTGCAGCATGTTGCAGCAAATTGCAGCATTTTACAGCATGTTGCAGCAAATTGCAGCAAATTGCAGCATGTTACAGCATTTTGCAGCAAATTGCAGCATGTTGCAAGCTGGTCGCGCACAGGGCTAGTGCGCGAGGGACTCGGATCAGCAGAACAAAAAGCCGAGCAACACGAGTAGAGCAGAAAAAGGATCAATAAATCAACACAATCAACACAATCAATCAATCATCCCATACATCATATCCAAACCCATCATTCATCTCAGGAAGCCTAGAAACAGTGCTTTAATCTGACAATTAAGAGTCTCAGTGCCTCCATCAATACAAAATGGCCACCCAGCCTCCTCGAGACGCGACAGTCGTCCTTCGAGACCACACCGACTACAGAGCCTGGATGATGCAGCTGCAATCGAGATGTGTAGCGCACGGCATCTGGCCGCAAGTGGATCCTAAGTTGACCATCCAAATGATCTCCAAACCAAGAGCTCCAGAGATGCCGCTAATAGCTGAGTTTTCACCAGCCTCTAACGTCAAAACGCCTACGCACATGAACAAGCTATCAACAAGCGGTGTTAGAGCCTTTAAAAAAGCCATTAAATACTATAAGATTAAGGCTAACAAGTACACAAGTAACAGACATAATTATAAAAGAGAGCAATTAAGCTTCTAACAGATTATTGTCTTTATCTAGTTAACAGTTAGCCCGCATCTGCAGTGTACATGCTGTTCCCTAGATTAACTACTTAGACAGTAGATTACAAACCTTAAAGCTACAGTAGGTGTTAACAACTAATTTAAACAAGAACGCGCGCGTAACTAATATAATGCATCCCTAAAGCTGCTAAGAAACGCGAGCATATAGGACCTGTAGCTAGCAGAGTATGACTACGCTGCCACAGAAGCAGAGACACAAAATGTTCTAGAAACAACGCAGTTTAATGCTGTAGCAAAGGACTTTCTAACTACTATAAATAAAGTTGCCCCTTATTAGTCTATAACCTTTTAGGAAAGCAGACAGTTTACACTAGACATAAATTAGAAAGAAATAATAAAGCGCTTTTAAAAACATATAATGTTAAATTATCTAATACATATAAAAAAGCATAAAGCTGCCTTTATAACAGATAACTTATTATACCTTACTAAAAGTAGAAAGACTACCTAGGGCACAAATAGAGACGCCTATAGTGCAGAAGTTATAACATTAAGAAAATAAAGTAGACCTTAACATTAATGTTATTAAGAAGATAATAAGAAGTTATTTTTAAGCTAGAAACCTACTAAAATAAAAGGCACTAAATATCCTACATGTAGACACATCTATGCACTAAAGGACTGCTTCTATGTTTATCTAGACAGAGCACTAGACTAGTAGATGCTAAATAAGAGAGTTAAAGAGCTTGTAGCATTAAAGCGTAAGCATAACTTAGAATTTTAAGGCCTACTAAGAGGGCAGCGCAGACATAATTTAAAAATACTAATTCTAAAGAGTTTACATACACCTATGCTAGAGATACAAGAAGACTAACTTAAAGGCTAGGAAGTATTAAGAGTTAAGGCAGCTACATTGCTAGCTATAGTTAATTTAAACTAGAATAGATATCTGCTAAAAGAATTATTTATCCTTAACTTAGGCTTAACATGCTACATTATAAATAATTTTAATTAGATCTACAACTATTATTTACTAACACTAAAAGACTTTATCTAGTCTAGAAACTTTTATATATAGATTTAAAGCTACAGATTAATTACACTAAGCCTAAAAAGTAAGCATAGAACACATAGTTAAGCATACAGTCTTATACTTTATAACACTACACTGTGCCTAGACCTGCTGTGTAACCTAGTCTTGTTCTGCCTACTATGACAGAAAGGAATCTAGTAGGACACATAAGCAGAGCTAACTGCTTTAAAGGCTCTAGACAGGATAATAATTAAAGATCTTATAGAGATCTATAGCTAATAAGTGTTAGAGTACTATCTACTATAGAAGGGCTTATATTATACACATATAATTAACACAAGAACTAAACATAGTCTATAAAAGGCATTAGTAGAGCTATAGCATAAGTGTCTAGGACACTCTAGACTAGCTACACTTTAACACCTTATATAGTAAGCTAAGGGGGTGCAAATTAAAGAAATTACAACAGTCTAATGTAACTTATATAGTAGAGCTAAGATATAATAATAAATTAGCTGTGCACTATAAATTAGTAATAGTAGACCTAGTAAAAGACTGTTAATTAATTTCTATGTATATAAAGCACAAAGCATTATAAAAAAGCAGAGTTAAATGCTAATTACTAATAAGTATTTTAGCCTCTAGTAGAACCTTTACTTTAAGGATAATAAGCTTACTAAATTAATTATTAAAGCTTTTATAATCTTTATTCTTTTTCTAAAAAACTATTATAATATTACTATAAAAGTTATTAAAGCTAATAATAAGATTATAACAGTAAAACTAGAGGTAGAACACTAGCTAGCATTACATAGAATAACTGTTAAGCCTTTAGCACTAAATACACAAGCCTAGAACAGAGGGGCTAAACGCTTAGGGGGTGTAAATAAGGAGAAGTTACAGGCTATGTGACTAGATGCTAACCTACTATAGAACGTATAGCTATACATTACTAGAGCTAGCGTATACCTATATAATTAGACGCTAAACTATGCTAACAACTAGAAGACACTATACAAGATCTTCTTTACATAAGCAGCTCTAAATAATAAAGTTATTACATTAATTTAAAAGCTAAGCTTTACACATTTAAAAGCCTATAGCTATAAAGCATTTATAATAACTAATAACACACATTAGAATAAATTTAAGCTACAAAGGCTAGACCTAAAGGCGTAGATTAGATATCTAGTTAGGTACTAATTATTAAACATTTACTGCGTATAGATACTACTGCTAGTAAAAGTAATTTATACATATAATGTTATTTTTAATAAACACTTAATCTTTAGTAGTAAGCCTAAAGACCTAATAAATAACCTTATACATAACATAGTAAAGAAAATTACTATATACATTAGAATAATTAAGCTTCTAACACCTAGTTATTAGCTAAAGACAGAGTTATTCTATAAAGACAACACTATAAATAATACATTAAATTTTAATAAAGTAGACCTACTAGGCTACTATTAAGAAAAAAAGATTAGAGATAACTATCTGTCTTCTCTAAACACTCTACCACCTGCAGCATTACTTATGCAGTTAATAGCTAGAGCAGCACTAAAGCTAAGCTAAATAGGGTTGTTAAAGACTGTACTATAGGCTGCAGCCTTTATAGCTAGCATAAGATCTAGAAGTGTAGAAAAGCATAGTAGTAAAACGCTAGATAAAGCAGCATTAATAAAAATGCTATTTAAAAGAAAGACACCTTATAGAAGCTAGCTGCTACCTCTGCTATTAACTTAAAAGCAACTAGAGAAGCACCCTCTACATAAGATGTTTAAGGCAGTAGAAAGAACACACCTAGACAGTTATTAGATAATAAAATCCTAGATAAAGGTCTAGACAAAGCTAATTAAGGCAGCTAGACAGCAGATCCTAGATTGTATGTAGGTGTACACCTATAAGCTTAACAAGCACTATAAATTACAAAGATGTAAGGCGCAACTAGTAGTCTACAGCAATTAACAGAGAAACATTACTACATAAGATACCTACGCTGCCACCCTAGTAGGACGCTTATTTTAAATGCTAATAGTAATATTTGCACGCTTTAACCTAGAGCTTAAACAATATAACATAACTAACGCGTTTATACATGCAGCAATTAACCGCAATATCTACATGCAGATGCTAAGAGGCTATTAGAAACTAGGTACAATACTAAAGCTTTAAAAAGCACTATACAGCCTACAAATTTCTTCTCTACTCTAGTAACACTATTTTATAATAACTTTTAAAGGCCTTAGGTTCTTAGCTGTCTTACATAAACTCTGCTGCATAACTAAAGCTAGAATATTTGTTTTCTTCTACGTAGACAACCTTATTATTGCGCATAAAAAAGGCTCTAAAGCAGATGCACAGCATGTAGTAGACTAGTTACAAAAGAAGTATACCCTAATAGAAGGCAAGGACCTATAATAGTTCCTAGGAGTTAAAATTATTAGAGATTAACAGCAACAAATAATTTAGCTGTTACAGGCCTTATATATTAACAAAATAGCTAGGCTAGCTAACAGAAAAGACCTGCAGCATGCTACACCTATAAGTAGGATTAAACTTATGCCGCAATCTAGTTTTGCAACCCTATTAGAAGTAAATTAATATTAGCAGAAGATTAGATCTCTGCTCTTTGCAGCAGTTACTACAAGACTAGACATTGCCTTTGCCACATCACGCCTCGCACGGTTTCTCACGAATCCCGCATCTGACCATCAGGATGCAGCCGATCGAGTCATCCTGTACCTACATGCGACACAGACATACGCACTCTAATTAGGAGGAGAAGACTACCTTGTAGTAGCAAGCAATGTGTTATTTGCAGATAATACACTAGATAGGAAGAGCTCTTAGGGCTATGTTATTTAACTATTTAGCAGATAGATTGCATAGTAAGTAAATAAATAAAATACAGTTACAACATTAACAACAAAAGCAGAATTACTTGCACTGTCCTAAGTTGCTAAGAAAGCTATGTTTACAAGAATGCTCTTTAACAAACTGCAGGTTAAGCTCCCTAATTTAACTATTATAATCTAGTGCAACAACAAGCAGACAATCTAACTAGTAAACAAAGAGATATCTCAACTTCAAACCAAGCTCCGACATGTCAACATCCATAACTACTAGCTCCGACAGGAAGTCTTTCGACAAACGATTAAGGTTGTCCATGTCCCCTCCAGCGAGATGCTTGCGGACAGACTCACTAAAGCGCTTCCAGCCAGCAAATGGCCAAGTTTTCTTCAGCAAATTCGGCTAGTTGACGTCAGGGAGAGGATAGTCAGTCAGGAAGCGGATATGGAAGAGATTGAAGCAAGAATGGAAGCCCTGGAAGCATACTAAGGTTGCGCAATCGGGAACCAGCTT
>NW_022985171.1:1568363-1579837 GCF_010093535.1 Lindgomyces ingoldianus
CAACTAACCATAATTTAAATATGTTTTACACAACGCATGCTAGAGCAAACTGCATGCAAATTAGCATAAAGGTGCACTTACATTAGGTATACATTTTTTTTAAAAAAGAATATAAGAAACACATAAGCTGACAGAGAAACAGCGTTACCGGGGTTTATCCGAAGAAATTCTGACTAACTAGCGCGTCCAAAAGAGGAGATTCTGCTAAACTTTTCGTTCTGCAAACCCGAATATAATAAGCAGAGCAAGCTCTGCTAATAACTACTAGAGCTTATTATTAATAAGTAGTAGTAGTAATAGAGTATATAACTAAATATTAAGAGCTATTTTAACCTATTTTAGGTTAAATAAAACTAAACTAGCACTTTAAAACTCTCTTTAAATATTACTAAAAGTAATTACTACATTATAAGTGTATATAAAGCATAGTAAAAACTTAAGTTTTATAATATAAGTAATTTAGTTACATATAAAATCTTTAGCTTAGCGCCTATACACTTTTTTAAAAAGAGTAAAATAACCTACATTAAAAGGCTATAAAAAGTGTAATAAGTATAAAAGTATATAAATAGTAATAATCTTATTTTTTTTATAGTACTACTAAAAATTAAGTAAGTTATAGCTTTTATAGCTATTAATAATAAAAAGCTAATAAGCGCTTATAACCTTTTTTTTATATGCTTATTAAAGTGCTTTAACTACTATAGCCTAAGCTTATTTATTATCTAGCTGTTTTTAAAAACTATAATAACTTAGTTTTAAAGTAGATTCTTTTTTTTATACTAAGTAAAAAAGTAATAGCAGCTTTTAAAAATAATAAAAAGTAAAATAGCTTACTTTATTATATTAATGCTTTAAATAACTATTATTTACTTTTTATTACTTTACTATATTACTTTTAGCTATTTTTATTTTTTTAAAGCTATAATAACTGCTCTAGTTAATATTTAGCCTATTATAAAGCTTAACTTATTAAAGTTATATATATTTTTATTCTAAATACTATACTTAGCTTTTATGTTAGCTACTAAGTAAAACTAGCTTTAGATAACTTCTAAATTTTTATAAAGCACTTTTTTATAATTATACTTATAATTAAACTTTATTATAAACTTAAGGTAGTACTTAACTTATATACTAGGCTAGTTTAAGCTAACCTAGCCTAGATTACACTTTACGCGTAAGAAATTAGCTATATTAGCTATAGCTATAAGCTTAAAAAAATCTGCGTGTAATAAGCTTAAGTATGTACTTAATAACTACTTTTTTTTAAGCTTAGTTAGATTTTTTAATTTAGGCTAGCATTTTACTTATAAAGGCTGTCTAGTGTGTTAATTGCTTAGTGTTATATAAAAGACATTATAAATAGCTACAGCGTGTTATAAGAAAAGTTTTAAGTTTTATTTAAAAGCCTAAAAAGTAAGCTATATTTAACATTCTTTAGAAGATTTAATCTAGTGTTGTTATTAAGGCATTATGTAGATAGGTAGAGTGTAGTAGGGGCTTAGTAAAAGTGGCTAGCTAACCTGTGTAGCCGGCCAACCTGTTAGGTACGTTATAAGCTTAATAGATAGCTCTAAATTTACTACACTACTTATATAATCTAAGTAGTTGTTAAAACTATTATATATAGTAAAAGTGTTATAAAATTTAAGTAAAAGCTTACTAAATCTACTTTACATAATTAATTTAAGCTATATAAAAAGTGTAGAGTTGTTAGACAACTTTATAACTTTATAAATAGTGTGCTAGTATTATATAAGTATATAAAGCTTTTTAAGACTCTTTAAATTAATATTATAAAAAAAGACTTAATTTAGTAGTTTAGCATGCTTAACTTAGTGTATAATAGTAGAGTATACTAGCACTTAGTTTACTTTATTCTATTATGCTGTTATAAGCTTAGAGAGGTTATTAGTTACTTTTAATAGTAATAAAAAAGCTCTTTTAATGCTAATAAAAAGACTTAATAAGCTAGCTTTAATACCTTAGTAGATCTTATTACTAAAGATAATTAAAATAAAATCAAGTGCTTTAAAAACTTTGTAAAAAAGTTTTATTAAATAATAAAAAAACTTAAAGGCTAAGGCTTATCTAGCTTACTATAAAAAACTATAGTAAAGCTTTAGTGTCTTTAAATCTACTTTAATTAAATAAAAGTAATTACTACTAATAAGCTAAATAACTTATACTTTAAAAACACTATTAAGTTTAGCTATTTAAAGCTTACTACTTACTAAAGTAAACTAATTTTTAATCTGCTAGTCTTATACTATATAGTTACTACTATTCTTAACTCTTAATTATGCTTACTTTAGTTTTAAAATTACTAGCAGCATTATAAAAGCTAAGTAGATAAAGTAACTAGGTTAATAAAAATAATCTTTAACTAGTATTTAAATATTAAGGATAAGTATTAAGTTAAGGATAAGTATTAAGGTAAGGATAAGTATTAAGTTAAGGATAAGTATTAAGTTAAGGATAAGTATTAAGTTAAGGATAAGTATTAAGTTAAGGATAAACTATTATCTTCTAGGTGTTATAAGCTGCTAGGTAGTAACTATTATAATAATAATTATAAGGCTTACTTTTTTATTAACCTCTCTTTTATAATAAATTAGCGCTTATATAAGTGTAAAAAGGTGTTAAATAAGCTATAGCTTTACTATAACTTTTTAGCAGAGCTTGCTCTGCTTATTATATTCAGGTTTGCAGAAACGAAAAGTTGAGCATAATCTCCTCTTTTAGACGCGCTAGTTAGTTAGAATTTCTTTAGATAAACCCTAGTAACGCTGTTTCTCTATCACCTTATGTGTTTCTTATATTCTTTTTTTTAAAAAAAAATGTATACCTAATGTAAGTGCACCTTTATGCTAATTTGCATGCAGTTTGCTCTAGCATGCGTTGTGTAAAACATGTTTAAATTATAGTTAGTTGCGTCTGTTCCACCTCTCTAGCCACATTAGTGTGTCGGGGATTGGCATTAGCCACATTAGTGTGTTGGGGATTTGCATCAGCTGCATTGGTGTGTTGGGGATTAGCATTAGCCGCATTAGTGTGTTAGGGATTAGCATTAGCTGCATTAGTGTGTTAGGGATTAGCATTAGCTGCATTAGTGTGTTAGGGATTAGTAGTTGCTTACACACCTAAGTTGCTTACTTTTGCTAAGACTACACTATAATAAACTTTATTATAGCCTATAACAACCTGCTCTAGCACTATAGAGTAGAGTACAGCTTAGGATATTATTTAGATACTACTTCTACTTCTTACTTACACATTTGCACATTATGCCTAGTCTAATTACACTATCTGCAGCGCCTTTAGAATTGCTTACCTACTTTAGCTTACACTTGCTTCTTTACCTTCTTCCTATTACTGCGCGCTCTAACCTCCTTTAGAGCTGTTAAGCGTAGGCCTTTTTAAATGTAGCTGCTTTATTAGCTGCTTAAAGCTTAGTAATTTTCTATTATGCTTAGTAATTTTCTATTACGCTAACACTAGCTTATGTATAATTATTGCTGCTCTTTTTAAGGCTTTTTTTTTTAGAGACATTACCTCTCTATAACTCTCTCTATACATAGAGCTACTTGTAACACAACTAATATCTACTAGGGATTGCTGCCTACTGCTGTAATCTACTATAGTTTACTGTAATTTGCTATAGTTTGCTATAATTTACTGTAGTTTACTATAATTTACTATAGTTTACTATAATTTACTATAGTTTACTATAATTTACTATAGTTTACTATAATTTGCTATAGTTTACTTTATACATTTTTTAACACTAGTAAGTAATCTCTTACTAACACCTTTAAGCATTAGCCTATTATATTTAAACAGTAGTTAAAGAAGCTAAACTAGCAGTTATACAAGTAAAATAGCTTATTAAGGTATTACATGTACTACATTAATCTTTACAGCAATAGAGAGGCAGAGGCAGAGGCAGAGGCAGCGCTAGAGCTCCTTAGCACTCTAAGAAATTCCTGTAAAGGTAATAAACTACATAAACTACAGCTCTACAACTAGGGCTTTAATACTAAAATAATTAAATTAAAGATATTAGGTAGTAGTATTAGGCATAGTGTAGTAGTATTAGGCAGTAAAAGGAACAGGTGTAACATGTAATAAAGTAGGCATAGTTAACTACATAGCCTTCTCTTGCTTATAAAGGTTTAGGCTAGACTAGAGACAACTGCTAGTGCTAGTGCTAGCCCTAGCATTATCTATATATATATTATACTATGCAAGAATACTTAGCTTAAGTATTCCTATGCGTACCTTTTAGTATAGTAGGGAAAGTTGCATAGTATTAGCTTAGCAGGCAAGGCGTTTACCTTATTACACAACACTAGAGACTGCAAAGTGCAAAGGGGAGAATGTAAGAGGTATTAAGCAAAAAACACAGGTTATAGAGAGAGAATGTAAAATAAGAGAGTAACAAAAGAGAGTAAACCTTAGGGTTAAAAGCAGAGGTACAGAGGCTAAGAAGCCTATATACTCTATGCTAAGCTCTTAAAGTACTTAGAGGTTAGATAGCTATAACATAACTATAATAAAAAAAAGACTATTATAAGAGTAAAAACATGTTAAAAGCTAAAGCTAGCTATTATTTACTTTTTTAGCTATATTAGTGTGTTAGTAATTAGTTACATGCTATAGTTAAATGTTGTTATTATACATCTATTACTTATCTAATACTACTTTGCTAAGCATTATGCTGTAACTATTCTTTAACCTAGACAACTTACTTTAATGCGCTAACTATTACTATTGCGTAAGAAGAGCATAGGGACCTTGCGTTGCGCACATAGGCTTAGTGTTGCGCCTGTGTTTTAGACAAGCAGCCTAAGACACTTAGCGCCTAAGCTCTTTATAAGCCTTTTATAGTTAATAGACTTGCTTCTTATTGCTCTCTAATTAGCAGTTGTAATAATTACTCTAAGCAAGCTTTGCTTTTACAGATTATTTATAAACTGTTATAGTATTTTAAAAGCTAATTACTATAAAGATTACTTTTTACTACATAAAAAACTTTTATAATAGTAGCTTACTAGAAGTAAAATAGCTTATCTTTGTCAGATTTGCGCACCTACTGTCAAGACAGGAGGAACGCTTGACGAAAGCTGCTACATAGTACAAGCAATAAGCTCAAACAGTATGTTGCTGCAAATTGCAGCATTTTGCAGGCTAGTCGCGCATAGGGCAAGTGCGCGAGGGACTTAGATCAGCAAAACAAAAAGCTAAGCAACACAAGTAGAGCAGAAAAAGGATTAATAAATAAACATAATTAATATAATTAATTAATTATCCTATACATTATATCTAAACCTATTATTTATCTTAGGAAGCCTAGAAACAGTGCTTTAATCTCACAATTAAGAGTCTTAGTGCCTCCACTAATACAAAATGGCCACCCAGCCTCCTTGAGACGCGACAGTCGTCCTTCGAGACCACACCGACTACAGAGCCTGGATGATGCAGCTGCAATCGAGATGTGTAGCGCACAGCATCTGGCCGCAAGTGGATCCTAAGTTAACCATCTAAATGACCTCTAAACTAAGAGCTCTAGAGATGCCGCTAATAGCTAAGTTTTCACCAGCCTCTAACATTAAAACGCCTACGCACATAAACAAGCTATTAATAAGCAGTGTTAGAGCCTTTAAAGAAGCTATTAAATACTATAAGATTAAGGCTAACAAGTATAAGAGTAATAGACATAATTATAAAAGAGAGTAATTAAGCCTTTAATAGATTATTGTCTTTATCTAGTTAACAGTTAGCCCGCATCTGCAGCGTACATGCTGTTCCCTAGATTAACTACTTAGATAGTAGATTACAAGCCTTAAAGCTACAGTAGGCGTTAATAACTAATTTAAACAAGAACGCGCGCACAACTAATATAATGCATCTCTAAAGCTGCTAAGAAACGCGAGCATATAGGACCTGTAGCTAGCAGAGTATGACTACGCTGCCACAGAAGTAGAGACATAAAATGTTCTAGAAACAACACAGTTTAATGCTGTTGCAAAGGACTTTCTAACTACTATAAATAAAGTTGCCCCTTATTAGTCTACAACCTTTTAGGAAAGCAAACAGTTTACACTAGACATAAATTAGAAAGAAATAATAAAGCGCTTTTAAGAACACATAATGTTAAATTATCTAATACATATAAAAAAGCATAAAGCTGCCTTTACAACAGATAACTTGTTATACCTCGCTAAAAGTAGGAAGACTACCTAGGGCATAAACAGGGACGCCTGTAGTGCAGAAGTTGCAACGTTAAGAAAATAGGGTAGTGTCACAGTATCCTCCCTAGATCCTAGACATAACTGTATTAGACGCGTACTAGAGTATTATTAGTGCACGTCTAACACAAACACAACACAACACAGACATAAACTTAAGCATAAACTGCCTTAACACTAACTAAACCTAAAACAGGCTTAATTTATACTTAAAGCGCTTAGACTTTTAAGCTAAGTATTTAATTACTAATTTTTTTTAAACCTTTCTATTTTTTACATAATGTCTTGTACTTACTATAATACTTTACATAGTAATTAAACTAGACCTTTGTAAAGCTCTATAACCTTACTTATACATAATTATAACATTATGTTATGTTAAAACTTTAGCTAAGAATAGCCTTTAAATCTAATTTAATAAGCTTAGTACTTACATAACTTTAAGCTATTAAAGTAAGCTAAGAAGCTTTTTAAAAAGTGCTTACTTTATAAGAAAGCTGCTATGTTGTAAGCTTTAAAGCTTTTTAAAAGGACTTTAAAAAACAGCTTTATGTTATTAGGTAGTCTATTTCTGCCTTAACTTTTATTATAGTAGTAGGAACTAAGAACTTACTAGCCTTAAAGCCTACCTAGAAGTCTAGAGATAGCTTAACTTTTTTCTGCCTAACACTGCCTATAACCTGTAACCTTTTTAATTTAGTAATAAAATCTAACTAACTCTCTAATCCCCTACTGTTTAATAAAAAATAAAAAGACTTACTTTCCTTTTTACATAAGCTTTAATATAAACTTAAAGAAAATATAAACTAATTTCTCTTTAAACACTTCTAGTTACTATATACTTACTTTTAACTTAACTATAATATAACAGCCTTAATTAACTTACTAATAAATAAAAATATTATTAACTTAGATTAATTTATAGTGTTTTTATAAGTAACTTATAAAGACCTAAATAAAAAGTTAATAGCTTTAAGTTGCCTAAACACTTTATAATAATAAAAAAAGCTTTACTTTACACTTTACTAAGTTCTACTAACTTGCATTTAATATAGGCCTAAATAAGATAGGTCTAATTATAGCCCTATATAACTCCCTCTTAACTAAACTATAACGCGCTATAGTAGAAGAACCTCTTTTAAATAACCTTAATGCGTATGTAAACTTAATTACTACTTATAATAATAACATAAGGTTCCTCTCTGTATAAGCTCTAATACACTTCTAAACTAGCGCAGTTATAAATAAGAACCTTAACATAATAAAAATTAATTTAAATTATGCTCTAGTTAGTTTTAAAAAGTGTAAAAATTATAAAAAAAAAGTTAATGCTTTAAGTATAGTAAGCATAGTTATATTTTTTAAAACTACTTTATTCTTCTTTTTTAAGTCTATGTAAGTAGTGCTGCTAGCACTTATTAAAGATTTTTACTATTTTAATTTTATTTTTATAAGGGCTTTAACTTATATTTAAGCCTTAATTTTTTTTGCTACTTTTAATGTAGCTGCAGCTATAGTAGTAGAAGCCTATAAAAAGGCTTATTCTAGGGCTAAGTTACTCTTTAAGACTAATTTAACACTAAATTTTTACTAACTTATAGGCTAAGTCCCTTACTAATAACTAAAAGTACTAAGTTAATATTCTTATATGTTTATAATAAAAAACTATATTAGCTTTAATATAAGCTCTTATTAACTTAGAAGTAAACAGCATAAGTTATATTAATAAAGAACTAGCATGTAAACTAAATCTTTAATTAACACTACTTACCTAAATAATTTACCTAACTAGATTTAATAAAAAATAACTTAAAAAAAGTTTTATCTTTTATACTATAACTATTATAATTACCTACTAACACTATAAGAAGCAGATTAAACTTTATATAATAAACATAAAATGTTATAACTTAATTCTAGAACAACTATAGCTATATTAGCATAAGGTTACCTTTAATTACTAAAAGTAAGTTTTAAACTTTAACTCTTTTTAATACTAAAACATATACTTACGCTTACACCTAAATAACACCTAAGTAGCACTTAATATAGAAGGTTTTTAGACTTACTTTTTAATAACCTAGAAAAGAACTACTTAAGTAAAGCTAATAAGCTAGGCCTTTTACTAAAATAGGCTATATAAAATAATTTAATAACTACTTAAACTTAAAGAAAAAAAAGCTTTTAAAGAATCTTTACTTACTTAATTTAGACATAAACTAGGACTTAAACAGTAGATAGACATTTACTACATAGAACCTGCCTTATTTATAACCTTAGCTTAATAACTAGATTATAAAATCTACATAGTTATAATTTCTAATATAGACTAAGCTCTAGCTCTCTAAAAACGCACTAACTTAAAAATAATAGTCTCTTAAGACTACTATAACTTATTACATGTTTTTTTTAAGACAAGTCTAATAAGCTTTTAATATAACACTTATATAATTACTAGATAACTTTTAAGCTTAGTAAACAACTTAGTTATAAGCTACTATATAAGATATTACTAAATAAATTAAAAGTGCTCTAAAAATACTTTAATAAGAACTTAAAAAAAAAGTTTATTTAAGCTAGCTTCTTACTAGTAGTGTTACTTGTACTATTTATAAAGAAACTTAAAAGTAGACTTTAATTTTATATTAACTACTAAAAACTAAACACTATTACTATTAAAAACTAATACTTAATTTCTTTTTTATAGAAAACTCTAAGCTAACTAAGTAAAGTAAAGTATTTTATAAAGTTAAATATTATTACTACCTTTAATAAGCTAAAAATAGTAAAGAGTAATAAGTAGCTAACAGCATTTTAAACCTAATATAGACTATTTAAGTACCTAGTAATGCCTTTTAGCTTAGCTAACGCGCCTAGTACTTTTTAACATTTTATAAATAACTTGCTCTAACCCTACCTAGACATGTTTTACACTATGTATATTAATAATATTCTAATCTATAGTAATAGCCTTTTAGAGTATAAATAGCATGTACGCCTAGTGCTAAAGGCTATAGAAGAAGCAGGTTTATAACTTAACATAGATAAATGTAAGTTCTACTAATTAAAAGTTATATATTTAGAATATGTAATCTTTATAAATAGCATTTAAATAGACCCTATTAAAGTTTAGACTATGCTAGATTAGTAATACCTAAAGAATGTAAAAAATGTTTAAGCTTTTATAAAATTTACTAACTTTTACTAATAATTTATTAACAACTTTTTATAGTAAGTAAGCCTTATAATTATACTTACTAAAAAAAAAATTTAATTTAACTTTAACTTAAATTACTAATAGTTTTTTAACTAGCTAAAAAAAGCCTTTACTAAAGCTTTAATACTCTACTACTTTAACTTTAAACTACTAATACTTATAGAAGCTAATGCCTTAGACTATGTAGTAGTAGGAGTTTTCTTCTAGACTAAGCTAGATAGGACTATTAGGCCTATTATATACTTTTTAAAAAGAATAAGTCTTATAAAAAGTAATTATAAAATCTATAACAAGAAATTACTTGCTATAGTATACTACTTTAAATAATAGCAACCTAAACTAAAAAGTGTAGTGTATCTAATACAGGTTTTATCTAACTATAAGAACTTATAGTACTTTGCAACTATAAAACAACATAGCTACTAATAAGCTTATTAGTTTAAATACTTATTTTATTTTAATTTTAAGATTACTTATTATTCTAGTTAAAATAAAAAGAAACTAAATGCCTTTATAAAGTAATTCTAAAACATCTTTACTTAAAAAGAAGTGTAAAAGGCTTAACACTAAACTTTACTTTAACTTAAGCTATTTTTAGACCTTAACTTAAATAAATTAAATTAAATAATTAATTAGATTATTACTAATAAGTATCTAAATAATAAATTTATTTAAAAAACTTTAGACCTACTTTAAAATAGCGCTAGTTAGTTAAAAAAAGTAATACTAGCTAACTATAAAAACTAAAATAGTAAGCTGTATTACTATAACTAACTTATAATTTTTAATTTTAATAAACTAAGAATTAAACTACTTTAAATTATATACAACTTACCTGTTAGAGGACACTTAGGCAGAGAAAAGACTCTTAACCTACTACAGAGAGAGTACTACTAGCCCCGCATGTTTTATACTGTACGCTAATACATATTATGTTGCTATACTTGCTGTAAAGTAAAGGCCTTTTAAAAAAAGTATAATAGCCTGCTTAAACTACTTCTAATTCCTAAATAAGCTTAGAAAAATATATTAATTAATTTTATTATAAACCTACCCCTATCTAAAGAGTACATAAATATTATAGTAGTTGTTAATTACTTAACTAAGTATTAACACTTAATACTATATTCTTTTATAACTGCCCCTAATATAGCCTAGTTATTCTACTAATACATATAAGTTTACTATAGCCTACCTAATATAATTATATTAAATAGAGGTATATAGTTTGTCTTAGCCTTTTAGAACAAACTTTATAAACAGCTCTAAATTATCTTCTATTTATCTACAGCTTTTTACCTAGAGACTAACAGCTAGACTAAGAATATAAACACTATAATAAAATAAGTTTTATAAGTGTATATAAACTACTAGTAAAATAACTAAGTAAAATAGTTAGCTACAGCATAGTTTAAAGCTAATAATATAACATCTAAATTAACATAAGTATCTTTATTTTTAGTAAACTATAAATACTACTTTTAAATAAAATTTAAACTACTTTTAAATACCTTTTAACTAACTTATTAATTTATATAAGTAATAAATGTAAATAGACTTATTAACAAAATTTAAAATATATCTAAATATGTTTATAAAAAGCTTACATAGGCTTAAGCTTTTTAATAAGAGTACATAAACTAATTTTAAACTCTTACCCCTATGTATGCAGCTAGTAAGAAGGTCTAGCTAGACACTAAAAATATCTAAATAAACTAATAATTAAAGAAACTTAATTAAAAGAACCTTAGCCCTTTTACAGTAGCCTATATAGTCTTATTACATGCTTACTAATTAATCCTACCTAACAGCATAAAGATACACCCTGTGTTCTACATATTATTGCTGTGCTAAGTAGCCTCTAAATCTAACTATCTACCTAGACAGCTAAACCTGCTACTTAAACCTATTATTATAAATAATAAACTAGAATATGTTATAGAAGATATTAAATAAATCTAGTTTAATAAGAAAAAATGTATCTATAAATACCTTATAAAATA